>NW_024062585.1:0-600000 GCF_006381635.1 Hibiscus syriacus | reverse complement strand
TTAAAGGAAGTAATTTTCCTGGGGCATGTGATCTCGGCAGTTGGGATTAGAGTAGACCCTCGGAAATTTAAAGCTATAATGGATTGGGAAGTTCCTAAGAATGTGTCTGAAGTTCGGAGTTTTCTTGGACTTTCCGGTTACTATCGAAGATTCGTTAAGAATTTTTCGATGATGGTGCTGCCTCTAACAAAGTTAATGAGAAAGAACGTACCCTTGGTTTGGACTTCTGAATGTCAAGAAAGCTTCGAAGCTTTAAAGAGAATTCTGACGGAAACTCCGATATTGGTTCAACCGGAATCTGGCAAGAATTTTGTAGTATACAGTGACGCATCCCATAACGGGTTGGGGTGTGTATTAATGCAAGAAGGAAAAGTGGTAGCGTATGCATCGAGACAATTGAAACCACATGAAAGGAATTACCCCACTCATGATTTAGAAATGGCTGCTGTAGTATTCGCTCTCAGGATTTGGCGTCATTATCTTTATGGGGAGCGTTGTTACCTATATACGGATCATAAGAGCCTGAAGTACCTGATGACTCAAAAAGAATTGAATTTGAGGCAACGTAGATGGGTAGAGTTCTTAAAGGATTATGATGTGATAATTGACTATCATCCCGGAAAGGCTAATGTGGTAGCAGATGCTCTGAGTAGAAAGACGTTTGCAGCTTTACGAGCTATGGATGCAAGATTATCTTTAACGGGAGACGGTGGTCTTTGTGCAGAATTAACCCTTAAACCAGCATGGTTGGAACGAATAGGAGAATTGCAAGGTAAAGATGAAATGTGTTTGAAAAGAATTGAACAAGTAAAGAACAAAGAGATTAAAGACTTTGAGATTAAGTCAGATGGAAATCTATATTGTAAAGGAAGAATTGTAATACCCGACAATGACGACTTGAAGAAAGAAATATTAACAGAGGCTCATTGCAGTCCGTTAACGATGCACCCGGGTGGAACCAAGATGTATATGGATTTGAAGAATCGATTTTGGTGGTCAGGGATGAAGTGAAGCATCACCGAATTTGTGTCTAAGTGTTTGATATGTCAACAAGTCAAAGCCGAGCATCAAGTTCCATCAGGATTATTGCAACCGCTTTTCATTCCTCAATGGAAATGGGAAAATGTTACGATGGATTTTGTTTCGGGGTTACCCTTGACCCCGAACAAAAGAGAATCAATATGGGTAATTGTTGATCGATTAACTAAGTCAGTGCATTTTCTTCCGGTTAGAACGGATTTTTCTATGGAAAGGTATGCAGAGTTGTATATTAGAGAAGTTATTAGATTGCATGGAGTACCTGTTTCCATAGTCTCTGATCGAGACCCTCGATTCACTTCTAGATTCTGGAAATCTTTGCATGGAGCGTTGGGGACTCGTTTAAACTTTAGTACGGCTTTTCATCCTCAGACTGATGGGCAATCAGAGAGAACTATTCAGATATTGGAAGATATGCTGAGAGCATGCGTAATGGAATTTAAAGGATCATGGGAAAAGTATTTACCGCTGGCAGAGTTCGCTTATTTAAACAATAGTATCAGTCGAGTATAAAGGGTAGAACAGAAAGTTCGAGAAATTCAGCATAACCTCAAAGTGGCCTCTGATCGGCAAAGTCCTATTCTGATCTTAAAAGGAAAGAAATTGAATTTCAAGTTGGAGATAAAGTGTTTTTAAAAGTGTCTCCATGGAAGAAGGTGTTAAGATTTGGTCGGAAAGGAAAATTGAGTCCTCGGTTTATTGGACCATATGAGATTGTAAAGAGAGTAGGACCGGTAGCATATCAGCTAGCTTTACCACCTGAAATGGAAAAGATACATGATGTTTTTCACGTTTCAATGCTTCGAAGATATCGATCGGATCCCTCCCATATCATAAATCCAGAAGAGGTCGAGGTACAACCGGATATGACTTATGAGGAAGAACCGATTCAAATTTTAGCCCATGAAGTTAAGCAATTGAGGAACAAGACTATTCCTTTGGTCAAAGTGTTGTGGAGAAATCACAAAGTAGAAGAAGCAACGTGGGAGCGTGAAGAGGATATGCGACATCAATACCCTCATTTGTTCGTGCAATGAAAATTCGAGGACGAATTTTCTTAAGGGGGAGAGATTTGTAACATCCTCCATGTCGGGTTAGTGATTAATTTGCAAAGTTTCAACATTTGGTAATTTAAGTATAATGATGGAAGAGTTTAATTATCTATTTGGGTTATTGGGTGTAGGATTGAATCATAAAGAAGGAGAATTAAGAGGGCAAAAGAGTAATTGATAAAGGAAATAATTAAATATTCCTTAGGGTGAGATTATAAATCACGTGGGCATTTGAGATAAGCCTTCCAGACTTTTCTCTTCTTCTCTTCCTTCTCCAACCGCGTGGAGCTTGCAAGTAAAGGTGAGAATCTAAACTTTGGTAGTTTCTTTGATTTTTAAGATTGGAAATAAAAGTTTGGATGTTATATAAGCTAAAGGAAAGCTTATATGACATTAAAACAACAAGATAAGTGTTTTAGAGATAGATTTGGAAAATGAGTTTTTAGATGAAATTTTGATATGGATGAGTTTTTGATGTTTGAATCAGATTTTTGACTTGTCAATAAGCTAATTAAGAAGTATGAAGTAATAGAATTGAATTTAGAACAAGTTGAAATTGGAGTAAGATTCTTCAATTCTATATGGATGAGTAGTTTTTCTTTGTTTTAGAGGTATTGAATGGATAATAATTAGTTTTAAGTAAGTGTATGAGAGCTAAGAGTATTAAGGGATTGAAATATGTATGTTTGAGCTGAAATGAGATGATTTCCGGGCTCAAAATAGGATTTCTGGTTAGGGGAATCGGTACCCATTCAAGGGGAACCGATACCCCCTCAACGAAATGAATTTCCAGAATGCTAGAGGAATCGATACCCCCATGGGGAACCGATACCCCCTCATCGATAGGAAATTCCAGAATGCTTTAGGGGAATCGATACCCCCAGGGGGGGAACCGATTCCCCCATGAGAAAAAAAGAAAGAAAGAAAAGAAAGCAAGACTAAGCTATAAATTCTTTAAATTAGTAAGCTATTAAAGCTTAATTTCAAGACATAGACATCTGATGATCATCTTGAAAATTATGTTTATGTAGATACCGAGCCTACTCCCCCATGAGAAAAAAGAAAGAAAAGAAAGCAAGACTAAGCTATAAATTCTTTAAATTAGTAAGCTATTCAGCTTAATTTCAAGACATAGACATCTGATGATCATCTTGAAAATTATGTTTATGTAGATACCGAGCCACTCGAGTTCGGGAACAATCTACAAGTAGAATCGATCAGGAAAAGGCAAAGAAGTATAGGTGAGTGCATGCATAGCAGAATATAGTATATATTTCAGTTCTAGACTTGTGATAAGTCTAGATTCCATATTTTGAAATTGATCACATTCCATATTATGATACATACATAATCATATTAATGTATACATGACATGATATGCAGAAAAGTTAATGAACTATGTGATAAAGGTATGTAAATGATAGGCCTATGTGATAAGGTATGTAATACTATGTCTACGCGTATGAACTACGGAAATGTATAAGCCCATGTTTGTAGATGAGAAACTTAGGTATAGTTGGCATGCCAAGGGTAGAGGGTCTACGCGGTTCTTTAGGACATATGTATATCCTTTGGAACTGTGTGTGAAGTCTTGAAAGACACATACTTGATCCAGTATTGTATGATTCTTAGGAATTCTATGTGGTCCTTATGGACATTATTATATGGCACTACGGTGCAATTTTACGCGGTTCTTTAGGACATTGCAATTTTACGCGGTTCTTTAGGACATATGTATACTTTGGAACCTGTGTGAAGTCTTGAAAGACACATACTTGATCCTAGTATGTATATGATTCTTAAGGAATTCTATGTGGTCCTTATGGACTATTATATGGCACTACGGTGCAATTTTACGCGGTTCTTTAGGACATATGTATATCCTTTGGAACCTGTGTGAAGTCTTGAAGACACATACTTGATCCATAGTATATGTATATGATTCTAAGGATTCTATGTGGTCCTTATGGACATTATTATATGGCACTACGGTGCAATTCTACGGGGCACTTCGGTGCATTATACGAGCTGTGGTGACAGCATAGTGCACAACCTCACATTACTCAGATACCTTAGGTCTCAATATGCTATCATGGGCCATTAAACTTTTAATACAGATTCATGAATGTTACAGTCATACTTACAGTATGGATATTGATGAAGTATATACATTGATTAAGTACATGTTGCATCATCTCATATGATCCTGACATTTTCATTACATTACATTGCCTTGTTATTATTATTGCCTCACTAAGTCGATGACTTAGCGTGTGAGTGTTTCACACGTAGGATCCGAGGAATTAGACGAGACAGGTGAAGCAGCTTGACAGTATTACTCCTGCAACCATCAGATCAGAAGCAACTTATCAGTAGGTCTTTTGTTATGTAAATAGCAGTTGGCATGTAAATTAAAGGGTTAAGTTGTGTATGCTCTGAATATTTTGGTAAACTTATATTACAGTATGTATATTATTGTATTTTCTTAATACAAGTTCAAATATTTACTATTATTTATTAAGAGTTGTGTTTTAAAGTCAATGTAGTATCTCTGACTCATATCCGGGTCGGGTATGGGTTGGGGGTGTTACAAGAGTAGCCGTTCTCGATTATCTCCCATGCATCAAGATCATTGGATTGGATGAATACCTTCATTATTTTCTTCCAATGACGATAGTTGACTCCATTGAAGTATGGAGGCTTGTCCGTTGGTAGGGAGTCTTCCATGTGGAACGAGCCGGAGGTGGAAGCCATCTTCTCGGTTGTGTCGGGAATTGGTAGAGCTTCTTTGAGGATCGTCTCAAGGTGGTTAAACCTTCTTAACGAGTTAGGTTCTTATGCCAATTGTTAGGATTTTCGAAAGCTCGAATCGACAACTGGAATGGTTTGTAAAGAGCGGTCGGAACGATTTTGTGTTTAGGGAGTAAGGAGATTGAAAGATAGAGAATTGCACAGCGATTTATAGTGGTTCGACTTTCTCAACCAAAGTCTACATCCACTACCTTAGCTCCTCACCAAGGATTTTCCAACAAATTCACTAATTTGTTCTTTCTTTTGAGGACAAAGAGAAAACCTTACAACTCCCTAGTTTTTTCAGTCTAAACTAGAACCTTTCCGTAGCTTTTACACGGGATAGCTAGAACATTTCCCCTTACAAAAGGATAAATAAGTAAACAAGAAACCTCTAAGGTGGGTGTTTACAAGATTGAGCTCACAAGAACAAAATATTTATAAGAGAAAGATAAAATAAGATTGAAAAACTCTTCTCTTGTGTTTGATTGCTTGGATAGTTGTTCTCTTGCTTCTTCAAGTGCCCTTAGCTTGTATTTATAGCTTGGAATGTGTTTGATGTTGTATATAGCCGTTGGGGATGTTTTGGAGCCGTTTGGGGATGATTTTTCTACTCAAAAAGGCTTCCCATAACATGGTGCATTGGTGCACTATCATGGTGCATCGATACCCCTTCATTAAATTCAAATAAACTAGCCGTTGCAGCCTTCGTGCATGGATGCACAACATGATGCATCGATGCACATCCTTGATGCATCGATGCATAGAAGGATGCATCGATGCACTAATTGCATTCGGTGTTTGAGTGCATGGATGCACTGCATGATGCATTAGTGCAGGTGCATGGATGCACTGCAGGGGTGCATGGATGCACTGCAGGGGTGCATGGATGCACTTTGACACCCTTTAGCATTTTGGCTCAAATCCGAATTTAATGGACTTTGAATTATTTTTGAATCCTTTTAAAACTTTGAATAAATTTAATTAAGTCCAAAAACATTTTGTAAATTCAATTCAAGTCCAAAAACCATTTTGCCTTAAATTGTTATATCAAAACATAGTTCAACACATCGTAGAACGTTTTCCAGAAATTCTTTTTCAGAAAATGTAATTAATTTTACGGAAAACATTTTCCGGAAAATGTTTTCAGTGAAACAAACGGACCCTAAGAGGAAGTGGCATTTAGCAAAGATGACATTGCAATTATTAGTGATGGTTAATTTGTAACATATAATTTTTGGCCATGTAAAACTGTTGGAAAAATTAACTATTACAAAACGAGGTGTTAGCACTGAGTGAAAAATTTAAAATAATCAACTAGAACAATAACTATGTCATGGTATTAATTACTACCGTGTAAGCAAATTCGTCCTGATGTGTGTAATCGGTACAATGAACTAATGACTCCTCGAGGTTAGCACGGTCTCTAAATTTCGTACACCCGAAAGATGGAGTAAACTTTGGTGGTACTACTCTACTTTCAAAAATCAAAACAACCTTCTAAATAGGTTTATGAAAACCAAAGAGAGTTTCAAAGAAATTACATTTGCTTATGGGATATCTCTCAAAAGAGTAAAATTGCCCACTATTTATAAGCTAAATGAGAGGATCGAAGTTAAAAAACGAGAAGAAAATATCGAGATTAGTTGCTTAAGCACTAGTGAACGTATATTGAACTAGACATAGTGACGATGAATAATTATTCTCTTAGATAAGCGAATGAATCTTGAACTTTCTAAGATTAGGGTGAACTCATAACACATAACTAACCCTTTCATCCACCTAAGTCAACGATGTGTCTATAAAGTATATATACAAATGCGTGTGTGTATATATATATATATATATATATATATATATATATAGCCCTAGTTCCTCGGGATTCTAATAGTAAGTGTACAAGGAAAATGATCCAACATTTTTCATAGAAGGTGGTTAGTACTTTTCACTTATGTAGGTTATTTCATTAAGTTTATCTCAATAGAAACCATATGAAATCGTGCCATGAAATAATAAAGAACTTTTACAACTCATTCTCACAAATATATAAGGTTAATTTCTTCAAGTTCATATTAAATGAACCATCCAAACTCTAGGATAAGAAATCATTAAGAATAAATATTAAACCTCATTAATCAGTAAATTTCATATGTCCATCTCACTAGGATCACTTAAACTCTTGGGTTTGAATTCATTAAGAGTTTTAAGAAAACTCATCCCATCTAGCGGTAAGTTCACTTAGTCCTTTACGAAAGGATTACCTACTCAACATTGGGTTATGAACTCATTAGGAATAGATAGTCAACCAAAATTGATAAATTCATCAAGTCTTTCTCACTAAGACTACCCAAAGCCTGAGCTATAAATTTATTAAGAGCAATTAAATTCATCATGTGCATGTATATTATTCATCATAGGGATATGTAGGTAGAAAGGTACACTATGAGTCTTTCCATGACTTTTTTGACCACATTGAACTTAGATAACTTTGTTGGGTATCCACTATGAATTCCTCAACCAATGGGCTTTAGACAAATCCCCCTCGACGAATCAAGAACCATTTTTCTGACTTAACCTTTCGGGAAGCGAATTAGCAAAGTTCATCTCCGACTTTAGTCATCGTTTTTAGACACCACCACATTTCTAACATTTTTAGGATATAAATAAATCTATAAGTGTCTTGGACAACATGTAAACAAATTTTCTTACACATATACTCAATCATACTATAGTAAAGTTTGTTATGAGTTTTAACTAGAAGACTATACTTTAACAAATTTACACATGATTATATTCTCAAAATTTTGAGAGGTTACTAATCAATAAGATTAGTATTCATAATCTCAAAAGATTATGAAATTCCTTATATCTCATCAATAGTCATTCATGACCTTTTCTCATTCAAAAGGGATTTTAGATTTCCCAATTCTTCATAACAAATGTTTAAGATTTTATGCAAATATTTATGAGAAGTTTTCATTTTTTCCTAACAACAGGAAAATTATCTTAAGTTTAAGAGATTTCAATACAACTACTGAGATAGATCATCTCTTTTCTTTCCTCTATTTAGGAAAATTACTCAAAGAGACTTGATAGCTACAATTAATATATTAGTAGCAATAATGCCTCTCGTATTCTCATTCATATTTTTCAACATGTTAGTCTTAAAGAGACCATCACTTATTTATTTACTTTGACTAAATTTGGTATTCCACTCAACCAAATTAATCTCTACTCTTTTAACTTTTACAATAAGTTTAAAATAGCTTTACTCATCATAGTATTTTTATAAAAGGGAACACATTAAAGAACAATGCACTAGGTAGATTACCATGAAAGAGATGTGGTGCACAAGACATACTTAAATACTAGGTCTTTCACAGAACCAATCATAAACATACACTTTCATAATGTTTCCCCATAAAACATTTATGAATTTTCTCTTTCTTTAATTGTGGTCTCTTAAAAAATTAAGTTTGATACTTTCTCACAATAGTATCTATTAAGCATACACATTTTGGACTCACTATTACTTTATCCTTAGCCTTGGTCCTTTTTACCAGTGGTTTATATCAATCTATAATTTTTACACTAGGTTATAAATACCAACTTAAAAGGCACATTCATTCTAATTCATGTATATAAAAAACATGAATTAACAAACAAACAAAAAAATCTAAATAATCTGATATCCCAAATAGAATCATAATTTTCAAATAGACTTATTCATTCTCACCATGTTTGTGATATGCACTCTTTGTATCACCATCTCTTAATCAGAATGATCTTGAAATCTATCAAGACGATCACATCTTCATCATTTTCTTTTGATTCTATTAATTCTAGAGCCATAAGAAATTTCACTATGTTAGACTTTGAGAAATAGTTTGCTAATAGTAAAATTTACTTCAAATAATTTACTGATAGCAATAAATTCCTTATCTTTATTATCTCGCGTCTTTGTTTTAACAGATTTTGAAAATTAAAATAACTCTTTGAGAAAGACATTTAATTTTACGAATAAAAACAGTTCTTCTTCAAATTAACCAATTTGAATGTTCAAAATTATTTACAACTTCTCAAAGAAACTGAGATTATTAGCAGGACAAAAATAATTCATTATTATTTTCACCCTACAAGGATTAAACTCTCAATAGCCTTCACAAATTCCCATGAAATTCATCACTTAGACTATAATAACAAATTTTAAAGACTATTTAAAATTTACTTAATAAAGCAAGAATTTAATATCATGGCTATTTAAAACATGCTAAACATAGCACAAATCAAGTGGTCTCCGTGGTAAAAGGAATTGTTATTATTCCTTGAGGATCCGGGTTCGAGCACCATAGATGCTAGGGGTGTGAGCATTCAATGTCAAAAGGTTGAGAGTTATATTTAAATAGATATTGACATATACTTATCCCAGATTAATAAAAAACATGCCAAATAAACATTTTGTTAAAACCTTTAACACGTTTGGCATTAGACGGCCAAACTTTCGGTTATAACTCTACCATTACACCCATTAAACATTTCATTATGCCCCTTTTGAACATAATCAAGCATTATCTTAATGCATATTTACACGCTTTTTATTTATAACTTTTATGCTTGAATAAAGATGATAGCATATGGAAACTTATGCTTGTTGATTCCGTTTAAACATATGTTATAGATTTAAACATTCCCGTGAACAAGTCACCATTAAAAGATAAAATTTAAATGGACTTGAACAAGCATATATAAATGGCGTGTTATAACATAATGGCGTGTTATAACATATAACCATGATTCTAAAACTGCTCACCATTCCATTAATTCACTTATATTTAAAAGCAACTTAATATATATATATATAATATATATATATATATATATATATATATATATATATATATATTATAGAAAATTTAGGTCAGAGGTGGTTTTCCCAGTCCAAGGCCAGAACATACATAAGATCTAATTGAAATTTAGATAGAAATTTATAGATTGCCCACCAAGAGTGACGATGATAGGATTCGAATTTAGCATTACAAACTCAAATTCCTGAATTTCTACCACTTATACCAACACTCGTTGGCAAAGCAACTTAATATTCCAACTTTAATCGGTAAAGTAAATCTTAAATAGTATTACACTCATGCCTTTTGTCATCAAAAATTGACCTTCGATATAGCTGTAACAAATGATAAAGCATTAGATGCATGTGTATAATACATAATAATTTAAGAATGATAATATACCTTTTTAACTAGGTTAGAAAGCTTTGTTATTGAGCTAACCAAGTTCGAGTAGTAACACTTGAATTTGCTTCTAAATTGTTGGAAAAATCAATTGTAGCAAAACGAGACATTAATAATGTGTAGATACTTATTTTCATCAGGGGATTTATTTTGAATTGTATTTTATTATATAATATATATTTATGTTATATATATATATTATAATATATATATATATATATATATATATATCATATTATATTATAATATTTAAAATATATTTACTATCATCATCATCATCATCATCATTATTATTTTTCAAGTCTAAATTCAAGTTACAGGTTTGAGGAATCCGTTCACACTTGCCTTAGAAAAAAAATGAAAATATCATCATATCAAAGAATATTCTAAGGAAAATCTTTTCATTAAAGTGTGATCTCTTGTAAAGAGAAAAGAATATGCCACATGATTTTATTTGATAAGATTAGATGCTATTTATTTAGATGGGGATATTGTATGATTTCAACTCATCTTAGAGGTCGATGTAAATAATCTACATCGTTGGTTGTAGGGAGACTCAACTATAAATAGAGGTCTCTTCCATCTCTTTAGACACACAAAAAAAAAAGAGTGAAAATTTTGAGAGAAAAAAGGAGGAGGAGAAAAGAGAGAAGGGAGCCACCTTAACAATTGTAATTTGAAGGATACACACAATAGAAGATTTTTTTTCGTCTAAAGATGATTGTAGAAACTATATTTTGTCCGAGCATTTTAGTTTAATATTATTAGATTAGTCATGATTTTAATTTTTAATTACTTATATTTCAATTACTATTAGTATGCGAATTAAGTATTAATCACGATTAATTAAAAGCTCGTTTATAATTTTTGTGTAGTATTAATATAACATAAAGTATATATTAAATAATTAAATATATATATATACACACAATAATATTTTTATTTATATGATTATAGGTTACAAAAATAGATCCAACCAAGGCCCAAACAACAAGCCCAATTAGATTCAAGATACAATAGGCCCAATCATAGGAAGCCTTAAGCTCACACAAGATGAGAAGAAAACTAGGGTTTCACCCTAAACCTTTTAGCCGCCACTTGCTTCCAGCCGTTAGATCTATGCTTGATCCAATGACCCAGATGAGAAGATAACTAGGGTTTCTGGAACCCTAGTTGCTCCCTACTACTACTGTCGCCGTCGCCTAGACCGAGACCCTCACTGTCACCGCAGCTTATGTCGAGCCTCTCCCATCACTCTGACAATGTCGTTTTAGTCAACCGTCACAGATTAGTCAAAAAGGGGGAGGGCGAAAGTCAGTCAAAAAACAATAAATAAATAAAATATAAGATCCACTGCAAAAAGAAATCCCGAGAAAAATCGGGGGGACTGCCAAAGATTGAAATAGGGTAACCATACCCTATAATTTGAGGCTTCACAATTCATCATCAAATCAACCATCATACAAGCAGATTAAAAAAGAGAAGAGATACCGAACCAGAGGAGGTTTAAAAGAAAAAAATAAAGAGTTCAAAAGAAAAAAAAGACCATACAACAACCATTGAGATAAAAACGAGAGAACGGAGAAAAGAAAAAGAAAGGAAGAAACCTCACCGTTTGGAGTCGAACCACCTTGTTTCATCGTTGTTGTGGATCCCTAAGACACTAAGGTGGTGTTTGTTTTTACTGTGTAAGGTCTGCAAAGATCTTATGTCTTCGCCGCGTAGACCACGCGCAGACATTGGGCTTCGCAGACCGTTTGTTTTTTAGAAGACAAAAGCTCTTCTAACGTCTGCGCGAGGTCTTCTTGGTGCAGACACGGTTTTATGTCTTCAAATGTCTTCAAACCTCTTCAAAGAAATTAAAATTATTTAAATCTATTTTAAAATTTATTTTAAAATATGGATTGAATTATTTTAAAATATGGATTGATTTATTTTAAAATATGAAAAAAATTATTTTAAAATATGGATTGATTTATTTTAAAATATGGATTGATTTATTTTAAAATATGGATTGATTTATTTTAAAATATGGAAAAATTTATTTTAAAATATGGATTGATTTATTTTAAAATATGGATTGATTTATTTTAAAATATGGATTGATTTATTTTAAAATATGGAAAATTTAATTTTAAAATATGGAAAATTTTATTTTAAATTATTGATTGATTTATTTTAAAATATGGATTGATTTATTTTAAAATATGGATTGATTTATTTTAAAATATGGAAAATTTTATTTTAAAATATGGATTGATTTATTTTAAAATATGGATTGATTTATTTTAAAATATGGAAAATTTTATTTTAAAATATGGATTGATTTATTTTAAAATATGGATTGATTTATTTTAAAATATGGAAAATTTTATTTTAAAATATGGATTGATTTATTTTAAAATATGAATTGATTTATTTTAAAAAAAATTATTATTGTAGTTTATGGATTATTTAAATTTCATTATTATAAAATTAAAATTATTTAAATTTCAGTATTGCAAAATTCTTTTAAGTTTAAAAATTCAGTTTATTTATATTTCAGTTTATTTTAGTAGTCTGCAGACGTTAAAAAACAAACAGTCTTCTTCTTGCAAACTGCAGACTTTTGGTCCACCTCTTCTGCTGCAGATGCCTGCAGATGTGGTCCGCAGACCTTTTACCTCTAAAAAACAAACACCACCTAAATGTAGCTTTTTTTCCTTTTAGATTTTGTTTTAAGATAAAGGGAGGGGTGGGCCCATAGTTTGGGAGTTTGGTTTGCTTAGGGGTTCAAAAAGAGGAGACTAGGAGGCCACAGTGGTCACTGGCTCCTCATCGGGGTCGTCCGAGATGGTGACCGGAGAGAAAATCTTTTAATCTCTTGATTGAGAGAAAGAAACGATGGAGAGAGAGAGATAAAGGAAAGGGGAGTAAATGGCGTTGGGAGAGGATAATGAAAAAACTAGGGTTTTCTAAGTTATAATAGGGTATTTAACTTAAACCCAAAACAACGCCGTTTCACCCTAGTCCTCCCCGTGTTTTTTGAGTCTTTAGGGGTAAATAGCAGTTTTGGTTCTTTGTATTTTTGTAATCTTATGTATAATTCTAAAATGAAATGGATTATTGTATTATTCAAACTTGAAGGCTATTACTCTTATATTTTAGTCATCACATGTTATTTATTGTGTTGTGGCTAAATGCTCAGCTTGGTCTGTTCATTTGAGATTTGTTGCATTTTAGTCCTTTGTTGTTACATTTCTCATAACCTTGTTTCATACTCTATTTAACCATCATTTATGTTTAGTTATTTAATGAAATGTTAAGGTTAAATGTGTTAATAGCACCCTGCATTTTATACTGTTCGATTTAGTCCCTATATTATTATATATGCATTTATTTTATTTTTTAATAGATAGAATATAGTAATATTTTTTTTATATTACATGTGTCTTATACGTGTATAAAGACTATATATATATATGTAATTTTATTCTCTTCTTTATTTACTCTTGTTTGTTTATTGTTTAATTGTTATTTTATTTGGTTATTTGCTTATTTTAAGTTAAAGAAACTTGCATGACAAAGTATATTACAAATGTTTTTTTAAATATTTTCGATAATGCTCATCATAGAATGAGCGTGAAAAGCGTCACTCTATAGGAGGAGTGTGATTCGACGACATTCAAACGAAAAGTGATTTTGTAATTAATTAATTAATTTTATTAAAAAGGATCATACTTTAATTTCTGATTCAAATTTATGGTTTTCACTGCTACGACAACGTATAAGCGATTACATTCCGATTTCGGGCGTTGTGGGGTGCTTACCCTTCCCCACGCGTAATCGACTCTCAAACTCTTAAAAATAATTTTTTGGTAGCGCAGATCAATTTTTCTCTTAAAAATGATTTTTCTTAAAATTGTTTTAGAATACATTTTTTTAAGCATTCGAATCACCTAACCCATTAGAACTGATTTTTCATTTCTTAATCAATTTTAATTTTCTTAATTCTCGTTTGAATTGCCCTAACTACTTGCTGATTCCTAACTTTATTTCATTATAATTCATTTTTCTTCTTCTTCTTTTAATTTATTTAATTTTTAAATTTTAGTCCCTATTTTTTATTCATATTAATTTTTTCACTTTAATATCTTTTTATTTCATCTGAACTTTAAATTTGTCTCTTCTTTCTATTTTATTCTTAATTTATTTGTATGGATTTTTTATGTTGAAACGCGTGACCCTTTTGCCTTTTTTCCCCAGATTATACTTAATTTAATTTTTTTAAACTTTGTTTACCATAACCCTAATTTATTCTATTTTACACTAATAAATTTCCCTATTTTTTTATTCATATTAATTTTTTCACTTTAATATCTTTTATTTCATCTGAACTTTAAATTTCTCTTCTTTCTCTTTTATTCTTAATTTATTGTATGGATTTTTATTGAAACGCGTGACCCTTTTGCCTTTTTTCCCCAGATTATACTTAATTTAATTTTTTTAAACTTTGTTTACCATAACCCTAATTTATTCTATTTTACACTAATAAATTTCCAAAGGTGAGTAATTTTAATCTTTTCTTTAATTTAGCCTCTTTATTTTTAATATAATTTAATCACTCTTTTCTTTAAACTGTTCATTATTTTTTATGCATGATTTTTTTAATTATTTACATTATAATCCTACCATGTTAATTGAATTAAATCCTTGATTTGTTTCTTTTAATTTTTAAATAATATTCTATGAAGCATGTTGCTTGATTGCATGACATTTATATTTAATTGTAAAGTATGATAGTCTCATCCGCATCATTCAACTTTTTTCATAATAAATAAAAGGTAATGTTTGTTTATTTTAAATTATCGAAGAAAGATATCCTAATTCATCTGAATAGTTTAATTTGATAATTTAAGATGAACAAGTACTTTAAAAATAATGACATTTTAAAACTGATCACTAGGGTAGAATGAGAAATGTTCTCATATTTATATTTATCGAAAATAAGCCTCTAAATCCTATTCGGTGGTTTACTTTCGGTACTTATAAATATTTGAACATTATTTATCTATCTTAAAAGCTCGATAATTTTCATTAAAAACTGTTTTGTTTGTTGCATTACCTTAGGAAAATAAATACAATATTTGATTTTAATATTTATTATTTCTTTCAAAATAAGGGAAAATTGACACTCTACCTTATATTAGTTGATGTTTCCCTTTTGTTTGAAATGTCAACATGTTAACAATTTAACTTAAAAGTTTCGAGAAGAAAATTTGACAATTCACCACTTTAGTTGAAAATGACAGGGATGCCACTCTACCTTATACTAAGTAGTTAACTTTCTCCAATTAAATACAATGAATTGTTAACTTTTCTCTCTAAAATTTCAATTAGTTAAATATCATTGTATTTATTTCACTAGAAAGGGATCATTAATTAAATTAAGTATGAATTTTTAAATTCCATTACAAAAACAGTAATTAATCAACTCGGTATCAATTTTCAGGCGTTGTGGGGGTATTAACCATTCCTCACACGTAATCGACTCTCGAGCTTTTTTTATGGAACGCAAACCTAAAAGTTATTTTAATAATATTTAAAATTAAATTTTATTAAAATGATAAATTTTTTGGTGATCCAATCACACCCTAAATAAATATTGATAGCGACTCTCTCGATCCAATTTTATTTTAAAACAAAAATCCAATCTTAGTTGAAATAAATCCCCTAAAATTATTTTTATTTTTATTTTTTTGGGACTTTACGACACACTGACTGGAAAAATTAAAATAAAATAACAAACTAAAACAATAATTGTGTTTAGGGGTGTTAAAAAATACCCAAATCAAATGACCCGACCTCTTGACCCAATCAAAAAATATGGGTATTTTTTTTTACAAATTTCAAGTTCCGAGTCAAGTACCGGGCTAGATATTTCCCGGGTAGCGCTCGGGTCACAAAATTTTTTTTCCAGGTACCCGTTTACATTTATTTTTTATATATAATAATATTACATATTTAATTATTAATAAATTTATATATTAAATTAAATAAAAAAACTCCCACGAAAAAAAAACCACATTTAAATTATATGTTTGGATGTTGGAGTATGTAATTCAAACATTTAAATTTGTGTATGTTTTTTAAAATTAATAATTTGAAAATGATAAAAAATCGGGTACTAATTACTTGAATTATGGGTACCCACAAAATTTGAGTACTCGATTACCCGGTACCTACAACATATTAGTCGGGACACAGGCCGACCAATCAACTACCTGAATACCTAGGTACTTGAAACTTCATGTACCCGAATTTAAACACTCCTAATTGTGTCATGGTATTACCTACTATTTATAAGCTAAACAGTAAAGAAAAAAAAGGTCATTTCTAATGCATAATTGAATTCTATTAAAAAAATTAAATATCATTATGAAATCTTTTTTTTTCATTAGAAATTGAGGGTTTTGCTAATTAAAAAATATTCTAATATTAACCCTCTGAACTAGGTTTTCTCTATCTTTTGATAGGTTTTTCTTCTACCGTTTTGGCATGTTTTCGGAGTTATCTCAGTCTCTAGCTTTGCTAGTTTTCTCGTTTCCTCTTTTTTTCGGGTAGCCTGTTATTGCGTCTATGGGGGACATAGAGCGGTAATTGAATGAGTCAAACTTGGGGGAGGAAGAAGAGGGAGCCATCACGTTGGCCCCATCACAAGATTAGGCTTCGATTTCATTGGAAAACTGTTTGGTTGGTCATTTTCTTACGGCCAGTGGAATTATTTTTTGGCAATGCGTGTAACTTTATCAAATGTTTGGCACCCGGTTGGAGGGATCTCAATCACGGAAATGGGAGAGGGTAGATATCTCTTCCTCTCTACCATCAGATCGATGTGAAGAGGATATGTCTGATTTTCCCTGGTATTTTAACTCTCACCTACTAGTTCTACATTCGCTGTCGCAAGGGATGATCCCATGAATGTGGAATTAAATAGGGTGGAGTTTTGGGTCCAGGCGAACGATTTACCAGTGGGATTTATTTCGGATCAGGTTGCTCAACAATTAGGGAATTTCGAGGGGGAGTTCATTGAATATGATTCGAAGGCTACTGCGTTAGGGTACCGGGGGTGTTTGAGATTTCGCGCTGCTTTGGATGTTCGAAAGCCTCTACGTAGGAAAAACACCTTGCCTTACCAAATGCTAAATCAATTTACGCTGTTTTTTAGTATGAAAAATTACGTCTATTATTTTTTTATATGGAAAACTGGGGCATGGGGAGGGGTTTTGCCCATTACGTGTGTTTCAAGACAAGAGGGAGTATGTTCTTCAGTGGGATGCCTCCTTTCGAGCGCCACCACATAGGAAATGATTGGTCTCAACCCATTAGCTGAGGGACGCACCTGGAGATGAGGCTTTATTTAGAGTCAATAGGTCTGCTGAAGTGTCTGGGTCCCAAAAAGGGGATGACTTGTGTGGCAGAACAAAGACATGGGTCGCACAGTCAGTTTTAAATCGAGGCTCGACGGATATGGTTATGACATCGGTTGAGGATACCCCGATAGCAAGACAAGAGATAGTTAAACGACTGAGAAGTTTGGTGGCTTCAGTGGGGAGTGGTCAGGAAAATATGGAAGGACAAAATAATATATCGGCAGGCCTGTCATCTCAGGCCAGCCGGGAGCCATGAAACTCTTAAGATGAAATATTTGGGGTTTAGGAATGCCTCGAGCGGTTCATCATCTCCGGCATACGCTGATAGATATTAATCCATCGATTGTCTTCTTCATGAAGATAAAGTTACAGGCTTCTCGTATGGAAGAAGTTAGAAGATCGTGTGGCTACAATTTTGGCATTGAAGTGGATTCTTGGGGTACAAAAGGTGGTTTGAGTATGGGTTGGCGTCCATCTTGTGATGTTACCCTTCTCTCTTTATCGAGTTCTCATATAAATATGTTAGTTAATTCACTTGATGATGAGGTTGAGTGGCGGTTCACTAGTTTCTATAGTGCGCCTTAGGAGCATCGTCGGTCGGAAACTGGGATTTATTGCGATAGTTAAATGACACACCGAATTTACCATGGTTATTATGGGTGATTTCAATGAAATTCTCTATTCTTTTGAGAATGAGGGGGTTTGGTTCATAGTGAGAGACGGATGGAAGCTTTTCGCATTGTGTTAGACGAGTGTGAATTGCATGATGTTGGTTTTTGGGTGTGTGGTACACTTGGGAGAGGGGCCGCAGAGCAGATACCAACATTCGTGTGAGACTGGACAGGGGAATGGCAAATGGCGCATGAAAACGTCTGTTTCTGGAATATTCTCCTAACCACTTGTCTCATTCTATTTCTGACCACTGTCCACTTCTTATTACAACATGTTTGGAGAGGGGTATGCGAGGAGGTGGCACTTTCACTTTGAAGCAACTTGGTTAGTGAAAGAGTCCTGTGAAGAGAAAGTAAAGAAATTGTGGTCTGAAGCCACGAGTACTGTTCCTGAAAAACTCAACTGGGTCTGCCATGTACTGGATAAGTGGTTTAAGGCGGTTTTTCATACAAAGAGAATTACCATAGCTGATTCACATAAAAGATTGGTTGATTTGATGGAGCTTCAGTCCACTAATAAAACTTTGGGAGAGATGATTGATACAAAGTTGCAAATTAATTTGGACGTAGACAAAGCTGAACTTTACTGAAAGAAGCAGGCGCGAGCAAACTGGCTAAAGAATGAGGACAATAACACGATGTTTTTTCATAGATTTGCCTCCCAACGTAAAAGGCATAATAAATTTGATTCGTTAGTTTCTGAGGAGGGGGAGACCATCTCAACCGAACAGGGTATGGAGGAGTTAGCTTGTTCTTACCTTCTTAATTTATTTGATTCGACAAATATGGCTACGGACGAGGATATATTATGAGGCATTGAGCCTAGTATTTTGGGTAGTATGAATGTAAATTTGTTATTGCCATTCTCTATTGAGGAGGTTCGAGAGGCTCTTTTTTCAATGACTACTTTGAAGGCAGCGGAGGATAGGCTTGGTGCTTTATTTTATCAACGGTTTTGGCACGTGGGGGGGGGGGGGGAGGGGGAAGGTTGCAGAGTTTTGTATCAGGGCTATTATGGGTGAGACTGACATTTCTCTTATCAACCATACGCACATTGTGCTCATTCCCAAAGTAGAGAAACCAAATAAGCTTACTCAGTTTTGGCCAATCAACTTGTGTAACGTACTTAAGATCATTACGAAGATGCTGGTAAATCACATGCAAGGCCTGCTTGATAAATGTATTGATGAGACACAAAGTGCTTTTGCTCCGGGAAGGCTTAGATAAAAAATATTGTGGTTGCATATGAAGTCTTACAATCGTTTTTAAGGAAACGAGAGGGAGCCATGGGCTATATAACGCTCAAATTAGATATAAGCAAGGCGTACGACCGAGTTGAGTGGAATTTTGTGTGGTCAATAATGACTAAGATGGGCTTTACGCAGGTTTGGATTGATCGAATTTGAAGATATGTAAGTTTCATTTCGAACTCAGCTGTGGTAAATGGGATTCCAGTGGAACGCTTCATTCCTCAAAGGGGGCTTCATCAAAGAGACCCTTTGAGTCCTTAATTATTTTTTATCTACAGTGAAGGTCTATCTTCTTTTCTCCGCCAAGCTGTCACTGCGAGGGCTGTTAAAGGGGTAAAGCTGAACAGGTATTCTCCAGTTATCTCTCACTTGTCCTTTGCAGATGACATCTTAATTTTTAATGAGGCAACTTCAGTGGCAACCGCACAGATAAAAGACCTTCTAAGTCTCTATGGACAATGCTTGGGTCAAATCATAAATTTTGACAAGTCAGGCGTATTTTTCAATTCAAACGTCATAGATGAGAACAGAAGGAAGTGAGAGTCCTACGTGCAAAATATTTTTTGAACAATGATTTTTTTGAAATCTAAATTAGAATTCAATCGAATTGTCCGTCTAGTTTAGTTGGTAGAACGCACGACTTTTAATTTTGTGATTGTGGAAGGTGGTCAATTCATAATTCTGACTACCAGAAATCTTCTACGAAAGTTGCTCTCAACTTAGCGTTAGGATATCCTACTATCCTAACTCCCCTTACTCCGTTACATATGGGCTAGGTTTTCAGTGGTCTTCTGATGTTAACGATCTAGATACGGTGAACTGTTTGGGGTGGTTGTTTCAACATACACGCAGCAATCAAAATGCAATGATTCTAGTTACAATTTGGGCATTGTGATATAGTGGCAACGTTCACTTTCATCAAGCTATTACCATCAAAAGAGAAGAAATTTTAACCTTAATTCGGGCCCAATGTTCAGATTTCACCACTTCAAATGCGTGCCTAACCAGCGGTGCCTCTGCTCCTCTGATTCGCTAGCAAGCCCCTCCGAGGAATTTTGCAAGAATTAACTTTGATGCTCGTTTTCTCCTTGCATATAAGAAGGCATGGTCAGGGGTAATAGCAAGAGATAGTCAAGGTGAAATATTGGGTGCATGTCGAAGGGAAGCTAGGTGGATTACCTTTTCGTTCATGGCAGAAGCTCAAGTGGTAGTCTACGCTATAATTTTGCCCTGGATCTGGGTCTTCAAAACGTTATCATCGAAAGAGACTCGAAGGTGATTATGGACAAGCTCTCTTCTCGGGCAGTTGATCTATCAGAGGTAAGCGCTCTAACGTGGGAGGCGAAGAGTCGAGCTGCTAGTTTTCACAGTTACCTGTTCAGATTTACCCACTGATTCGGTAACAAAGCTTCTCATCTAGTGGCCCACGATGCATATTTGGGTTCCCTCGACCGCTTTTGGGTGGAAGAAGCTCCTGAAGTTGTTGAAGCTCAGGCCGAGGTTGATCGTCGTTTCCTCGACCCTCCTTAGGTTGTTTGAGTTGTCTTGGTTGATAGAGGCTTAATTCAATTTGGTGTTGTTTTCTTCTTGCAGCTGAAGCTTTTTCATTGTGATTTTCTTCGTTCGTTTCACAAGAAGATGAAAGGTTGGCCATTCTTTCCGTTGGTTTTCTTTTGCTTTTGTTTTGTATTTGGTTTTCAGTTTTCTTATTTCTCAGTCGGTGTTAGTGTGTTACTGCTGGAACCACGGTTGTTTTGTTTTTATTTTTTCAGAAAAAGGCTAGCGTTTCTTTTGTCCAAAAAAATATCATTATGAAATGAGTTACATTTTGAGAATTAACTACAAAAATTCTTTGGATTACTCACTATCTCGACGAAAAGGCTACGTTTCCATTTCGTTTCCTCCAAAGATTTTCCAATTTAGAAGCACTTGAGATGTTTTCTTGTTGTTTCAAAGACTAATCTAAGAAAGTTGACACCATGATAAATGAATAATTATTGCATATTGTTTAGTCCAGGTACTAATATAGGTTCTTGGTTGATGTTTTTATAACCGTTACTTATGTGAGGATTGCTTAGACGATGTGCCTATTTTTCCATGCATATAATGGTGAAATACTGCAATACAAAGAATATGCTCAGTCAACAATCACTTATATAGAAAACATTTATCTTGGCAAGATTTTAACTTACACGATCAGAAATAAGTTCTAAATTTTGTTGTCTTGAGTAGTTATGCGCATGACTTTTTGTATGTGCTGGATGAACATGTGAAGTTTATATATCGCAAAGTTTGATTCAAACTCAAAGCAGCACAATGTAATTGAGTAAGTAATAAACTTAATTTGATAAAAGGTAGAAAACTTTATTAAAAGTAGTTTTTTTTTACTTTATTTAGTTTCATTTGTAATCAAATATCTCTATAAATAGATTCTAGGGATAAAGATTGGATATCAGGTTTTTCTTTCTCCAATATCCTATTGTATTTTCTTCCTTCATATTAGTGAAAATTTTCACCTCTGCCTCTGATTTTTCTCTTTTAGGTTTTGCACGTAAATCTTGGTGTTCTTTATTTTCTTTTTTGACAGTGTTTATTTTTTACTGATAATCATTTCGATAATATAATAAAGTGGTATTAGAGATTCGAGTTCAAGATTATGTCAACAATGAAGTATGATATTTGGTTGTTGGATCAAAACATCAGGTTCTCACTGTGGTAGGTGAAGATTCGCGATGTCCTTACGCAGTTGGACTTAGATGATACATTGGAAGGATTCGGTAAGAAGACGTTGTCAGATAGGAAGAACGAAGAAAAACATAAGGATCGTAAGACCTTATCTCATATCCATTTACACTTATGAAATCAAATCTTACATAATGTGTTGAAATAAAAAAAAACTTTTTCTTTGTAGGCAAAATTAGAACAACTATGCATGCATAAATCGTTAGTCGACAAGTTGCACTTAAAGCAACGTCTTTATTTACTCAAGTTGGTGGAAGATTCGTCTCTTGAAGAGCATCTGATCGTATTCAAGGAAATCGTCTCTGGATTAGAGACTTTAGAAGTGAAGTATGACAAATATATAAGACTTATGATTGATCCTCCTATGTTCGTTGCCTTTTTCCTACTTATCTTTCAGAGACACAATCCTGTACAGTTGCGAAACATTCACTCTTAAAAGAAGTGTACAATGGCCTGTACTAATTTGATAAGATGAAACATCTTGTATCTGGTTTCAAGCCCTAGAAAGATGGTCTTGTAGTGCATGGATTGCCTAGCTCAAACTGTGGAAGAAAAGACGAGTGTTCCTTTAGTAGTATATGAAGGGGTAGATTAAAATCTTCCAACCAAGGAAAAACTTGTCACTTTTGTAAAAAGAAATGTCATGTTAAAACAGAGTCAAAAGATAAGTTGAAGAGCAAAACTTAGGAAAAATAAGATGAAAAGTACAATAATGGAAAACTCCTAATTGTAGCTGATGACAACTTTATAACTAGTGATGAGTGGATACTTGACTCTAGTAGTAGTTTTCATATGAGTCTTAATCTTGATTGGTTTACAATGTATAAAGTTGTATCCACAGAAGATATATTTTTGGGAGATAATGTCCATTGTAAAGTCATAAATATTGGCACAATCAAGATTAAGATGTTCGATGTGATCGTTCGAACATTTGGTAATATGAGACATGTTCTAGATTTGAGCATAAATCTAATTTTGTTAGGTATTTTAAATTCAAAAGGGTATAAATTCTCTAGTAAAGATGGACCTATGAAAATGCGCAACGGGTCTCTTGTTAGGATGAAAGGGAATAGAAACACTGTTAAGTTGTATATTCTACAAGGTTCAACAGTTTTAGATAATGCCACCGATGTTTCCTCCTCTGTGTTAAATAATGTTGTTATTGGTAAAATTGTTTTGACTAAATTAAGCAAAAGAAGATTTTTTGTTGAACAAGATAGCCGTAGGCAAAACGGTTATGTGAAGCAGAAAAGAGTTCAATTTTGTAGTCATAACGAATTTGAAGATATAGATATAATTATCATTGATGATCAAGATCGTTTTATGCACGATAATACTCGTAGTGATATATTTGTGAGTAAAGTTGAAACTTATGATAATCATGTCGATTTGAAAACTAAATCTGCAGTGCCTCAATACTCGGGTTAGTAGTTTCGGGTAAACTCGAATAAGTTTTAAATGGTCTAAGGAAACTTTTATGAGTTTTGGACTAAGGTATAATTGTTTTGATTTGGGCTTGAGCTCAATAAGGCTTAAAAAGGGTATTTTTAAAGTGTGCATGAAATAAGGGGGACTAGGAGTGCAATTTTCCCTTGAGAGATTTCAAAGGATGATTTTCCTGAATTGTTTGATGAAGTCATGACAGAGAGCATTCACCAAATTGGGAAAAAGTCATTCTATCTCTTTTTCTTCACCATCATTTGTCCTCTTATTTTTTTCTTCTTCTTTTCTCTTTGGATTTAAGAAATTTAAAGGTGTAAGCTTTGTTAGGTTACACTCCTAGTCCAAAATTTAGAAGGTAAGATTGGTAATCATCTCCTCTAGAGCTTTAAAATGATCTCTTAACCTTAAAGTTTGGCCATAGCGGCCAAGGCTGGGTTAGGGTTTTGAGTTCTAGATCTTAGGAAGAACTCTAGAACGTTTCTAAACCTTAGAAACCTTACTTATAACATTCTAAGCCTTTGAGAGAGTTAATAACTCCATTGTATTTGCTTGTTCTAGTGAGAGAAATGGGTGAAAGCTCTAAGGGTCAATGCAAGGGAAATGAGACTCTTGGTTGAGCTTGAGGTCGTTTTTACAATTCTTAGGTGAAAGGTAACACATTTCTAACCTTTCTCTACTGCTTGTAATTCAAAATATAGAGTTTTGATACATGTTGTGTGCTTGAGCCTTTGTATGCACATGGGTGGGGGATTTAAGCATGAAAAACATGACTTGTTGTTGTTAAAGCTTAAAACGACGACCTTTCATGTTCCCTGCCTACTAAATAAGCCTTAAACATTAAATGAGGATGTTTGGGGTACCTTAGGAGTGATTTAGAAGTTTTTCATTAGTGAAAATAGAGGTTTTGGGTGTACAGTACCAATACTGTTATTTGTGGAAGGTTGAAAGTTTCAATAAGAGTTAGAGGGTATCAATGCTCACCAAGGAATATTAATATTGTTCGTTCGGTATCGATACTCAGTGTTTTAAATCGATTTCAGTATGCAATTTTGGTACCGATACTCAGGGGAGTATCGATACCAAGTGGGTAGTATTGATACTCCCAATAGGGGTATCGATACTGGGACATTTTCCAAATCATCAAATGTAATTTTGGTATCGATACCGAAGTAAGTGAGTATCGATACCCACGTGAAACCTTGGGCAAATTTGGTGGGTAATTCGAGAGAAATGATTTGGGGGTTCTTTAAAGGGGTGTACTCTTCCAAAAGAATACAAGTAAAACTCAAATAATTGTGTGATAACATAAGGTCTTAATAAAGTAAGATTCCATAAGACTTATGCCTTTGTTTAATTCTCGGGAAACGACGAGGACACCCGAGTTACTTACTGACGCTAGATGAATGAGTAAGGATTATCCGGATATATCCAATCTAGTGCTTAGGCACTTAAAATGCTAGTTGGATGTTGTGTCGATGCTATGTGACCCATACACTTCCCGAGTACTCTAGAGGAGTAGATTAGTCGGGCAAGTGTTGATTCTTCGTGACTCGGACTTGGCCCTAGTGTTGATGAGACAATGATGTTATGTGACCTAGGTCTTTCTTAAGTGTTGTCGTAAGTAAAGAGGGGTGTAAGATCTGTGATGCTAAGTGACATTGAACTACACCATGATACTTATTATTTGTTGGAGTATTGCATTTACTCTCGACTATAATGTATTATGCTTATATGTTGGATGTATGTCGTATTGCTTGGGTATTTATGTGGCACTAAGCTTGTGAGCTTAGCGTATGGAATGTGTTTTCGTGTGCAGATCCTTAGGTGTCGGATCGAGGAGCACGTCGTCGATTCAGAGCTTTCTAGATTCTACCATTTCGGAGTACGTCTCGAGTATTTAGTGGGCATGTACTGGCATGACCCTTATTTGTATTTGAATCGCAAAATATGTATTTTGATTACTAATATATTTTGGAGACTTATGCTGGGAGTTCCCCCTTATTTTAAATACTAATGTTTTGTATTTACATGGTATTCAGATTTTCTGGATAATATTTGATGAAACATTTAAAAACAGTTAGCCACCTATGTGGTTCCGTGTGACATCATAATTCAATGATTTTCGAGTTAAATTGGATTAGGGTGTTACATTTAGCGGTATTAGAGCGTCAGGTTTAATCATTTGTAGGACATGCGAGTTATTTTCGTTAAGTGTCCGTGAAGTACATGCCTCTAGAGTATCAAGTGTACTTAAATGTATGGAAATGGCGATTCTGATTCCTTTTTTTCTTGTCAATCGTAGGTTATGGCTGACGATCCCGCCCACAGTTAGGAGTATTGTGAGGAGAACCATGCCTTGTTAGTTGAATATACAAGAGATGAGTTTGTTCCCGACTTCGCGGACATGGGTGTCCCAGAGGAGGCATGTATAGATGAGGCAACATTCTTTCATGACCTCACGCAGTCGTTAAGGCACATAGTTAGGGCTATCCCTAGAGCACTCGCAACATCCGCACCACCTGCTCCACCTGTAGTAGGCCCTCAAGAGTCCCCCATCGAGAAACTCCGTCGCTACAAAACCACTGACTTCTTCTGATCAGAGGAGGATGATCCTGTAGCTGCCGACCAGTGGCTTCGCAAGACCCTTCGCACTCTACGACAGTTTCATCTTACCCTTGAAGGTAACATCGAGTCAGGGGTGTTCAAAATTTGATTTTAACCGAATTAACCGATCGAACCTAATTAGTTCGGTTAATTCGGTCGGTCACAAAATTAGTTCAGTCAGGGAACAATTAAAGATTTTTTTGGAATTCGGTTAACGGTTAATTCGGTTCGAAATCAGTTAATTAATCGAATTAATCGAATTAACCTTTAAATATAATTATATTAAGTGGGGTCAATCCATTTAAAATCCAAATCCATATTAATTAATTAAAATAATCTCAAAACTAAATGCAAAATGTTTGAATTAAATTAATTAGATATTATTTATAATTAGATATTATTTAAATTAATTGTTATTTTTAAATTAAAAAAAATATTAAATTCTAAAATTCTAAAAAATTTCGGTTAATTCAAAAATTAACTGAATTAACCGAAATTTATTCGGTTCAGTTAATACTTTCAAGAAAAAGTTCGGTTCGGTTAACGGTTAAAGAAAAAAGTTCAGTTAATTCGGTTAAGGGTATTTCGGTTCGGTCGGCCACCGTTTTAACCGAGCGAACACCCCTGCATCGAGTGCATCACCGCCTTGTTAAAGGGTGATGCGATTCACTAGTGGGAGATAGTGGAGATGGCGTTGGAGCCCAAGCGTTTGGCATGGGAGCTTTTCTTGTCTGAATTTAGGGAAAGTTCATAGGAGAAACCCACACCGATGACCTGAGAGAACAATTTGTTCAGATGACTCAGGGAGATCGCTCGGACTACGAGTATGAGAGCGAGTTTTTACGGCTGAGCCACTACATACTCAAGTTGGTGTCTACTGAGGAGTACTGCTATAGGAAGTTTAGAGAGGGACTTCACTTTGACATTCTCACTGACCTGTCAGCCGACCCACCGAGAATGTTTGTTGAGTTGACTCGCCAGGCGAAGGCAGTTGAGAGAGTAGTGAAGAGGAGGGCCAGTATGATGCGGGACAGAGTCGTTGAGCACCTGATACCGCTAGACCATCTCAGACATCAATAAGAGGACCAGAGACTCGGGAATAGTATAGACCTTCCTCATCTCATTCCTAGAGGTCGAGATAGGCGTGTAGCCATGGACAAGGATTCGGGGGTCGTAGGAGGCATTTGACTTCATCATTTATGGCAAGAATTGGCTGATCAAATTGTACCATGCAACCCCCGACTTGCAGACACTGTGGTAGGAGGCATTCAGGGGAGTGCCATAGGGTTTCTCGGGCTTGTTATGGGTGTAGATCCCATGAGCATCTTAACATAGACTGTTCCAAGGCTTAGAGTATTGCATCGTCTACTTAGAGGTCGACTCAGTCTGCTCAGAGGGGTCGAGGACCTTATTAGGGAGGAGGTAGTATTGCTTATGGTTAGCAGAGCAGGGGTACTACCAGATTAGTAACTGAGCCTGAGGCTAGAGTTGCTTCCCGCCAGTACCCATATGAGTGAATAGTAATGATATTGTTCTTCGTGAAAGGCTGAAAGTTTGAATAAGAGTGAGAGGTATCGATACTCACCAGGGAGTATCGATATTGTTCGTGCAATATTGATACCACGGGGATTAGTATCAATACTCGGGGTTCTAAATCGATTCCAATATGCAATTTTGGTATCGATACTCAAGGGAATATCAATACCAAGTGGGTAGTATTGATACTCCTAATAGGAGTATCGATATTGCGACATTTTCTAAATCATCGAATGCAATTTTGGTATCGATACCGAAGGGAGTGAGTATCAATACTCCCAGGTGAAACCTTGGGCAAATTTGGTAGGTGATTCGAGAGAGAGGATTTGGGTGTTCTTTAAAGGGGTGTACTCTTCCATAATAATACAAGTGAAACCCGAATAATTGTGTGATAACATAGTCTTAATGAAGTAAGATTCCATAAGACATGCATTTGTTTGATGCTCGAGAAACGACGAGGACACCCGAGTTATTTAATGACGCTAGATGAATGAGTAAGGATTATCTGGATATATCCAATCTAATGCTTAGGCACTTAAAATGCTAGTTGGATGTTGTGCCGATGCTATATGACCTGGACACATCCCGAGTACTCTAGAGGAGTAGACTAGTTGAGCAAGTGCTGATGCTTCGTGACCTTGACTTGACCCAAGTGTTAAGGAGACACTGATGCTATACTGTTTGCTTGAGTGTTGCATTTGCTCTTGACTATATTGTATTATGTTTATATGTTGGATGCCTGTAGTATAGCCTGATTATTTATGTGGCATTGAGCTTGTGATCTCAGCGTATGTAATGTGTTTCCGTGTACAGGTCCTTAGGTGCCGGATCGAGGAGCACGTCGCCGATTTAGAGTTTTCCAGACTCGACCATTTCAGAGTACATCTCGAGTATTTAGTGGGCATGTGCTGTCATAGACCCTTATTTGTATTTGAGTAATAAACTATGTATTTTTATAACTAATATATTTTGGAGACTTATGTCGGGAGTTCCCCGTATTTCAAATACTTTCGTTTTGTATTTACATGGTATTCGGATTTTCTGGATAATATTTGATGAAATGTTTTCAAAAAAAAAAATGGTTAGACACCTATGTGGTTCTGTATGACATTATAATTCAATGATCTTCATGTTAAATTGAATTAGGGTGTTACAAAATCCAAGCTTAGAAAAAGGCTTGGATTCGATCATTGTTCATTACTAAAGATTAACCCTTGAAGGGGTGTTGTGGAAGAGGTGGAGAACTTGTTCGTTGAACTGAAGAATTAATTATTTTTGTTGAACTTAGGTGCCTCATCGAATTTAAATGTTTCGTCTCGAATCCTTCACATTTCTAGAATTCATGTTGAGGTGGAGATTTATTAAAGTTCGACTCGAATTCAAAGTTTGCACATTCTAGAGTTTGCACCATCTTTATGACATATGAGTAGGTTATAACACCTTAAAGTTTGCTAGGTTATTACAACTTCTAAAGTTCGTGCCATCTTCATAACATGAAAGTTGTAATTTCTTTACGAAAAGTTTTGAATCAACATTAGATTTAATTTTGCAACGTTGTTGTGCTAAAAATTTTGGATAAAGAACTTGTTTGTAATCTATCATAGCAACTTCTCCCAAAGTTTGTTAATATTATAGACAACCAATAATATGTTGATTTCATAAGACAAGTTATAAACCCATAATATGTTCCTTTAAAGATAAAGTTTTAGTCTCCACCACATTGATAATCACGTCACCATATCGTTACCCGATCTTATGTCTAAGTTTACACGATTTTATTAATAGGATAGAGTTAACCTTATCATTAGTTTATGTATATTTGAATATATATATATATATATTGCATAGGGGAGGGGAAAGAGTTATTAATTTCGATTGAAGTCATTTATCACACACACTCAAACGTGCTTCTGGTTTTATTACATTGAAAAATTTCTCAGCCCACCATGGATTGAAATAAAAGGTGAAAAACAACATAAAAAGATAAGATAACCAATTCCCAAACACTGAAACCAAAGCAAAGTATCATATTGGAAGAGGGGCGCCGTTCCATTCATTAAGGCATTCAAGCATTGGATCAATGATCTTCCCTCTGCACATAGCAGTGAACACCTTGTCGAACTCTTCACCGGGTGACTTCCCTTTTTCTCCACTTAGCAGCTCAGTTCCAAGCTCCTCCCTCACGAATTTGTACAATGGATACGATCTGCACTCCTTGATCTTGTTTGGTACTGCTGCATTTCCATTCTCGAATGACACCCTTGCACTCTCGACCTCCTTTGGCAAAACAGCCTTTAATTCGTCTTCGAAAGCTGCAATCTTTAGGAAGATTGAAGTGCTTGTATTCTTCTCATTCCCACCATTTGCCGATGCATGCTCAACGAGTACATGCCTCAGCTTTGGCATCAATGGATGTGCACCATTGCAAGGTTCGTCGATATAGGTGAAAACGTATTCATGATCCACGACTTCGAGTAAATCCTTTTCACAGAATCTTGATGGGTGAACTTCACCATATGGATCAGAAGTGAGAGTTTTCTTGGCTGTCTGGCTCACAGTGTTCATCACTGTGTTCTTCAAGTTGTCTTCTAAATGCCTCAAATCTATAGCTTGGCAAAGAGCCACCAAGAATGTTGTGGACATCAGCTTCAAGATATCGACAGCTTCAGCAGTTTTTAGCGCAGAGATTAGTCCCAAGGAGTTCACATCTTGGTTGTGCTGCTCAGTGCTTTGAACATGGTTGGTGACTGGATTAGCCAAATATTGGAGCTCAGAGCAATAGGAAGCCATTGCAACTTCAGCACCCTTGAAACCATAATCCAGGCTTAGATTCCTACCACCGGAGAGGTTTGATGGGAGACCATTGTTGTAGAAATCATTAACAAGTTCAGAGAATTGAGCAAACAAAAGTTTCCCAATAGCCGCGACAGCTAAACGAGCATTGTCCATCGAGACACCAATTGGGGTACCCTGGAAGTTGCCACAATGTAATGCCTTGTTCCTCGAGACATCGACCAAAGGGTTATCATTGACAGAATTAATTTCTCTTTCAATAGATTTGGTTGCGAATCTGATCACTTCAATCTGTGGGCCAAGCCATTGTGGAGATGACCTCAGAGCATAGCGATCTTGTTTCGATTTCTGCAAAGGGTCCATTTCATTCAACGTTTTAGACGCTTTAACAAAAGAGCTTCCCACAAGTATGTGTTCCATTATAGCAGCGGCCTCGATTTGTCCCGGATGATGCTTCACTTTATGAATCAAATGGTCAGTGAACTCGGGTAATTTACAATGCATAACTTCAGCAAAAACTGCAGATAAAATTTCTGACAAAACAGCCAATATGTTAGCTTCAAAAAGAACAATGGAAGCCATGCCGGAACCAACTGCAGTGCCATTGACTAGAGCAAGGCCTTCTTTAGGCTGTAACAAAAAGAACCCGGAATCAATACCGGCGACACGGAAGGCCTCCTGGGCATCAAGGGGTTCCCCATTGGGTCCAATTGCTTTTGAATTAGGCCTTCCAGTGAGCAATCCAACAATGTAGGAAAGAGGGACAATATCACCAGATGCAGTAACTGAGCCACGAAGAGGCAAGCATGGGGTGATGTTGTGGTTGAGAAGCTTAGCGATTGCCTCCAGAATTTCGAACCTGATCCCAGAGTATCCCTGTAGCAGTGAGTTGATCCTGACAAGCATGGCTGCTCGAGTTGCCGAGTGAGAAAGTGTGTGGCATGACTGTGTTCCACTGCCAAAGATCCCAGCATTCAAGAACCTGAACCAACAAAACACATTAAATTTATATTGAATTCTTATGCACTGCATAATATAAGAGCTTACCTGATTAGCTCATTTTGCAGAGCAGATACTTGGTTGGTTCTTAAACGAGAATTAGCACCAAAACCAGTGGTAATGCCATAGGTGTCGGTGCCTTTGCTGAGGCCATCAAAGACCCAATCAACACTAGCCTTAACGCCAGCCCTTGCGTCCTCTGAAAGCTCTACCTTGACACACAAGTCAGCTCTGGCTATGGCAGCAACTTGAGAAATTGTCAAGGTCTCACCACCGAGCTTCACCGATGACCGCCTATACTCGGTTACCATACGTTTAACTTCATCCAAATGGCTTCCCTTGAGTGACTCAGCTGCTGCATCCCAGTTCAAGTGGTCCACAACACCACCCTTAGTATTAGTATTAGTAGTAGTCGTGCCGAAGCTCTCCAAAGAGCTGCTGTGTTGACCTTTTCGACTGATCGTTTCCATGTTAAAGATTGCAGAAATGGTGGAAATGAAAGAAGTCGAACTTGTTAATCAAAATGGGAGGCTTTTGGTTTTCCAATCTAAGGTGGTGCTTAAATATAAAATCACCAAGTAAATTGTGACAGTTAACAAAATATCACTTTATCGCATGTTAAAAGTTTTAAATTCAGGTACCATATTTGCATAATAAAATTAGATATCATATTTTTTAAAATTACCAATTTCGTTATCAAATTGATTCATACATAATCACATGTATTATATTTATAAAATTTAAGGGTCTGTTTGGTAATGCTTTTAAAAAGTATTTTTAGTTAAAAAATCCGTTTTGACTGGAAAATCAATGCTGAACAGGTAAAAAAATTAAAAAAAAACGTGTTGGAAACAGTGGTTGCAACCCAACCGTAAAAGCTAGGACTTCTTGCTTTTTCATTTTCAACTTTGCGTTTGGAAGCAAATTATAATTTTATCATTGCTAATGCATGAGCTCCTCTCAATTATGTATTTATATTTTATTTTAATAATTTAATACTAACATCCTTAAAAAATAGTTTATTACTTTTAATAATTTATTTTAACTATTTAAAAATAAATAAAATTCATAATTTATATATAAAATATTAATAGTAAGTTATATAAAATATAGTTTTATTATAATTATATTTTTTATTTGTATATTTATATTTTTATTATAATTAGGTTGATATAATTCGTATATGATAGTAATTTTTTTTTTGAATTTGTTATAGTTTAAATTGATATGATTTATATATAAGTGTAAAAATATTTTAAATGTTTATATTTTCAATTTACAATATAAAATTTATAATGGACATTTTATTTTTTAAAACTCACTTTTTAACAGCCATTCCAAAAAGTTAAAATTTAAAATGCACTTTTGTACATCACTTTTAAAAGTTTGTTTTTGTATCACTTTTAAAAGTTAATTTTCAAAAGTTATACCGAACTAGCCCGAATTATCACATTAGAAAAAAATACTAAATTTAAATATAAAATTTATTAAAAAATATAGGATAAAGTATACAAATGGTCCTCCGACTAAAAGATATTAGTTTATTGAGTTCCTTAACTACTAAAAAGTTATGAAATAATCCTCCAATTATAGGACATTGCTTTTTTGAGTCACTGACTATTAAAATTTACAAACTGGTCACCCAATTATTCATTGTGTTCAAAACTCGTCATTTCCATTAAAAAATTAATGGTAGTTTGAGTTGAAAATTAGTCAACAAATTGAGATATCGTAGTCGTATAAGATTATGAGATCAAATTATATCATACAGGGATGGATGTCAGGGCCAAAAGGGGCCCCAAGCCCTATAAAATATTATATATTCGATAAATTTTGGTCTTATAACGCCCGAGATCCCGGGTTATGAGATTTGGGCTAACTCGAGGTAAGCCTTGGATTAAATCTCTAGCTTGTAGAAAACTTTAACCCAAATTGAAGTGGATTGGGCTTGAGTTAAGCCCAATTCATAGTAAAAAGAGGTATTTTTAGTTGCAGTCAAAAATCAGAGGGACCAAGGAGTAATTATACCATTGTTTAAAATAAAGCATGGAAAACCAATTAAGATTGGTGATCTCACGTCTGAACTTAGCTTTTTCTTTTTCACTATCTTTTTTTGTCTTATTCTCTTATTCTTCAACTTTTTCCTTCTCCCTTTAGCAAGAACAAAGGTGGAAGCTTTGTGCTTTGTAAGCTCAGTTCAAGAAAACTAAGGTAAGTTTCATAATCCTCATCACCTCAACATCACATTAAGATCTCAACTCTCTCATTCTACCAAGTAACAAAAAATGGGTTTAGTGGGGGTTTTAGAAACCCAAGTATTTACAGCTTGTTTTGGGGAGATTTAGGCCTCTTAGAATGTTTTAAATTCTTCACTAATTACTCTAGCAACATTAGTAATTTTTATACTTGATTTTTTCTAGTGAGAGAAGTTGGGGAAAACTCTCAAGCAAGGATAAAGAAAAGCTTACCTTGGCTTGACCTTTGGGAACCCTTAGCAGCTTAGGATCATCAGGTAACTCGTTTCTAACTAAACTATACCATGTGTAGCTCATTAGATGAGTTTTGATAGATTTCATAAGCTTTAAGCATGCCATGGTAGATTCCATCATTTGAGTGTTTTTATCATGTTTGTAGACTCTTTATGACCCCTAATAACACTTAAAACACTTAAACATCAGTGGAGGACCACAATAGGACTTTTAGGGTAGAAAGATAGGATTTTTTGTGTCAAAACAGGGCACCCCGTAGCACTAGTATCGATAATGTAAGAACAATATCGATATCGTTCTTCATTCAAGCTTAAAACATGAAATTTTTAAAGGGTAGTATTGATAGTCATTCTTAAAGTATCGATACTGATACCCCAATTTCAATATTGGCTTACTATCTATACCAATATAACAATAGGCAATTTTGGTATCTTTACTTACATAGAGTATCAATACCAGGGTAGTGGTATCGATACTCCCAGTAGGGGTATCGATACTGAGGTATTTTCAAAACATCGAATCCAATTTTGGTATCGATACTCAGTCTAGTATCAATACCCCAGTACCAAAGTATCGATACTCAGCCTCGAGTATCGATACTACCTTAATCAAATAACCTTATTCAGTCAGGGGTATCGATACCAACAGGTGGATATCGATACCATGTTAATTATTAATACTGAAGAGTCAATATCGGTGCCCACATACATTTTTGGATAAATAATCCAAGGATTCAGGGATCAGACCTAATATACCCCAAATACACTTTAATACAACAAATAAGACTTCAAGGGATAGCAATAATTACTATCAGAACAGTAGAAACAATAACAGTTAGGTTACATAAAACTATCCTTGTTTGACGTTTGGGAAACAACCATGACACCCGAGTTCCTCCTTAGCAGAATACGACAGTCAGTGGATATCCAAGTCAATGCTATGGCACTTAAACAGCCGACTGGGCGCAGATGCCCCAAGACACGACATAGTAAGTTGGTGGGCGTACGTTTCTGATGCAGCTCTGGATCTCACCCTAGATGCCCAAGGGTATCTTAGAAAGACTAGAGGAATGCGTGAGCTCTGAGATGCAGAAACCTCAGCCGCACCATAATGCCTCCTCGGTAGTTAAATTAATAGTTTGTATGTTTGGACCCGTGCCACCAACTATCTCATTTTAGTGATGTATGCACTATAGTACAATTATTAGTGAGGCACTGAGCTCGTAAGCTTATCGTTCAGAATGTGTTTCCGTGTGTAGGTTCTTAGGGGAAAATCTTGCAGAATTATCATCGCCAGACATTCTAGTGCAGCAATACAAACCAGCAGTGACCACCAGAGTACGTCTTGAGTCATCTTTAAAGGGCATGTACTATTTATGAGCCTTTGTGTGTATTCAGTCATAACTTTGCATTATATTTGGTACCATATTATTTTGAGATATATTTTGGGAGCTCCACATTATTTTGTAAACATAGATTGTCATGTTTTATTTTTATTACTATGGATGGATTATTTCAGTAATTATAAAAAGTTTTAAAAGAAAATGGTTGGGTCATTATTTCGGTAGTCTCGTGTAACATTGTAATCCACGGATCTTCGGGTCAAACTGGATTAGGTTGTTACATGTTTAATATTATTTTGGTTCATATAAAAATAAGTATTCAAATTAAAAAAATACAAGAATTTAATAAGTATTTAATTAAGTAGGGGCCAAACTAAATAATGATAATCCGATATTCTAAAGTTCTTTGGTCTAATAACAATTTAAGTCATTGTAACTTTTATTATTAGACAAATTAAGCATTGTCTTTTGAATTTTGAGTTTAAATACCTAATAAGCCATTGTATTTTTCTTTAAAAATCTAATATTTTGGCCTTTCCCAATATTTAGTCCTGGCTCTGTTACTGATATCATATCCCAATTAGCAAATTAACGTCCTACCCAAACTATCAATAATTTCTAACAGAAAAGGATGAGTTTGGAACACAATGAATAGTCAGGTGACCATTTTGTAACTTTTAATAGTCTGAGACTAAACAAAGCAACATCTTAGTATCAAGAGACTATTTTTAACTTTTTAATAGTCGATAGACTTAATAAAGCAACATCCTATAATCGGGGACCATTTGTGTACTTTACCCAAAAATATAAACCCCTCATTTGTAAAGAAATACCAATTCTAGCGTCAAATCACATTTGAAATATTTTAATTATAGGACGAAAAAGTTATAAAAGAAAAAATATTATATGTATATATATATATTCGATAGTATTGTTAGTGTTATGTATACGAGCGTGTGCTGTAAATTCTAGAATAGTTCTAGAACAGTTTGTTAGCTTCTTGTTATGAGCAGTTAAGTTGTTAATGGCTTGTTGCACAACATTTACAGTTTCTTCTTGCTTGTATAAATAAGCTACTCTCTAACTCATGAGAGATCAACTTTTCATTAATAAAGAATTACAAAGATTTCATTTCTTGTTTCTTAGATAGCTAAACTGCTATTTTATCATTGTATATTTCGCCAATACCTGGGTGTTTTCTTCCGCTGTTTCTTCTTCATTCTAGTAGCTGCACGAGATTAAGTTCTCACATTGTGTATTCCTGGCATCATGGTTGATTTGACGGTTGATCCCGAGGATGTGTCTCCGAATGCTTCCTCCCTGAGTCCTGGAACTTCTCGAGGTATGTTTGGCATTCAACACATACCAAAGCATGACACTGTTAAACTCACTGAATCCACATACCTTCTTTGGAAGCATCAAGTGGCTTTGATAATTGATGGCTATGGGTTGCTGAGGTTCATCTCGGCCGGATCTGTTGCACCAGATGAGTTCATCACTAATGCGTCTGGACAACTTGAAGAGAATCCAGTGTTTGCAGCTCATCATCAGCAAGATAAACTGCTTGCTTCCTGGCTTTTAACTACTATGAGTACAGAGGTTCTGCCTCACTTGACTGGACTTACAACTGCGATGTCAATCTGGAATACTATATCTCGTCTGTTTGGTGCTCGTTCCAGTGCCAAGATTTCTTCTCTTCGACATAATCTTCATTCCCAGCGAAAGACTGGTTTGACGATTAGGGAGTATCTTGCCAAAGTCAAATCCATATGTGATTTGTTGAATGCTTCAGGTAGTGTGGTTACTGAGCAAGAACATGTTAATGTTGTGTTAGCTGGACTTACAATGGAATTTGAGTCTATTATTGCAATTGCATCACGAGAAAAATTTTCTCTTGATGTTCTTACTGAGATGTTGTTAGATTGTGAGGCTCGACAGAAAATGTTCTTGAGTGAAAACTTTTCTGCAAATCTTGTTCTTCAATCTCGGGAAGGTGCTGTTGAAACTGACTCTTGTGGAACTCAAGATGTTAATACTGGGTCATCACAGGATCATTCGTCTCATGGACAGTTGAATGGATATCGTGGTCGAGGTCGAGGGCATAACAATAATCGTCCTCAATGCCAGTTGTGTGGCCGGTTTGGACATGTGGTCCAGAAGTATTATCATCATTTTGATAGAGACTACACTGGTGTGTCTGGGTTTGAGTCGATGCAAGAGAATGGCTCAAAGCCCACTGGTTCTGGGAATTCTACTAAACACCAGCAATCTGGTGGACAACCTTATGCTCACGCCGTAACCTCCATACCTCCACCTTCATCCTTTGTTCCCACACCATTTTATTTTCCTTCGCCGTATGTTCCTGTGCACTATCCATTTCCTGGTACTTCTCCTAGTTTTCCTTCAAATGCTTCTCACTTCTCTCATGGTGCATCGCATTCCTCTTTGACGCCTGGTTCAGCAGCCTATATTGCTACTGTCCCAACTCCCTCGGGCTCTAGCTCTTCAGTGTCTGCGGATTCTTTGTGGTACCCTGACACCGGAGCTACTCACCATATAACGAATGATTTGTCTGGTTTTCAATCAGGTACCACCTATACTGGAGGTAGTTCCTTGCTCATGGGTAATGGTGAGGGAATTTCAATCATGCATGTAGGCCAAGGATTTTTGAGTTCTAGTAAGAAACCTTTGATTTTACAGAATATGTTGCATGTACCTAACATAAAGAAAAAGTTGCTATCGGTTTCTCAGTTCACTCGTGATAATGGTGTGTTCATGGAGTTTCATCCCTCTGAATGTCTTGTGAAGGATGCCCGGACTCAAGCAACTCTACTTCGCGGGAGGCTCACGGATGACGGGCTGTACCAGCTACTGCCTTGTGAAGATCAGAGGTCTTCTTGTTTGGTGAATAATGTCTCGAAATCACCTGTGACTTTGAAGTTGTGGCATCAGCGTCTTGGTCATCCATCCCTTGATGTTGTTCAACATATTTTGAAGTTGTGTAGTATTGTTTTCAATAAAACTGAAGCAGTAAATGTGTGTTCTGCTTGTATGCAAGGGAAATCGCATAAGTTGCCCTTCTGTAAATCATTGACAGAATATAATGAGCCTTTTCAACTTGTTGTCTCTGATGTCTGGGGACCAGCTCCTGTATGCTCCACTGACGGATTTCTTTATTATGTCTCTTTTGTTGATGTTTGTAGCCGTTATACCTGGATGTACCTCTTGAAACGTAAATATGAGGTGGCTCAGTGCTTTCTTGACTTTGTGAAATTGGTTGAAGTGCAGTTTGGATACAAAATTAAAGCTCTCCAGACTGATGGTGGTGGGGAATATCAATCACTTCGAAAGTGGTTCTCTGCCAATGGAGTGCAGCATCGTCTCTCGTGCCCTGGCACCTCGGAGCAGAATGGTAAGGCTGAGAGGAAGCATAGGCACATTGTGGAAACAGGATTGACAATGTTAGCTCAGGCTTCGTTACCTCAGAAATTTTGGAGCTATGCTTTTGCTTCTGCTGTTTATCTTATCAATAGATTGCCCACACCTATTTTGCATGGCAAGTCTCCCTTTGAAGCTCTGCATCGTGTCCTGCCAGATTATTCCTTTCTCAGGGTGTTTGGTTGTGCTTGTTATCCTTATTTGCGTTTGTTTAATCGTCATAAGCTGGATTTCAGGTCAAAGAAGTGCGTGTTTCTAGGATATAGCACTTCTCATAAGGGGTATAAATGTCTTGATGAATCTGGCAGAGTAATAATTTCGAGGCATGTTGTATTTGATGAAAGTGCCTTTCCTTATGCAGTGTGTAATATTTCAAATATTGCTCCAGATAATTGTGTCTCCACGGGTGTTATTCCTCTTGTCTCCTCTGTACAGACAATGCATGGTCCATTGAGTGCAATGTCTCTTTCACCAAGTGAGAACAACCAACGTGCTTCTTCATCAACGCATAATCAAAGGTATAATGTGAATAATCAAGACGTAGGGGCCACATCTCTTGCCATGATCGAGGACCAAGATGCACATGAATTTGGTAATGCACGTGGGGCCGTCTCTTTTGAAGATATACCAGCAGATGCGCATGGGGCCATTACTTTTGAAAATATGCCAAATCGTACCTCTCCATTGACGCACACTTCACCAATGCATGTGAATAGCCAAGCGCATGAAAGAATTGGGACCACTACACCAAATTATAATGTGCGTGACATGATGACCACTTCGTCCAACTCTAATGCACATGTCGTGGTTCCCATCATGGAGGACCAAGTGGTGAATTCCATTCGTTCAATTCCAACTTGTGATCATGGGACCGAACAAGCTTTATTAAATGGAAATAGTTCACGTGGTGGTCCCATTCGCTCTACAGTGCCTATATGTGCTGCTCCATTAAGTGCAAATCCAACGTGTGCGCATGGTCCTATAAAAAATATCACGCCTGCTTCTTCAACGCATGGTTCATTGGTTTTTGTTAAGAAACTGTATATGAAAAGGAATATATTCAATACTGCATTTAACAAAGACTGATACATCACTTATATAGCAAACACTGCTATTCTGTTAAGCTAACAGCCTCTCTAACTAACTAATAACTTTTGGCGCCCAATGCTAATTACTTGTATTATGCACGTTTATATCAAGCTAACATTCTTCCTACTCTTTTCATTTTTTTTAAGCAACTCTACACCCCTGGCATCACACAAATACTGTGACGAAACTCCTCAAACGCAGATTTTGAGAGAGGCTTTGTAAAACCATCTACTATTTGATGTGCAGCTGGTATATAGTTAATCTTCAACAGACCTGCAGCCACCTTCTCTCGGACAAAGTGAATGTCAAGGTCTATATGCTTCGACTGAGCATGGTACACGGGATTAGCACTCATAGCCACTGCTCCTGTGTTGTCACACCAGACTACCGGCTCCCTCCGTTGCTGAATCCCCAGATCTACAAGCAAAGAACTTGTCCATGTAACTTCAGTTGCTGCATCAACAAGACACTTGTATTCTGCCTCCATAATAGAACGAGATACTGTTTTCTGTTTCTTTGAGTTCCACGCAACAAGGCATTTGCCAGCGAACACACCATAACCAGAGATTGACCGTCGATCATCAATGTTTGCTCCCCAGTCTGCGTCTGCAAAAGCTGACACAGACAACTCTGCCTCATCTGCTTGGAACAGTAACCCATAATTCACAGTTCCAACTAAGTAACAAAGTATACGCTTGACTGCAAGCCAATGTGTTTCTCGTGGTGCATGCATGAATTGTGCCACCTTTCCAACACTATAGGCTAAATCAGGGCGTGTATGGCACAAATAGAGCAAAGAGCCAACTATGCTGTGATATTCACTAGCGTTTGACAGCAGCTCTCCAACATCTGTTGACAACTTCAATGCCAGTATCATTGGTGTGGAACATGCAGCTGCACCAGCCATACTAGTTTTCTCAAGTAGCTCCAGCACAAACTTTTTCTGATTTAAAAACAGAGAGCCACGAGAGCGATGCACTTCAATCCCCAAGAAAAAATGAAGTGCACCAAGGTCCTTGAGAGAAAACTTTTCACTAAGCAGCCTCACTACTTCTTGAATCTCACAAGATGAGTGTCCAGTGAAGACTATGTCATCAACATAGACCAATACATATATGTCACTAGCACCTCGTTTAGAGACAAACAAAGACGAATCTGCTCGAGATGTTGTAAATCCAATCTGCACGAGATTATCCCTGAGCTTAGCATGCCAGTTCCTAGGTGCCTGGCGCAACCCATATAATGCCTTCTGAAGCTTGCAGACAAGAACATAACCATCTTCAGCAAATTGCACAAACCCTGGCGGTTGTTGCATGAATACGTCTTCAGTGAGATCTCCATTGAGGAACGCATTATTAATGTCAATGTGCCTCAACTCCCAGTCATTCGATACAGCTAGTGTCAAGACAACATTAAGCGAAGAAAATTTAACAATTGGGCTGAAAGTATCAAGGAAATCATACCCAGGAACTTGCGAATAGCCTTTTGCAACCAATCACACCTTATAGCGATGTATGGAGCCATCTGGATTTCGTTTTAGTTTAAACAACCACTTACACCCAATCGGAGTACGCCCTTCTGGTAGTTTCACCAACTTCCATGTGCTGTTTCTTTGAAGAGCATCTACCTCAGCTTGAACTGCCTCCTTCCAATTAGCTGATTGCAACGCCTCTTCAATTGTGGAAGGTGTGTCATTGTCAAAATGAGTGGAGTATGCTTTGGGTTTGAAAACTCCACATTTACTGCGTGTCATCATTGGATGATGATTCTCCTTAATCGATAGAGTAGTTGATGTAACCGGAGCATGATCCAATTCTTCAACCACCTGACTAGTACTCGCATTATTGAAATTATTTGCACCAGAATGTACGGCCCCAACACCATTGTTTTTTGGTGAAGTAGAGTGCAATGTAGACGTTGCTCCAAGCGGCAAATCACATATAATTCCAATCGGTGTGGCCCCTATTATCACATGGCCATCATTATGCACATTGGACATGGGGCGCAATATTGAGATTTTCCAGGCGGTGTGGCTTCACGTGCATCATGCCAAGTGACCCCACGCATATTGTTGCTTTGACTATCACCCATGGCTCCATGTGCACGCATATTGTTACTTTGATTATCACCCATATTTCCACTATCACGTGTGGTCCCAATATCATTGTCATTACTTGGATTAAGTGCTCTACCATGTGCATTATTATGATTGTTTATTACTTCAAGTGGCGTGTCCCCATGGTTGTCTCTATGGTGCGCATTTATTGACTGCACGGCCCCATGCACACCCACATGCGCATTATTTTGACTATGCATGGGCATTGCTTCAAAAGACACAACCCCATGTGCACTATCATGCAAAGCTCCAAGCGGTGTGGCCCCATTATCATGTGTATTATCAATATGCGCATCACCTCGTATAGTGATTGGAGCAGCATCATTAATGTTCCACTGTCTAACATATGCGACAACTGGAATATCACGTGAACGAGCATTTTGAGCATGATGTGGGCGACAAGTAGTAGCTTTATCTGCAAAAGGAAAAACTTTTTCATTAAACACAACATGTCTAGAGATATAAACTCTATTTTCATGAGGTTTTTAGTCCAGTTGTGAAACCTGTAACGGTACGGGTGATTCTTACTCTTGTATTGACAAGAGGTTGGTTGCTGCGTCAAGTAGATATTAATAATGCCTTTTTAAATGGGGCATTGATGGAAGAGGTTTACATGTCTCATCCTCCTGGGTTTGTGCAAGCTGGTGATGGTTTAGTTTGCAAGCTGCATAAAGAAATCTATGGCTTGAAGCAAGCTCCTTGGGCCTGGTTTGAGAGCCTTCGAGAGTACTTGGTCTCTGAAAGGTTCGTCTTGTCTAAATCCGATTCATATTTGTTTGTTCGGAAAACTGCTAGCAGTGTTGTCTACATGCTAGTATATGTTGATAATATTATTGTGACAGGAAGTGAGGCTGGTGAGGTGCAATGTGTTATTGAAAAGTTGCATGCTCGATTTTCTTTAAAAGATCTTGGCTCTCTTAATTTTTTTCTTGGCATTGAGGTGTGTTTTGATGACAATGGTCTTGTTTTGACTCAACAAAAATACATTCGTGAGCTTTTGCATAAGCATGGTTTTGGTGATGTCAAGAGCCTCCCTACTCTCATGGTCTCCAACTGCAAGTTATCGATTGATGCTGGTGACCCCATTGAAGATGCAGCCTAATACAGAAGCATTGTAGGAGCTCTTCAGTACATAGTAGTCACTCGGCCAGATATTGCCTTTGCAGTGAACAAAGTTTGTCAGTTCATGCAGTCACCTCGAAATAGCCATTTTCAGGCTGTTAAGAGGATTTTACGTTATCTTCAAGGGATAGCTGATTATGGTCTTCGGTTCACAGCATCTCCTCGCATGTCACTAACTGGTTTTGCTGATGCAGACTGGGGGTCCGATCCTGATGATAGGCGTTCCACGACTGGCTACTGCATTTTCTTTGGTTGAAATCTCATTTCATGGAGCTCACGCAAGCAGCAAGTAGTTTCTCGTTCCACAGCTGAGGCCGAGTATAGGAGTGTTGCTTCTGCAGCTGCTGAAATTGTTTGGATTGAGTCATTGCTTCAGGAGTTGTGCGTGGTTCCACATGGTAAATCTACTCTGTGGTGTGATAATTCTAGCACTGTTGCGGTCTGTGCCAACCCTGTTCAGCATTCTAAGTTCAAGCATGTTGAGCTTGACTTATTTTTTGTTCGAGAAATGGTTGCTGATGGTCGTTTATAGGTTAATGAGATCCCTGCTTATGAGCAGGTGGCAAATGTTTTGACAAAGCCACTCTCTTCCCCTTCTTTTCTCAAGCACAGACAGAAACTCTTGGTAACACAACTAAGAGGTCATTGAAGCAGGGTAAATGTGGGTGAATGTTAGTGTTATGTATACGAGCGTGTGCTGTAAATTCTAGAATAGTTCTAGAACAGTTTGTTAGTTTCTTGTTATGAGCAGTTAAGTTGTTAATGGCTTGTTGCACAGCAGTTACAGTTTCTTCTTGCTTGTATAAATAAGCTACTCTCTAACTCATGAGAGATCAGCTTTTCATTAATAAAGAATTACAAAGATTTCATTTCTTGTTTCTTAGATAGCTAAACTGCTATCTTATCAAGTATGACAATTTTTTATGTAAAAGGCAAAATTGTATTGTTCCCCCAAATCTTTTAAAATCATTCGGATTACACTTTTGTATTTGCAATTACGTGCTTTATTATATTTTAATAAATAATTATGTACTTTATTTGTATTTAAAACAATAATTCTTTGGGCAGCATTCGAATCCACCATCCGCTCCCAACAAAACATGCTTCACATATGGGACATTCCACTACATGATGCACTTTGGTTATTTGGTGACTCAAAAAGCTACTGTAAGGGAGATTTTCCATAATAGTTATTCACACCATCTTTATTGTTAATAAATTTTAGTTTTATAAGATAATATTTATTTAAAATTTTATTAATCAAGCGATAATGAACGCACGCATGTTATACATATATAGTTATTTGAATTCAAGACTTGAAAAGAAAACTCAAACATTTTAGAGGATGAAGTTTCTTTGTCAAGTGCTTGGTACATGATGACGAGCTTGTCGTGAATTGACCAATTTTCTTCGATTATCTGGTGCACGTAGGGATGGAAGGAGGGGTGAGTGGGGCACACACTCCCTTGAAAATTTTAATTTCTTCTATAATTTAGATTCTTTTATGTACTTTTAATTACTAATAAATTTTCACTTCTTAAAACTTTACAAATTTATTTTCCTCTAAATTTTACAAGTTCACCTCTATAATAAAATCCTGGGTCATACATAAGTGCATGAATCCATGCAGATAACAATGGAAACCTATCCTCAATTAGTTTCAAACAAGTCATTTGTTCCAAAAACATCGATCAAGTTACCAAGCAAGATCCTCTAGCTTATCTCCCTCGAAGAATCATTTTCCTTTGAGCTCTTCCTCTACAAATTTCAGGTTCTCTGGTGATGCTTGTAGACAACTATTTTCGTCAAGAGATTTATTTTTAATTTTGATTTTACTTTCTTATTTTAATATTATGTAAAATAGTTTTAATATATAAAGTATATATATATATATATATATATATATATATATATATATATATATATATATATATATATATTACAATCTATATAGTTTTTAAGAAAAATAAATATATAATATGTATATTATATAGTATATATTATTGTATATATATATATATATATTATAATATAATATAATATATATTTAGTATATTAAATATATTATTTATATATTATATTATATTTTATTAATATTTTTTATTTTTAATTTTAGGGTCTGATTAAAAGTTTAAGCCCAAGTCAAGAGTTCTAGTCCAACAAGGGTAAAATGTATCATTCTGCTTGCCTGACCCAGAGAGGAGAGTCTAACATGCGAGCTTGCCTAACCCAACAGACCTATTTGTCCAGCCCAAGGAAAGTCATAAAGTCCAAAATAAAAACCCATTTAAAAATCCAGGCCTGACGCAACCCACATACTCAAAGATTTTATCATTAAGTCGAGTGCCACAATCTCTAGATCCATCAGATGGGGAATGAACGGTCTAAATCAATGATCATATTTAGGGTTAAAACAAAACCCAGCAATCAACACAACCAACTTAGGGCCATTAGATCTGGCCCTTTGATCTAACGGTCCAAAATGCTCCAAGAGAAATCAAATGTCACCAACTGACCATCAGGCGTCACGTGAAGACCACACGCTGGACAAATTTGGTAAAAAGCTTGCCAGTTCATAAATCACAAGCAAACAAAGGAAACAATCCTTTGTCAACAAACCAAAAACAGTCAAAATGGTAACGAATCACTCAAAGATGGCAACACAAGAATTAATCAACCAAAACAAAATGAGGTGGCCTTTTAAAAAACACAAGTCAGAGGAGAATAACTCCTCCTCAAGACAAACCTAGAAAAATAGAGAAACAATTCCTTTATTTTCGGACCGAATATGGAAGGAGGTCATCGAATTAAAAGAGATTACGCCTCCCTTGAACCAGCTATAAAACCCCAGCGAGAGAAGAACAAAGGCATAAGTTCCCAAGCATTCGAGCACTAAAAACCATTAAAATCGAGAAAAAATAGGGGAGAAATACTTAGCTTCGGTTGCGAGGAAGGGGAAACCATCAAGACACGAGGAAATCATCTCTATCGTCATCGAAACGATACGAAAATAAGGGTATTTTGGTTGATTTGGGCCGAACGATTTCGTGCATGGTGGTTTACTAAGTAGATCAGGTTTCACGAGGATGGGAGGGGTATTTTAAACCTAGGGTGAGGGTTTCCGACCATCGTGGATGGTGTTCGGATTTTGGTGGATTTTTAAGAGAAAGTTTGAGAGACGAGAGAGTTTTAGGGGAGTGTTATTAGGAGATGTTGTAAATGACCCTAAAAATGAAAAATAGGGGTATTTATGGGGGCCTTTTGTAGTTACAAAATACTTAAATTATGCTTGTATTCTATGATATTTTGATATGTAATTTATTTTAGTATCATTGTCGACACCGTTTTTCGCCCGAGCGGGGAAAGACTTATACCGACTCCGGGGTTTTCTTTGGAAATGAATTTTGAAATGTGAGGAGTCGTCATCAATCATTTATGGTGCAATTGGGACACCGTGAAAACTGGGTTATTTTTATAAAAATACCAAGTTTTAAGGTATGGCATCTTATGCGAAAACTCAACTCGAATTGCTATCTAATTAAACTAGAGTGTCATCCTAATTTCTAAGTTTGATTCGAGTGTTAACCTAATCTAAAAACTAAATCTAAGGACTTAAACTATGAGATAGTGAATCACTTAATAAACCTAATTTAAAAAAATAAAATAACAAATAATGAAAAATATAAAAACAGTAAAAAACATCATAGAATAAAAACAAAATAAACATAAATAAGGATGTAATTGCATAAATATGAAATTGCTAAACTAAAAGGGAATAAATTAAACATAAAATAGGATTAAATTGAAACAAATCAAAATTCAAAGGCTAAATCGAAATAAAATAAAAATAAACAAATTAGGGACCAAAATATAAAAACACGCGTAAATTACAAGGACCTAAAAACAACCATTCATTTTATTTAAGTCTAAAAAATCTGTTAAATTAAAAAGGATAAATTACATAATCGATCCACGTAAATTTTAAAAAAATTAAAAGGTCACTTACACATGACTAGAATGCAAAAACACACGTAACTATTAGGAACTAAAAAGCAATTTACCAAAATATATAAAACAGGCACGAAAAAAGGAAAAATTACACTTTCAAACCCTTTAGGACCAGAATGCAAAATTGTGCTAAAATATTTGGGGCTAAATAGAGAATAAACCAAAAAAGTAACAACACATGCACATAAAAGGCAAAATAGCAGTTTTGGTCCCAAAAACACGCGTAAATTTCAGGGGGCTAAACGTGATTATCCGCTAATCTTTTTTCTATATATACTAACCATTTTATTTTTTTATTTCATTTTCAGCCGAACTCTAAAAAACAAAAAAAAATTTCAAATTCTATCCCCATCCCCCGTCCGACAGTAGGCCGACCACCTTAAGCCCCCTCTGGCAGCCGTTCGACCGCCGCACATGGCGGTCGGAAAACCTAAAATGACCCAAAAAACACTACTAACCTAGATCTAACTTCCTAGAACCCACTTTAGGACTAAAACACTGAAACCCCCTAAAGTCACTCGAAAATGACTCAAAACCCTTTTGCTCCCGGACTCCGGCGACGCTCCTCCCGGTTCAGGTAACCCTTCGATCTACTTTCTTTTTATTTTCTTCGTATTTTTACTCTTGGATAGCTGGTTGGTGTTAGTATTAGGCTAAAAAGATTTCATTTTTTTCTTTTTTTTACTACCATTCGAAAATGGAAGAGCATATTTTCAGTACATTCAAAAAGAAAAAAATATGTGTATATATATATGCAGAGATTCGAAACTAGGAAACAAAACACACACACAAAATATACTCGAAATTAAAAGACAAAAAGGGTAACCATGAACATGGTTGTTTTAGTGCTTTCAGAAACCAGAGTATAATGATTTTTTTTTCCGAATCCTTTTACGTTGTTTATGGTATGGGTTATATACCTATTTACAAAAAAAAATTAATGATTGAAATTTGCTTGCTTTTTATTTAATTATGCAGGAGCATGGAGTGGTGTTCGACGTGCATGGGGTGATTTTCGGTTATTGGGGCAGAGACAGGTGGTTTCTGATTGGGGGAATGAAGGTTGCATCTGGTTAGAGGATGAAAAGGGTGTTTTTATATTGGGGGAGTGGGCGCCTACCCTAGGGGTTAGGGTAGACTCGGGTCGGGTCAGATCTGTTTGAGCTCAGTTGGGTTTTGGGGTTTTTTAGGTTTGATCTTTGCCATATTTTAGGGTTTTATTTGGGTTTGGGCTTGGTTGGGTTTTAGGGTTTGGTTGTAAAATAATAAAAACTAAAAAAATGGTGCTCATAGCTGCCACTCTTTTCTCATTGCTATGAAACAGGAATGAAACAAAGATCATAGAGCGCCATTTTTTACTAAACTCTGCTCTTCAAGTCGCGGGTTCTTCTCATCGTGACTTTTCTACTGGAAATGATGATCTACAAAGTGAGGCGTCGCTGATTCGAAGTGTTATGAATCTAGCGATAGGTTGAACAAGTTCTTCTCATTATGAACTTCTTCTCCGTCTTTTGGATGAGTTCTTCTCATTATGAACTCTCAATCGGAAATGTCAATCCCTCAAGCGAGGTGTCACTGATTCGAAGTGTTGTGAATCGAGCAATATGTAGAACAAGATCTTCTCATTATGAACTTATTCTCCCTCTCGGATGAGTTCTTCTCATTATGAACTCTCCATTTAAAATGTTAATCCCACAAGCGAGGCGTCGCTGATTCGAAATACCATGAATCGAGCGATAGGTTGAACAAGCTCTTCTCATTATGAACTCTCCATTTGAAATGTTAATCCCTCAAGTGAGGCGTCATTGATTTGAAATACCATGAATCAAGCGATAGGTTTAACAAGCTCTTCTCATTATAAACTTCTTTTCCCTCTATCGGATGAGTTCTTCTCATTATGAACTCTCCATTGGAAATTTTGATCAATTTATCTTCTCTTTAAAGATTTTTAAATCTGCAAAAAAATATCATATGTTAGTAATAATTGTTTTTGAAGTACCCGAAGGTATTGACCCAAAGGTCTTTAAATTTTGTTGAGATCCATTTATTTCAGTGGTGAAAAATATGGACTGATTCTTTGCTGAAGTAGTGAAATGAAATCTCTGTTTGCTCTTTGAATTCCTGTCGGATATTCAAAACTGGATAGACAGAATGTGTATGCTCCTATTCAATAAATGCTTGAGTATATATGATGTGATTTTTGTGTTTTTGGGTTTTAAGGTCTCGTAAGCCTTTGTTTTCCCTTTTTTATCCTCGTCGAATCTTTGCTACAAATGATGTCATCTTTGCTTCATTCTCTTGGTTGAGCCTCTATCTCTAGTTCTTCAAGCTTGATCTCACTCGACCCTTCATCGAGTCGTCCTCTTATCTTATAATTTACTGGATTGCATTTAAGAGTGTTTGAAGTTCTTCTCATCTTGGCTCGCTCCAGCCTCACAAATGACTAACATAGTAAGGAACTTTGGAAATCATCTTCTTACTAATTATAAAAATCAATTGGAAACAACCTATCCGAAGGTCTTATGGGTGGCCCGAAGGACTAATCATCTTTCTCGAAAGACTTATAGATGACCCGAAGGATTTAAACATCATTCTCGAAAGACTTATTGATGGCCTGAAGGACTTTTGCTGATTTGAAATACCTTGAATCGAGCAATAGGAAATGATAATCCCTCAAATGGGGCGTTGTTGATACGAATTGTTATAAATCGTGCGAAGAAAATGTTAACCCCTCTAGTGGGGTTTGCTGATTTAAAGTGTTGTGAATCGAGCAAAGGAAATGTTAAAAACATCTTGCTCGAAGGTCTTATGGATGGCCCAAAGGACTTATCATCTTGCTCGAAAGACTTATAGATGACCCGAAGGATTTAAGCATCAAGCTCGAAAAACTTACTGATGGCCCGAAGGACTTACTCATCAAGATACCCTTAAAAATAAAGCTTAGTTTCTTAAAATCTTTCATTTACAATTATCATCAAGAAACCCCTAAAAATTAGGCTTAGCTTCTTTAAAAATTCTTTGGAAATAATCATCAAGAAACCCCTGAAAATTATACTTATTTTCTAAAAATGCTTTTTGAAAACATCAAGAAACCCCTAAAAATTAAGCTTAGCTTCTTTCAAAATTCTTTTGAAAACATCAAGAAACCCCTGAAAATCAGGCTTAGCTTCTTTCAAATTCGTCAATTGGATAAAATGCCCCGCTTCAAAACAATGATTGTTTCATGGATTGGGTTCCTCAATTCTTGAGGTTCTGCCGCTCAGAATATAATTCCCTCTATTCAAGGCTTGAATTATGTATTTTCTTTCTTTTCTTTTCTTGAAAAATATGTAAAATATGCTTTAAAGCATGCAATGTGAGTACAATGGATATGTAATGTTGATCATTAGTTCTTCTTATGGATCAAAGTGGAGACCTCAGTCTTCCTTTACTTGATCATCTTTGAATGGATATTGCCTTAATATCGAGGCAGCAACTTGCCAGCCCAGGTTTGCAATATTCTGAGGATCAGCCTGATCATCTTGTGGTCTTTGTTTTATGTCTTCATTTTGGAGGAAATGTTTTCTCTCTCGAATTCTTGTTATGAACAGGTGTATGGCCTTGACGCCATTTCTACCCTTGACTTGATTGCTCAATCAAATTTGTTTTTCCGGATGGGTCTTCCAACTGAAGCATGAATGGTTTGTTTTCTCAAGGTAAGCTCTGTTTGTTTCCATTCTACCATTGGCACTCCAAAAGGCCAGGCTTAATCACCATGTCTGCTTGATTTAAATATTGCCATCTTAATGATATCTGGTTTTGGTAATGCCTCAATGTGGGTACTCATGGCTCTTATTCGTGCCAAAATTTTAATCTTGAATGGTCTTGCTCTTGTATCACTAATCAGCAATGTTATCGAATAACTTGAGGGCTTCTCTTTATGATACCACACCCAGTTAGATACTTAAGAAGTGATCAATTCTTCTAACATAATTGTCTTTCATTTTTGCTACGAGATAGGATATGTGTCATCTTCAACTAAGGCGATCATCTGCTTCTGACAACGTCACAAGGAAGTGTTAGAAGTTTTATCCTCCAGTCCTTCTGATTTCTCAGACTATTTGCTTTCAAGAAATGTTTTATTATTCTGACATCATTTGTTCTTCTCCAACTGAGGCCATGACCTTTTCAACTTGAGATTGTCCTGTTTGAAAATATTTATCTTCTTTCTTTTATTTTAGAAATGTTGTTGAATAAATTTCAAAAGTGTTGTCATTTTCTTCCGGCTCACAATCTAAACAAATTGTAAAACAAGAGTTCACTGAATATCAAATAAATCAAATTTTCTTTTAATCCTTCAAAAATTATATACATTTGAAAAGTGTAAATATTAATGTTGGTATAAGGCTTAGGCTGACTTGGGAAGGTAATGTGTTTCAAGTTAATTTGGGGAAGTAATGTGTTTCAGGTTGGCTTCTTTGGATGAAATCTTGTATCCTTGATTCTGGTGTTGATGAAGTAACCGTTATAATTATGTTATGGAAGTGCTCACAGGTTCCTAGCCCTCGTGTGCGCCTTTGGGTTATGTAGTGCTTTATCCATATGCATAAGATCGTCTTCTGTGCAATGGTTGACAATCTTCATATTCGACCTGCCTTTTCAGGTTTTCACCTCGAATTCTCCTTTGGTTTCAAGATGTCATCTAAAATTCTACGTCTTGAACCCTCATTTTATTATTTTTCCTATCATGCATTAAAAATTTTAGAAAATTATTTTTTTTTCAAATAAGATTAACCCTGAGGGGCGGAATGAAATATGAAGATATTCTCTCCACTTAGAAATTCATGTATGATTAAAAGGGGTCTTTCGGGCACATAACGTAGGTCGAGGCTCACGGTTATGAAAGAATGGGATAAATAGGCCCAAAAAAGTGTTTAAGGGTTATTGAACCAATGATTGATTCGTTATGTTGTCTTCAGTCTTGTCTTGCTTGATTTGAACATGCTTGTGCGTCTTTTGTTATATTTTATTTTCCTTTGGTGTTCTCTGATCTTATGGCGAATTGATTGCAGATCTTTGAACCGCTCGTCTTGAAGTATTTGATAGATTTTCTTTCTTTTTTTTTACTTTTTACTTTTTTTCTTATTTCTTTCTTTTCTCTCATTTTTTATTTTTTTGCTATATCTCTTCTTTTTATCTCTGTGTTGTCAACTCGATTTGATATTCGAGTGCTTCGTATTTGGTCCACCTTGTGGTATCTTGTTATTTCTTTCTATGACTTACCTCTGTAACAAAATCTGGATTGATGGCTTTCTCTTATATGAGCAGATTTCTTTCTTCTTGCTCCTTGTGTGGAGGGTGATCATTGGTTAGATTTGAATCAGAAGAAAAAAATACTATAGGCTCAAAAGGGGAAAACAAAGGATATATATATATATATATATGAAAGGATAAATGAAACAAAGTCGTTCAACATTTTATACACGAAAGTCTTTGTAAAATAGGTATCCCAGGGGGATTAGTATTAAGGATTAACCTTATTTACATGAAAACAATATAATTAATGCATGCTAGAATTATTTCAAAGATTCCCTTTATTTCTACTTTACTTTGCTCCTAGTATGCCCCAATTATTTGAATTATCTTGCAAAAACTAGATGTGTAACACTCCCTCTTATTTTTCTTGCAGGAATGGTTCTTGTTATGCCCCCAAGATTTATCGAGGTTGGGAAATAAATGTTGGTTCAATGTATAGGAAGGGAAATGTGTGACTTTAAAGTTGTAATTTTGAAAAAGGTAATGCTATGGAAAGATTATTTATGTCTGGGAAGGTAAAGTTATAGGTTTTGGTGCCTCAGGGGGATAACAACATGACTGTATTATTTCGAAAGGAGGTGATGTCAAAGTTCAGTGTTTTGGTAATGAGCACACGCCATGTAAGGAAACGAGTAAGGGTGTTCGGCTTTGGAGGGAACACGAAAGGTTTAATCTTGCCCCTTGTCAACGATCTATAATTAATGAAGTAGTAAAAAACCTTTAATTCATTTGATATTGAAAGAATTACAAGATTAAAACTTGATTTATTGCTCATAACCTAAAAAAATAATAAGTTCAATCAACAAAATATTTATCGAGTATGCAAAGAACAAAAACACATTTAAACAGGACAAAGCTAGTGCCATAAGGCTTCATGGTGAGTGGGAAAATTTCTTCTTAATTGGCCCCATAATGTCTCATTATGAGTTAAAGGTTAATACCCTTGGGTCAAACAAAATCTGGACCTTGCTTCTCAGTGCCCCACGGATCTCGATGATGTGCCTCGAACTTCAGGCGGTGCTAACATCACGTCTATAGCTCTCAATCCTATTTGGTATGAATGGGGTGACTTCTTCGTACCTCAAATCTTTTATCAAGAGATTCTTCACAAGTTATTCCTCGAGTCCGTGATTAATGCACGTTGAGGCGCAACGTATACCATGTAATGTACAATATATATATACTAATGTAAAAATGCAAAGATGCACATGCAAATGCAAAGATGCAAAAATGAGAGTGCAAAATGCGAGATGCAAATGCAAAAATGAATTGATCCCAAAAGTAAATGTTCCTTGAACAATTCTTGAAAAACCGACAATGTCTCGATACACTGGGGAAGTGAAAATCTGGTCCATCAGTAAGCTGTCCAGCTCCTGCGAGCATTTGGGTAATGCATTGTCTCCAAAGCTTCTACTTCATCTCATACATTCAGAAGTCTTTCAAGCTTCTTCGCGATCTTCAGTTGTTGGCTTCAGCGTCGAGTCTTCTTGAGTCTACTTTGTTATCTCAGCGGGTAGATGTCTGGCTTGTCTCCATAATAGGTAGAATCTTTTTTAACGTTACTCGATCTACGTACAACATCTTTGAAATTCTACCGATCCCAGTGAAAGGCATTGTTGTGGCATTTTTTTCAAGAACCTTTTAAAAGATCAGTTATTTAAGGGATCAATACCTTTGAATGATATGTCATGTTCATGCAAAAATGCAGCAAGACCAAACAAAAGGAAATCAATGTTAGTATAAAAAAGAGTCAAGTTAGTTGAAGTGATTATTCAAAAAATTTAATCTTAGAAAAAATAATTAATTATGACTCAAAGTTGAGACTGAAAAATAAAGCATACAAAGGAAAATAATAATCCTACCCTCATGTGTTCTAGTTCTCCTAGGTTATCTATATGGCTCTAGCGGGGCAGGTTTAATAAATTCTCTAGATGAGGTTCAGTTCTAGCTATGGATTACCAAATCATCTTCATAACCAGTTAAGGTTGACTCCGATTCTTGCCCATTACAGACTTGCGAATAAGATTCTGCTTAGGGGATCACACCACAAAAGCGTTTCTCGGATCTGATATCCGGATAGGAAACTTAGTATGCTTTCCAAAGATACTTTATCAGACCCACACAAGAAAGCCCAATACTCCTCATGAGGTGTGACGTTTCTCCCTACTTAGGTAAATCGGGTTGGAGCTCGAATTTAGAGCTATGATATGCAACAGTCTTGAATAAATTCACAGAAGTGTAAGCATTAACTAGAGAAAAAAATCTTTTTTTTATTTGAAATAACATAACGAACTGTAAATTACGTAAGATCGAACTCATGATTTCCATAATCCTAAATATAGGGTAACCAACTCGTGGCTCGACTCTCAACTTGTTTAAAAAGCAAAACATCCCTAGCGAAGTCGCCAAGTTGTCGACACCATTTTTCGCCCAGGCGGGGAAATATTGATACCAACTCGTGGGTTTTATTTGGAAATGAATTTCAAAATATGAGGAGTCACCACCAATCATTTAAGGTGCAATTGGGACATCGTGAAAACATGTGATTTTAATAAAAACATTTTATTTTTATAAAAATACCAAGTTTTAAGGCCAGCAAAAATCCAGAAATCGGGTTCGGGAGTCAGTTACGTGTGAGGAAGGATTAGCACACCCACAAGCGTCCAAAAATTTATACCTAGTTGGTTACCCTATATTTAAAATCAAAAATTTTGAGTTTGAACGTTACTTAATTTAAAAATCATTACGGATGTAAAGATAAAAAGGGTATTCGTTTATTAAAGCCGATAGCATTCGCCCCTAGCATAAACATGGGAAATCAACTATTGTGCTTGATAACTAAATATTGCCTCATTTTTAGAAAATCATGATGCGGTTTTGAAAAAGATGCCGACTTATTTCGGGAATACCAGTAGTCACCCCCTAAGCATACTTGCGGGAGATATACTATAAATTCCCTAATAAGTGAACATTGCCTTAGGGTTAAAAATAAAATGCAATTAAACAAGTTTTATTTATCCTAATTAAACTAAGAGTAAATTATGGCTTTTTCTAGCTTAAAGTATCAAACTATAAAATTAAATGACCTAAAGGCACAAACCTAGAAGTGTAGGTTCTAATATTAACCTTATTTGATTTTAAACCAATAATTGAATCGAATAACTGAGGTGGTCCATTGAGCATGTACGCGAGGGTCGACTCAGATTATTCCCTAAATTAAGGGGACTATATTGAAATCTAGCTAAAAGTGGAGGCTCTATTTAACCTATTTAATTATGTCAACATTAAACTCTAATCGAAATTCAGGAACTAAAAAGGTCGAGATCTAAAAATATCAATTTCTAAAAGATTTAAAAGTATGAGGATCGAAATTGATAATTTCTAAAGTTGAGGACTAATTAAAAAACTAATTGTTAAATAAATTTTAAACCTAAAGTATTTTTTAGAAAATATTATTTATTAATAAATTTTAAAAGTTGAGCAATCGATTTGAGTAATCGGACATCTTATGTTAAAACTCGACTCAATTGCTCCCTAATTAAACTAGAGTGTCATCCTAATTTCTAAGTTTGATTCGAGTGTTAAACTAATCTAAAAACTAAATATAAGGACTTAAACTATGAGATAGTGAATCACTTAATAAATCTAATTTTAAAAAATAAAAAAACAAATAATGAAAAATATAAAAACAGTAAAAAAGCAACATAGAATAAAAACAAAATAAACATAAATAAGGACATAATTACATAAATATGAAATTGCTAAACTAAAAGGGAATAAATTAAACATAAAATAGGACTAAATTGAAACAAATCAAAATTCAAAGGCTAAATCGAAATAAAATACAAATAAATAGATTAGGGACTAAAATATAAAACACGCATAAATTACAGGGACCTAAAAGTAATTATTCATTTTATTTAAGCCAAAAAATCTGTTAAATTAAAAAGGATAAATTACATTATCGATCCACAATTTTAAAAAAATTAAAAGGCCACTTACACATGACTAGAATGCAAAAACACAAATAACTATTAGGGACTAGAAACAATTTTATCAAAATATATAAAAAAAACGCAAGAAAAAGGGAAAATTACATTTTCGAACCCTTTAGGATCAGAATGCAAAATCGTGCTAAAATATTAGGGACTAAATAGAGAATAACACAAAAAGTAACAACACATGCAGAGAAAAGACAAAATAGAAATTTTGATCCCTATAGGAACCTAACTGTAAAAACATGCGCAAATTTCTAGAGGCTAAACGTTATTATCCTCTAATTTTTTTCTATATATACCAAACATTTTATTTTTATTTCATTTTCAACCGAACTCTAAAAAATCAAAAAAACCCAAATTCTCTCATTCCCCCGGCCGGTAGCAGGTCGACCACCTTGAGCCCCCTCCGGCAGCCGCACATGGCAGTCGAAAAACCTAAAATTACCCTAAAAACACTACGAACCTAGATATAACCTCCTAGAACCCATTTTAGGACTAAAAACACCAAAACCCTTAAACCACTCGAAAATGACTCAAAATCCTTCGGCTCTCAGACTCCGATGACGCTCCTCCCGGTTCAGGTAACCGTTCGATCTACTTTCTTTTTATTTTATTCGTATTTTTACTGTCGTATAGATGGTTGGTGTTAGTATTAGCTAAAAAGATTTCTTTTTTTTTCTTTTTTTATATCATTCGAAAATGGAAGATCATATTTTCAGTGCATTCGAAAAGAAATATATATATATATATATATATATATATATATATATATATATATATATTTACAGAGATTTGAAATTGGGAAAAGACATACACACAAAAAATATACTCGAAATAAAAAAAGGTAACCTTTAATATGGTTGTTTTACTGCTTTTAGAAATCAGAGTACAATGATTTTTTTCGGAATCCTTTTATAGTGTTTATGGTATGGGTTATATACCCATTTACAGAAAAATTTTAATGATTGAAATTTTCTTTCTTTTTGTTTAATTCTGTAGGGGCGTGGAGTGGTGGCTGGCATGCATGAGGTGCTTTTCGATCATTAGAGCAGAAGCATGTGGTTTCTGATTGGGGGAAGGAAGGTGACATCTAGTTGGGGGTGAAAAGGATGTTTGTTGATTGGGGGAATGGGTGGGTACCCTAGAGGTTAGGGTAGACATGGGTTGGGTTGGATATGATTGAGCCCGATTAGGTTTTGGGGTTTTATTTGGTTTGGGTTTGGTTGGGTTAGGGTTTTATTTGTGTTTGGGTTTGGTCGAGTTTTAGGGTTTGGTTGTAAAATAATAAAAACAAAAAAAATGGTGTTCACAATCCTATTTCAATTTAATACATAAAATTTTTTATTTTAATTTAATCATTTTCTTTATTTTATTTTTTATTTATATTTTTATAAATAAGTATGTTGACCCATTTTTAGTTCTGCACTTTTTTAATTACTTTTTAATTTATTTTTTCTTTTTCTTTTTTCCTAATGGTGATTTCATTTTTTAAGGAACTCATTTAATTTTCAAATGATCGTCAAAGGTAAATAAGTTCAATCAACTTTAAATTTAAAATTTTATTTCAATCTTCGAAATTAGGACAACATGACAATTGGATGGTACCGAAAAGACAATTTGAGGGTGCTCATCATTCCTCGATTATGAACGACTTTTGAATCCGACAGATCACTGGTAAGGCGCAAATATGATAAATGGTATGTTTGAGGTGTTTGATCCACCTAATTCAAAAGCGATCAGTGGCAACTCCATCACACATTCCAATTCAAAGCGATAACCTGGGACCACCTGAAGGATCGTTGCGACAACTTGGTGACACCGATGAGTACACAAGAGTGTCAGGCAAAAATTCCGATTACTGGTTGTCTTTTTAAGCAAAAATTAGAATTCTAAATTTTAGTTTATTTTTTATCCCTTTTATTTACATTTGATCATTTTATTTTTCAAGTAAATAGTTGGACTAATTTTTTCTAATGATTTCAATTTTTTAAAAATAAAAGGACTCGCATCTTAATCTCTGTACCCGAGCTTCGAAATCATTTAAGTGAGGGTGAAAGTGATGCCTTCGTGAGAATTTATTCTCCATTCCAGGCCTAATAATTAGCCCTCGGGATTCATATACCTTATGTCTTCATAGTAATTTATTCCTAGTGTCAGACATAAGGGAATGTGTCCCCTCAAGTTTAACACGATCCGCTTAAACCTATAACCGGTTTAGGATCAAGGCTCTAGCAGGCCCAAGGGAGCACCGATAAGGATAACTCGGTTTCCTTTTATATAACTAAACCTTGTTGCAGTGCAAGATTAGAGCCTACCCCAAAATCACATATAAACACTAGGATGATTGTTTACTTACTTTTTTTCTTTAATTTTATTGTTCTAAGCATGCAAATTAGAAATACATGGTTTAGGATTTATTTTTATAAAAAATCATGCGGGATAGAAAACCATGATCAGGTAGGAACAAAAGCATGTGGGGTAGATATCATGCTCGGTAGGAATTGTTATAATATTTAATTTAATTATTAAATCATCGTACTAACTCATTTTCTTTTTTCTTTTTTTTCCTTTTTATTTATTATCATCTGCATCATTTCATAGAGTTTTTGATATACAAAGTGTTCACCAAACACCCCATATAGTTTTCATTAATGGACAAAGGGGTTGTGATGCAAGAGGTAAAAAACAAAGAAGTACAACTATGGTTAGAGAAGACTCAGAAGGAAAAAGGGGATAGTTTATCAGGTAGTTGTGGGTCAGGGTTAATAGATTATGGTTCAACCAGCCTCAAACACGATGATCGGGAACTACGGAACATCAGGGACATTTAGAAGCAAATGAGAGGAAAGAAGTTCTACCAACGCTATGCCGACATTGCATATCTATTGTATATTAAGGTGGATGAACCTTTATTCCAGACACTGGTCTAGTTATGGAATCTGGGGTACAGTTGTTTCACCTTCAATAAAGAAGATATGGTGCCTACGATAGAAGAATACATGAGTCTATTACACTGCGAGGTAATCCGACTAGATCGAGTCTTTATCAAGATTGTCAATATTCCACCTCTCAAGAATAGACTAGAAAAGATTATCGGAGTAGATGAAAATTGCGTGGTCGACTGGATTAAACATAATGACAAAGGAGAAATAATTGCTTGGATCTATATCAAGCAACTAATAAAGAGTTATCCCGATGAGTGGAAGGTGATAAATCTCTTCACTTTGGGGATTTATGGCATGTTCATCTTCCCGAAGACTTTGGGATATATTAAAATGGATGTAGTGGAATTATTAGAGCAACTACCTAAAAGGGTGAACCCTACGCCGGTAATACTAGCGAAACATTTATGTTATTGAAACATTGTCGAAGAGTGGAAGGAGATCGATTCATAGTCTACGTACAGTTACTACATGTCTGGATCCACAACCACTTATGAAAAACTGATGGGATCTCTTATCGGTGGTTTATTGTGTCATATTCACCTCTAGAAGATTTCCTCGCACAAGAATAACGGGTAGGTGTCCCGAGAGAAAGGTGTTCATAGATGTTCACACATCCTCATGATAAAGAGACCGTATGACGAGTCCCTTTGGTTAACACAGAGTGATATAATCTACATGTGCAGAGATTCAGACATAGTGATACTACTCGGACTATGGGGAAAAGTCGACTACACTCCACTTTTAGACCTGCTACAATATGGTGCACAACAGTTTGTTCCGATCACTCGTGAGCTTTGAAAGTCCAAAATCGCATATCATGAGATCATTAAAAATAGTTTACACTTATTGATATTTCAAAAATCATTTTATATAATCTAATGTATAATCTAATAAAATTATTAATCAATAAATAAATCATTTAACAAAACAATTTAAATAAAATAATTAACAATTTAAAATTATTATTATTAGTTGTATAAAAAAATAAACATTTATTTATTATAATTTACACATATAGAAAGTATTTTTTTAATTTAATGATCATAATTAAACTTATTATTATATTGGTCATAATTAATTATGTGTCTTAAATGGTAAAGAGTTATATTTAATATATTTATCAATAACAAATTATATGATAAATTTTAGTCTTGTAACACCCCATATCCCGGGTTAGGAGATTTGGGCAAACCCGAGGTAGGCCTTTGAATAAATCTCTAGCTTGTAGGAAACTTTGACCTAAATTGAAGTAGATTGGGCTTGCGTTAAGCTCAATTGATAGTAAAAAAGGGTATTTTTAGTTGTAATTAGAAATCAGAAGGACCAAGGAGTAATTATACCATTGTTCAAAATAAAGCCTGAAAAACTAATTAAGATTGGTGATCTCACGTCTGAACTCAGCTTCCTCTTTTTCACTATCTTCTTTTTTGTCTTCTCTTCTTCTCCAACTCTTTCCTTCTCCCTTTGGCAAGAACAAAGGTGGAAGCTTTGTGCTTTGTAAGCTCAGTTCAAGAAAACTAAGGTAAGTTTCATAATACTAATCAGCTCAGCTTTACATTAAGCTCTCAACTCTCTCATTCTACCAAGGTAACCAAAAATGGGTTTAATGGGGTTTTAGAAACCCAAGTATTTTTAGCTTGTTTTGGGAAGATTTAGGCCTCTTAGAACGTTTGAAATTCTTCTCTGATCATTCTAGCAACATTAGTAATTTTTATACTTGATTTTGTTTAGTGGGAGAAGTTGGGGAAAGCTCTCAAGCAAGGGGAAAGAAAATCTCACCTTAGCTTTACCTTTGGGCACCCTTAGCAGCTTAAAATCATCAAGTAACTCATTTCTAACTCAAGTATACCATGTGTAACTCATTAGATTATTTTTTATAGATTTCATAAGATTGAAGCATGACATGGTATATTTCATCATTTGAGTGTTTTTAGCATGTTTACAGACTCTTTATGACCCCTATAACACTTAGAACACTTAAACATCAGTTGGGGACCTCGATATTACTTTCAGGGGTAGAAAGATATGATTTTTTGTGTCAAAATAGGGCACCCCATACCAGTAGTATTGATATTGTAAGAACAATATCGAAACTGTTCTTCATTTAGGCTTAAAACATGCAATTTTTAAATGGTAATATCGATACTCATTCTTAGAGTATCGATGTTGATGCCCCGGTTTCAATATCGTCTGGCTTGGTATCGAGACCAATATAACAATAGGCAATTTTAGTACTGATACTCACATAGAGTATCGATACCATGGAAGGGGTATCGATACTCCCAATAGGGGTATCGATACTTAGGGTATTTTCAAAACATCGAATCTAATTTTGGTATCGATACTCAGTCTAGTATTGATACCCCAACACCAGAGTATCGATACTTAGCCTTGAACATCTATACTACCTTAATCAAAAAACCTTATTCAGTCAGGGGTATCGATACCAAAGGTTCAGTATCGATAGTGATCAAGAGTTAGTATCGGTACCCACATATATTTTTGGATAAATAATTCAAGGATTAAGGGATCAAACCTGAGCTACCCCAAATACCGTAATTACTATTAGAACAGTTGAAATAGTAACAACTAGGTTACATAAAACTATCCTTGTTTGATGTTCGGGAAACAACCAGGACACCCGAGTTCCTCCTTAGGAGAATAACACAGTTAGTGGATATCCAAGTCAGTGCCAAGGCACTTAAACAACCGATTGGGTGTTGATGCTCCAAGACTCGATGGAGTAAGTTGGCGGGTGTACGTTTCCGATGCAACTCTGGATCTCACCCTAGATGCCCGAGGGTATCTCAGAAAGGCTAGAGGGGTGCGTGAGCTCCGAGATGCAAAACCCTCAGTCGTACCATGATGCCTACTCAGTAGTTAAATCAATAGTTTTCTTGTTTGGACCTATGCCACCAGCTATCTTATTTTAGCGAATGTATGTAGTGTAATATAGTTATTAGTGAGGCGTTGAGCTCGTAAGCTCAGTGTTCGGAATGTGTTTCCGTACGTAGGTTCTTAGGGGTAGATCATGGGGAGTTATCGTCGCCAGACATTCTAGTGTTGCAGTACAGACCAGTAATGACTACCAGAGTACGTCTTGAGTCATCTTTAAAGGGCATGTACTATTTATGGACCCTTGTGTGTATTCAGTCGTAACTTTGCATTGTATTTGGTACTATATTATTTTGTGATATATTTTGGGAGCTCCCCATTATTTTGTAAACTCAAATTGTCATGTTTTATTTTTATTACTATGGATGGATTATTTCAATAATTATAAACAATTTTAAAAGAAATTTTTGGGTCACTATTTCGGTACTCTCGTGTAACATTGTAATCCATGGATCTTTCGGGTCAAACTGGATTAGGGTGTTACATGTATATTATTATTTTGGTTCATATAAAAATAAGTATTCAAATTAAAAAAAAATACAAGAATTTAATAAATATTTAATTAAGTAGGGGCTGAACTAAAGAAGGATAAACCAATGTTCTCAAGTTCTTTGGTCTAATAACAATTTAAGTCATTGTAACTTTAAATATTAGACAAATTAAGCAATTTCTTCTGAATTTTGAGTTTAAATACCTAATAAGCCATATTTTTCTTTAAATATCTATTATTTTGGCCCTTGCAAATATTTAGTCCTAGCTCTGTCACTGGTATCATATCACAGTCACCAAGTTAACGTCCTACTCAAACTGTCATTAATTGTTAATAGAAAATGATGAGTTTGGAACACAATGAATAGCCAGGTGACCATTTTGTAACTTTTAATAGTCTGGGACTAAAAAAAGGAACGTCTTATTATCAAGAGACTATTTTATAACTTTTAATAGTCGAGGACTTAATAAAGATACATCCTATAGTCAGGGACCATTTGTGTACTTTACCCAAAAATAGAAACCCCTCATTTGTAAAGAAATACCAATTCTAGCGTCAAATCACATTTGAAATATTTTAATTATACGACGAAAAAAATATAAAAGAAAAAATATTTAACAAAAGGTAAAATATTTTATAAAAATATTATATATATATATATATATATATTCGATAGTATGACAATTTTTTATGTTAAAGGCAAAATTGTATTGTCCCCCCAAATCTTTTAAAATCTTTCGGATTACACTTTCGTATTTACAATTGCGTGCTTTATTATATTTTAATAAATAATTATGTACTTTATTTGTATTTAAAACAATAATTCTTTGGGCAGCATTCGAATCCACCATCCGCTCCCAACAAAACATGCTTCACATATGTGACATTCCACTACATGAGGTACTTTAGTTATTTGATGACTGAAAAATCTACTATACCAGGGAGATTTCCCATAATAGTTATTCACACCACTTTTATTGTTAATAAATTTGAGTTTTATAAGATAATATTTATTTAAAATTTTCTTAATCAATCGATAATAACTCACGTATGTTTTACATATATAATTATTTGAATTCGAGACTTGAAAACAAAACCCAAACATTCTAGAGAATGAAGTTTCTTTGTCAAGTGTTTGGTACTTGACAACGAGTTTGTTGTGAATTGACCAAATTTCTTTGATTATCTGGTGCACGTAGGGATGGAAGGAGGGGGTGAATAGGGCACACACTCCCTTGAAAATTTTAAATTCTTCTATATTTTAGATTCTTTTGTATACTATTAATTACTAATATATTTTCACTTCTTAAAATTTTATAAATTTATTTTCCTCAAAATTTTACAAGTTCTCCTCTATAATAAAATCTTGGGTCATACATAAGTGCATGGATCCATGCAGATAACAATGGAAACCTATCCTCAATCAGTTTCAAACAAGTCACTTGTTCCAAAAACATCGATCAAGTTACCAAGCAAGATCCTCTAGCTTATCTCCCCCAAAGAATCATTTTCCTTTGAGCTCTTCCTCTACAAATTTCATGTTTTCCCGTGATGCTTGTAAACACCTATTTTCGTCAGGAGATTTATTTTTAATTTTTATTTTATTTTATTATTTTAGTATTATGTAATATAGTTTTAATATATAAACTATATATGCATATATTATATTTTGAAAATATATAATATTTCGAAAATATAGTTTTTAAGAAAAATAAATATATAATATATATAGTATATATTATATATAATATATAATATGTTTATTATATAGTATATATTGTATATAATATGTTTATTATATAGTATATATTATTGTATATATATATATATATTATAATATATATTTAGTATATTAAATACATTAATTATATATTAAATTTTATTAATATATTCATTTTTAATTTTAGGGTATGATTAAAAGTTTAAGTCCAAGTCAAGAGGTCCAGTCCAACAAATGTAAAATGTAAGAGCCCAATGATAGGGTCCGTCTGCCTAACCCAGCAAAGGAGAGCCTAACATGCGAGCCTGCCTAACCCAACGAACCCATTTGTCAAGCCCAAGGAAAGTCATAAAGTCCAAAATAAGAACCCGTTTAAAAATGCAGGTCTGACCCATCCCACATACTCTAAGGTTTTATCATTAAGCCGGGCGCCACAATCTCTAGATCCATCATATGGAGAAGATAATAAACGGTCTAGATCAATGACCATATTTAGGGTTAAAGTAAAACCCTAAAGTAATCAGAGCAACCAGCTTAGGGTCGTTAGATCTGGCCCTTAGATCTAACCGTCTAAAATGCTCCAAGAGACATCAAAGGTCACCAACTGACCATCAAACGGCGCGTGAAGACCATGTGCTAGACAAATTTGGAAAAAAAGCTTGCTAGTTCAAAAATCACAAGCAAACAAAGGAAACAACACTTTGTCAACAAACCAAAAACGGCCAAAATGGCAACGAATCACTCAAAGATGGCAACACGAGAATTAATCAACCAAAACAAAAGGAGCTGGTCTTTTAAAAAAACACAAGTCAGAGGAGAATAACTCATCCTTAAGACAAACCTAGAAAATTAGAGAAGCAATTCCTTTATTTTCATATCGAATATGGAAGGAGGTCGTCAGATTAAAATGGATTATACCTCCCTTGATCCGGCTATAAAAGCCCCAACGAGAAAAGAGCAAAGACATCAGTTACCAAGCCTTCGAGCACTAAAAACCCATTAAAAATAGAGAAAATAGAGGGAAGAAATACTTAGCTTCAGTTGCGAGGAAGGGGAAAGCGTCGAGACACCAAGAAATCATTTCTATTGTCATCGAAAAGATAAAAAATAAGGTCATTTTGCTTGATTTGGGCCAAACGGTTTCATGCATGGTGGTTTACTAAGTATATCAGGTTTTATGAGGATGGGAGGGGTATTATAAACCTAGGGTGAGGCTCTCCGACCACCGTGGATGGTGACCGGAAGGGTGTTCGAATGACGGAGTACGGTGGTCGAAGTTTTGAGCGATCACTTTTGGGGGATTTTTTAAGAGAATGTTTGAGAGACGAGAGAGTTTTTGGGGAGTATGTTTGGGAGATGGTGCAAATGACCCTAAAAACAAAAAAAAAATAGGGGTATTTATAGGGGGCCTTGTGTAATTACAAAAATCTTAAATTATGTCGCATCTCTGATATTTTGATATGTAATTCATTTTAGTGGCTTATTTCAATTTAAACATAAATTTTAATTTAATTTTATTATTTATATTTTTATAAATAAGTACATTGACCCATTTTTTTGTTTTGCAGTGTTTTATTTACTTTTTAATGTATTTGTAAAAAAAATTCCTAACGTTGATTTCATTTTTTAAGGAACTCGCTTAATTCTCAAATGATCGTCAAAGGTAAATAATTCAAATCAACTTTAAATTTAAATTTTTGTTTCAATCTTCGCAATCAAGACAACAAGGTAATTGGAAGGTATCGAAAAGGCAATTTGAGGGTGCTCATCCTTCCTCGATTGTGAACGACTTTTGAATCCGATAGATCACTGGTAAGGCACAAAATCGATAAATGGTAAGTTTGAGGTGTCTGATCCACCTAATTCGAAAGCAATCAATGGAAACTCCATCTCACATTCCAAGTCAAAACGATCATCTAGGACCACCTGAAAGATCGTTGCGATAGCTTAGTGACTCCGATGAGGACACAAGAGAGTCAGGCCAAAAATTCGATTACCGGTTGTCTTCTTAAGAAAAAAATTTACAAGTCTAAATTTTAATTTATTGTTTATCCCTTTTGTTTACCTTTGATCATTTTATTTATCAAGTACATAATAGGACTAATTGTTTTCTTATGATATCAGTTTTTCTTAAAAATAAAATGACTCACATCTTAATCTTTATACCCGAGCTCGGAACTCATTTAAGTGAGGATGAAAGTGATGCCTTCGTGAGAATTTATTATCCGTGTATGGCCTAACAATTAGCCCTAAGGATTCATATACCTTATTTATTCATAGAAATTTATTCCTAGTGTCAGACATAAGGGAATGTATGTAACACCCAGTTCCCGTATATGTTTCCGTACACAAGTCACAGATGTCACATGACTTTTAAAACATTTCCGTATTTGAAAACCAGTAAAATTTTGTTTCTATAAATAAAATATTTTATAATAATAATAATAATAATAATAATAATAATAATAATAATAATAATAATAATAATAATAATAATAATAATGTTCATTAACTATTTGTATGCAAAATAACCTTAAAGTTCTAACATATTAAATATTACAACATCATAAGTCCCATACATTCCAGAACATCATCAGAAATCTATTACATGCCATCTAATAATATCAAAAGTAGACATAAATGTCATACAGTTACTGATGAGGCAACCTTTGATTTACGATGTCAGCTGCACTCCTTACTCCGATTGAAAGCTATTACCTACGCGTGAAACCAACACACGCTAAGTATTCACTTAGTGAAGCATAATAATATGAATGAGGTGTAACCAAAACATAAGTATATCATGAAATATCAGAATATGAATTAAATCGTATAAATCATAATAATACATAAAACTGGCTTGGTAAACTAAGTTTCTTTCACATAACATGCGAAACAATATTTAGTATGCCCAACATACCTATCAATCAATATTTTTCTAAATTAATCTTTTATTTTCCCAATGTATGTTGAATGAGAATGCATGGTATAAGAGTTACACATAAGTTCTAAACGAAAGCATAGGTTCTGTAATGACATCAACACTATACTATGGTAACGAAATGGTAATTCACAAACTCATTATGAATACCATGAGTGCACACATAATGTCGTAAGTACATATATAACTGATACGAAAATTCAACATATGCATTAAACAAAATCGATCGATAACCATCATACACAAAGTATGTCGAAATGCACCTATGACTCTCAATACACATACAATAGGCCTTTAAATCAAATTCGCAGATTAAACATTTATTCTAAAACATCTATAGATGTTAAAACAATATAAAAGTTCATCCAATCATCCAACTATTTTCGAGCACTTCGTAATCTAAAATTTTTTCGTAAAATCATTTTCATAAACTTTATGAATATATCTCAAAATATTGTAAAACATGCTTTTATAAAAACGTTCAAGGTTTAATCATCGTAAGTCATCCTTATATCATATAAGTACATACTAAATGCACTCACCTAGTATGCCTCACTATTATGCCTTAATGTAATCCGACTATTATGCGCTTTATCCTTGCCTTTCTGTTTGCTTGATTCAGTAATTTGATTACGATCTACCCAAGCATCCATAAACACACATACAATATAAAATACAAATGTTGGTATACTTTCTAACATTTATACAAAATAATAATACTCAAAAGTACTATTATTTTCAAATTCTTTTAAAATTCATCCTAATTTAAAATTTTAGACTAAATAGTATCGATACCCCTCATACAATATCAATACTTCCCTTCTATGGTTCTAATACCCCCTTCAGTATCGATACCATTTTTGCATTCTGGAATCCATTTTTCAATTACAATATCGATACCTTCCTCTTGGTGTTGATACCTCCACATCAGTATCGATACTACTTCATCAGTATCGATATTGTTCATCGTGTTTATACTCTTTCCTCCAATTTAACCTTATAGTATCGGTGTTGTTCTTCTAGTACGATACCCTTACTAAGATTTTACTTATTTCAATTCGATTTTTACCCAAATTTCACCTAAATCTCTTACTATTACCTCCAACCGTACCATCTAACTCATTGTCACTTAACCCACCTAACTTACATTAATAAATCTCCTTATAACATCCAAATTCTCCAAAGAACTCTTAAAACTAAAAATCACACCCAAAATTCAAACATGTTTTCAATCATTTTTAAGGCTCCAAATCTCTTACTTACATCTTTGACAAGTCAAATATGTTTTTAAACTCCAATAACTGACCATATTTCATCAAATAACTTAAAATCTCATTTTATTAAATCGTTAATAAATACTTATCTCTTAGTTTTAATCATCCTTAAACTTTCCTTAATCTTCTATAACACTTAAGGCTTCAAGACCAACCCAAAAAACAAAAGGAAAAACAACTTTAACAAATCTTACCTTAGCAATGGAGGTACGGGGAAGAGAAGATGAAGAAGAGTAGAGAACCCACTTTCCAAACTTATTATTTTCCCCCAACTCATCTTTAATAAATATCTCTAAAAGAAATGAATATTAAATTCATTTTCTTCTAAAAGACTATAATACCCCTCCATTTCTTTCATCCTTAATATTAAGTCTTAAATATAATTTCCTAAATCAGCCCTTGTACTTTTCAATTTATTCAAATTAAACCACCAAATTTAAAATCCTTACATTATAGTCACTAACCTGGTATTTGGGTATTAAGTTCTCCCCTTAAGAAAAATTCATCTTCGAATTTTAAGACATACCTGTTACGAAGAGGTGTTGATATTGTATCCTCATGTCCTCCTCTCTTTCCCAAGTAGCTTCTTTGACTTTATGATTTTGCCAAAGCACTTTAACTAAAGGAATCTTCTTGTTACACAGTTCTTTGATTTCTTGAGCCAAGATCTGCACTGGTTCTTCTTCGTAAGTCAAATATGGTAGGATCTTTATTTCCTCTGGTGTGATAATATGTGTTTGATCTGATTGGTACTTCATGAGCATCGACACGTGAAAAACATTATGGATCTTGTCCATTTCAGGAGGCAAAGCTAACTGATAAGCTACTAGTCTAACCCTTTTTAAAATCTCATATGGTTCAATAAATCTTGGACTCAGTTTCCTTTACGCCCAAACCGCAATACTTTCTTTCAAGGAAATACTTTCTGAAATACCTTATCTCCCACTCGATATTCAATCTTTTTTCTCTTTAGATCAACATAAGACTTTTGTCGATAGGAAGCTATCTTAAGATTATCTTGAACAACTTTCACTTTATCTTTCATTTCTGTCATTAATTATGGGCCAAATATATCTCAATCTTTTAGCTCAAACCAATTTAATGGTGTTCGACACTTCCTCCCATAAAAGGCTTCATACAGAGTCATCTTAATACTCGATTGATAACTGTTATTGTAGGAAAATTCTTCTAAAGGCAAATATCTTTCCCATGATCCTTTGAATTCAATCATGCATGTTATTAGCATATCCTCCAATACTTGAATAGCTCGCTCTGACTAACCATCTGTATGCGGATGAAAAGTTGTGCTAAAATTTAATCGAGTACCCAATGCCTCGTGCAAAGACTTATAGAATCTTGAAGTAAACCTTGGATCTTGGTCGGATATTATCGATACAGGTACTCCATGCATCCGAACTATCTATTTTATATACAACTCTGTGTATTTATCCATTGAGTAATCTATCTGAACTGGAATAAAGTGAGTTGTCTTGGTCAATATGTCCACAATTACCCATACTAAGTCTTTTTTTATTGGGTGTCAAAGGTAGCCATGAAACAAAATCCATAGTAACTCGTTCCCACTTCCATTCAGGAATGGATATCGGTTGTAGCAATCTGAAAGGCACTTGATGTTCAGCTTTCACTTGCTGACATGTCAGGCATTTTGAAACAAACTCTGATATAGCTATTTTTATGTTAGACCACCAATAACGACTCTTTATATCCTGATACATCTTATTCTCACCTGGATACATAGTTAAAGGACTATAATGTGCCTCGGAAAGAATATATTTCTTCAATTCTTCATTATCTAGAATGCAAAGTTTTCCATGATAATATAAACATCCATCAGTCCTGATTTCGTAGTCTTTGGTCTCACCTTTTTCTACTACTGCAATTCTTGCCAAACACTTTTCACCTTTTCCTTGCAGCTCTTTTATCTGATCCAACATCATCGACTTTAACTTAAGCTCAATGATTAAGGCGTCATCTTCCTTTAATGAAATAAGTGCATTCAAAGCTCGTAAAGTTGCAAAAGTATTTCGGCTAAGTACATCAGCTACCACATTAGCCTTCCTCGGATGATAATCGATGATCACATCATAATCTTTTAAAAGCTCGATCCATCTTCTCTGCCTCAAGTTCATTTCTTTTTTAGTCAACAAGTACTTTAGGCATTTGTGATATGTATAAATATAGTATCGTTCACCGTACAGATAATGATGACAAATTTTCAAAGCAAACATAACCGCTGCCAACTCTAAGTCATGGTCAGGTAATTTCTCTCATGAGTCTTCAGTTGTCACGAGGCATATACCACAACTTTCCCTTCTTGTGTAGCCACACATCCCAATCCATTATGAGATGCATCACTAAAAACTACATAGTCTTTACTCGACTCAGGTTGTACAAGTATTGGTGCCTCTGTTACAATCTTTTTTAGCATTTCAAAACTTTCTTGGCACTTCTCCGACCAAACAAAAAGCATATCTTTCCGTAACAATCTAGTTAGTGGTGAAGCTAACATCGAAATGTTCTTCACGAACCTTCGATAATAACCAGCAAGCCCTAAGAAACTTTGAACTTCAAAAACATTCTTTGGGGGTTTCCAATCCACTATAGCTTGAATCTTTTTGGGATCTACTCTTATGCCTTCTGTGGAGACTATATGGCCAAGGAATGTAACCTTTACTAACCATAATTCACATTTGGATAGTTTAGCGTACAACTTTTTCTCTGGAAGAGTCTGAAGAACAATACGAAGATGAACATCATGCTCATCTCTTGACTTTGAATAAACCAAAATATCATCAATAAATACCACCACAAATTAATCCAGGTAAGGTTGGAATACTTGGTTCATCACATCCATAAATGTTGCAGGAGCATTATTCAAACAGAATGACATCACCATAAATTTCTAATGTACATACCGAGTCCAAAAAAATGTCTTTGAAATATCCTCATCTTTAATCCTTAATTGGTGGTATCCTGACCGAAGTTCTATCTTAGAGAACACTGCCACCCTTTTCATTTGATGAAACAGATCATCAATCCTCGGAAGAGGATACTTATTCTTTATTGTTACCTTATTTAACTGTCGATAATCTATGCATAACCGCATAGACCTGTCATTCTTTTTCACAAAAAACACAAGTGCCCCCAAGGTGAAACATTGGGTCTGATAAATTCCTTATCGACCAGCTCCTGAAATTGGGCCTTTAATTCTTTTAACTCCGTTGGAGCCATTCGATATGGAGCCATCGAAATAGGTTTAGTACCCGGGTAAACATCAATCTTTAATTCCAACTCACAATCTGGAGGTAAACACTATAATTCTTTCGAAAAAGCATCTGGAAATTTCCCAACTATTGGAATATCATCTAATCTTGCTTTCGATATTTGAGTGTCTATTACGTTAGCCAGAAAAGCTACACACCCTTCTGACATCATTTTCTTTACAGTCATTGTTGATATCACATTGAATGGTGTTTTTGCTTTTACACCCATTATTATGATTTCTGAGCCTTCCGCATCCTTTAAAATATAATCTCTTCTTGCGACAATCAACCCATCCATGATGTGGAGACAACCAATCCATTCCTAAAATAATTTCAAACTCGTTGAAAGACAATTCCATCAAGTTTGCCGGGAACACAATCCCTTGAATCTTTATCGGGCATTTTCTACATACCTGAGTTACTCTTGCACTATGACCCATAGGGTTTACCGCTATCATCTCACTAAAGATTGGTTCTAAAAGAATTCCTCTAGCTCTAATCAACTTTGTACTAATATAAGAGTGCGTAGAACCAGGGTCAACCAAAACAAATATAGATTCATCAAAAAGATGGAATGTACCTGTTAAAATCTCTGGGTCATCCCGATCCTCATTAGTTTTAATATTATAAATTATGGCTACTCCCCATGTCTCTGGTTGCAGGATTGACCCAAATTATCCTCTGGATCTACCTCTTTCTCTGCCTCTATTATATGTTGGTATTGATCTCTCAGTCTACATTGATTTATCCGCGGGTCTCTTAGGACAATTTTGAGCATAGTGATCGGTTTCACCACACTGAAAACAAGTGTCACTGAGCAATCTACATACTCCACAGTGAAATTTTCTACACGTCTGACATGGAGTAGTTCTTTCTCCATATTCTCTACCTGAGCTAGCAGCAAAAAACTGTGATTGTTTATCCTTCTGCGAAGCTGCAGAGGAACCATCTCTATTATTGTATCGGGAACCTGAACCCTTGCCTCTCTTAGCATGATAGGAAGTTGAAGACGTTCCAACTATTTTCCCGTCTGCATATCCTGCTCCACTGCTAAAGTCTCTTCTTGAGCTCTTTCAATAGTCTTAGCTCAGTTTATGACTACTTGCAGGTAGGCAAGTTTAAAGCCAACAACATCTCTTTCAGCTTAGTCCTCTATCATTCGATGAACCAATCACGCCGAGCTTTGTCATTGGGAACTACTTTAGTAGAAAAATGACTCAGCGTGTTATACGCAGCCTCTTACTTACTCATATATTGCTCGATCATCTTGTTTCAGATTAAGAAACTTCAGCAGCATCACCCGCCTAAACTGCTCACCAATGTACTTGTTCATAAATTTATCCTGAAAGAACTGCCAGGTCACTTGCGCAGATGGCGTATACATTGTAGTATTTGTCCACCACATTCGAGCTGATCCTCGAAGTTAAGATACAGCTCCGCCCATCTTTTTCAGAATCATAGCAACGAATACTTTCAAGCATCACCTTAATGTCGTTTAACTATAAATCAACATCTATAGGACCTTCATCCTCTTCTCCCTGGAACTCAAGAGCTCCCAAACTTTTTAGCTCTTTTGGGATTAACATCTGTGGTGCTGGAGGAGTAAGGGGAGGCGAAGGAGGTTGAAATCGAGTCAAGATTGCATCAAGAACCTGCATAAAAGCTTTAAACTTTGGCACTGGCATACCCTGATGTACCTGTGCACTAGCGTTTTCAGACTGGATCGGATGCTCACTATTAGCTTCATTGCTCTCGCTACCTGAACCTTCTCGAACTTCTTGTCCAGTCACTCTCTATGAATTTGAAAATTCCGATATAATAGGATATACATAATAATAACAACTCAAGTTAGTAAGGAGAGACATCATTCATATTCTAACGACACCATATCAATAACTTTGACATCTTAATGGTATGTAAACCCTTTTTAAAGTAAAATACACCCAGTTTCGGCCAAGAATCGGCTAAACCTATAGTTCTGATATCAATAAATGTAACACCCATTTTCCGTATACGTTTTCATACATAAGTCACATATGTCACATGACTTTTAAAACACTTTCGTATTTTAAAACCAATAAAATTTTGTTTCTAATAAAATATTTAAATATAATAACAATAATAATAATAACGTTCATTAACTATTTGTATACAAAATAACCTTAAAGTTCTAACATATTAAATATTACAACATCATAAGTCCCATACATTCTATAGCATCATCAGAAATCTATTACATGCCATCTAATAATATCAAAAGTAGACATAAATGCCATATAGTTACTGATGAGACAACCTTCGATTTACAATATCAGTTGCACTCCTTACTCGGATCGAAAGCTATTACCTACGCGTGAAACCAACACACGCTAAGTGTTCACTTAGTGAGGCATAATAATATAAATGAGGTGTAACCAAAACATAAGTATATCATAAAATATAAAATACAAATTAAATCGTATAAATTATAATAATATATAAAACTGGCTTGGTAAACCAAGTTTGTTTCACATAACCTGCGAAAAACAATATTTAGTATGCCCAGCATACCTATCAATCAGTATTTTTCTAAATTATTCTTTTATTTGCCCAATGTATGTTGAACGAGAATGCATGGTACATGAGTTGCACATAAGTGCTAAACGAAAGCATAGGTTCTGTAATGACAACAACATTATACTAAGGTAACGAAATGGTAATTCACAAACTCATTATGAATACCATGGGTGCACACATAGTGCCAAAAGTACATATGGTACTGATACGAAAATGCAACATATGCATTAAACAAAATTGATCAATAACCATCATACACAAAGTATGTCGAAATGCACCTATGACTCCCAATACACATACAATAGGCCTTTAAATCAAATTTGCAGATTAAACATTTATTCTAAAACATCTATAGCTGTTAAAACAATATAAAAGTTCATCTAACTATTTCCGAGCAGTTCATACTCTAAAATTTTTCGTAAAATCATTTTCATAAACTTTATGAATATATTTCAAAATACTGTAAAACATGCTTTTATAAAAATGTTTGAGGTTGAATCATCGTAAGTCATCATCGTATCATATAAGTACATACTATATGTTCTCACCTAGTATGCCTCAATATTATGCCTTAATGTAGTCTGACTATTCTGCGTCTTTATCCTTGCATTTTTGTTTGCTTAACTCAGGAATTTGATTACGATCTACCTAAGCATCCATAAACACACATACAATATAAAATATAAATGTTAGTATACTTTCTAACATTATACAAAATAATAATACTCAAAAGCACTATTATTTTTGAATTCTTTTAAAATTCATCCTAATTTAAAATTTCAGACTGAATAGTATCGGTACCCCTCCTACAGTATCGATACTTCTCTTCTATGGTACTGATACCCCCTTCAATATCAATACCATTTTTGCATTCTAGAATCCATTTTTCAATTACAGTATCGATACCCCCTCTTGGTATCGATACCTCCACATCAATATCGGTACTACTTTCATCAGTATCGATATTGTTCATCGTGTTCATACTTTTTCCTCTAATTTAACCTTATAGTATCGGTATTGTTCTTCCAGTACCGATACCCTTACCCAGATTTTACTTATTTCACTTCAATTTTTACCCAAATTTCACCTAAATCTCTTACTCTTACCTCCAACCATACCATCTAACTCATTGTCACTTAACCCAACTAACTTACATTCATAAATCTCCTTATAACATCCAAATTATCCAAAGAAATCTTAAAACTAAAAAACACACCCAAAATACAAACATGTTTTCAATCACTTCTAAGGCTCCAAATATCTTATTTACATCTTTGACAAGTTAAATATGCTTTTAAACTCCAATAACTAACCATATTTCATCGAATCACTTAAAACCCCATTTTATTAAATCACTAATAAATCATTTATCTCTTAGTTTTAATCATTCTTAAACTTTCCTTAAGCTTCTATAACACTTAAGGCTTCAAAACCAACCCAAAAACGAAAGGAAAAACCAACATGAACAAATCTTACCTTAGCAATGGAGGTACGGGGAAGAGGAGAAGAAGAAGAGCAGAGAACCCACTTTCCAGACTTATCATTTTTCCCCAACTCATCACTAATAAACATCTCTAAAAGAAATTAATATTAAATTCATTTCCTTCTAAAAGACCATAATACCCCTCTATTTCTTCCATCCTTAATAATAAGTCTTAAACATAATTTCCTAAATCAGTCATTGTACTTTTTAATTTATTCAAATTAAACCACTAAATTTAAAATCCTTACATTATATTCACTGACCCGATATTTGGGGTATTAAAATGTGTCCCCTCAAGTTTAACTCAGTCAGCATAAATATGTGATTGGTTTAGGATCAAAGGCCTGGCAGGCCCTAGGAAGCAGCGACAAGGAGAGCTCAAGTCCCTTTTATATAACTAAACCTTATTGCAGCGCGAGATTAAAGTCTACTCCAAAACCATATGGAAACCCTAGGATGATTGTTTACTTACGCTTTTGTTTTAATTTTATTGTTCTAAGCATGCAAACTATAAATACATGGTTTAGGATTTATTTTTCTGTCAAAAAGCATGTGGGATAGAAAACCATGATCGGGTAGGAACAAAAGCATATGGGGTAGATATCATGCCCGGTAGGAATTGTTATAATATTAAATTTAATTATTAAATCATTGTACTAACTCATTTTATTTTTTTTATTTTTTTCCTTTTTCTTTTTTATTTATTATCATCTGCACTATTTCATAGAGGTGTTGATCTACAAAATGTTCATAAAACTCCATATAGTCTTCATTAATGGACAAAGGGGTTGTGATACAAGAGGTCAAAAATACAGAAGTACGGCTATGGTCAAAGAAGACTCAGAAGGAAAAAACAGACAATTTATCGGGCAGTTATGTGTCAGGGTTAGCATATTACGGTTCAATCAGCCTCAAACACGACATTCAGGAACTACGGAACATTTGGGACATTTGGAAGGATAAGAAAGAAAAGAATTTCTACCAACGCTATGAATACATTGCATATCTATTGTATGTTAAGGTGTATGAACCTTTGATCTAGGCACTAGTCTAATTCTGGAATCTGGGGTATAATTGTTTCACCTTCAATAAAGAAGATATGGTGCCTACGATAGAAGAATACATGAGTCTATTACACTGCGAGGTAATCCAACTAGATTGAGTCTTTATCAAGATTGTCAATAGTCCACCTCTTAAGAATAGACTAGCAAAGATTGACGGAGTAGATGAAAACTGAGTGGTCGACTGTATTAAACATAATGGCGAAGGAGAAAGAATTGCTTGGATCTACATCAAGCAACTGATAAAGAGTTATCTCGATGAGTGAAAGGTGATAAATCTCTTCACTTTGGGGATTTATAGCATGTTCATCTTCCCGAAGACTTTGGGATATATTAAAACGGATGTGGTTGAATTATTAGAGCAACTACCCAAAAGGTTGAACCCTACGCCGGTAATCCTAGCGAAATGTTTCAGTTATTGAAACATTGTCGAAGAGTGGGATGAGGCTGATTCATAGGTTGCGTACAGTTACTACATGTCTGGATCCACAACCACTTTTGGAAAACTAATGGGATTTCTTATCGGTGGTGCAGTGTGTCGTATTCACCTTTAGAAGATTTCCTCGCACAAGAATGGTGGGAAGGTGTCCTGAGAGAAAGGTGGTCAAAGATGTTCACACACCTTCAGGATAAAGAGATTGTACGACAAGTCCCTTGGTTAGCACGGATTGATATAATCTACATGTGTAGAGATTCGGACATAGTGATACTACTCGGACTATGGGGGAAAGTTGACTACACTCCACTTTTAGCTTTGCTACAGTATAGTGCACGACAGTTTGTTCCAATCACTCGTGAGCTTTGGAAGTCCAAGTTCGCATATCATGAGATCTTTAATAATAGTTTACACTTAATGATATTTCAAAAATCATTTTATATAATCTAATATATAATTTAATAAAATTATTAATCAATAAATAAATCATTTAACAAAATAATTTAAATAAAAGAATTAATAATTTAAAATTATTATTATTAGTTGTATAAAAAATAAACATTTATTTATTATAATTTACACATATAGAAAGTAATTTTTTTAATTTAATGATCATAATTAAACTTATTATTCTATTGGTTATAATTAATTATGTGTCTTAAATGGTGAAGAATTATTTTTTAATATATTTATCAATCACAAATTATTCATTTAATTAAACTTTTGAATATATTTATATATTACATTATAAAAAATAAATTTTATTAATCTAATTAAATGGTGAAGAATTATTTTGTTAATTGTCATATTATAATATCAGTTGCCAGTTAAAAGTTTACAACTTACAAGTAGGGATAAAAAAAACGGGTATAATTTCTAGATTCTGCACCGTACCAGCTCTAATTGGGGCGGAGATGTGTATAATTTTAGTAGGTAGTGGGCGAATCTGGATTTAGAAAGTGGTACCCGTCGCGAGTAGTGGGCGCGGGTGATGGGTTTGACATTTATGTGTGCCAAAGAAAAAAATATTATGTGTTTGTCATTTATGTTTCTAGGCTTTAATTATGTCTTTTATTATGGTGTTTTATGTACTTTAAGATCTATGTTAACACTTAACTCAAATAATCTTTGGTTTATTTTATTATGTTTCTTAATGGACATGTTTGTTTTATGTTTGTTGCTTATGTATAACTTAAGGTTGTTTATGTATAACTTAAGGTTGCTGTCAGGCGGGTCTAGTCGGGTACGTCTCTAGTTTGGTAGTGGGTGTGGGGATGAATTTGAGAATATACCAACGTGGGCGGGTGTGGATTCGAAAAATTTTACCCATCATGGGTGGTGGGGCAGGTGGTGGATTTGAAAATATTAGGTGGGTATGGAGATGGGGGAGGGGGTATCCGCACCCGACCTGTCCGTTTGCTATCCCAACTTAGAAGTCAAGTAAATATCAAGTTATATATATATTGAAATTTTAAGTTAAACTACTAATCAATTATTACACCATAATAATGATTCAAACTTACTGATATTTAAAATTATTTTATATAATATAATTTATAATTTAATAAAATTAATAACCACTAAATAAATTATTTAATATGGTAAAATTCCATTCAAACCCCTCTTATTTCTGTTTTATTTTGAATGGTTAAATTGCATAGAAAAACCCATAGTTTGTCCTATTTATATTTTTAGACAAAAGTACGTTTATGTTTTAATATACATGGTTAAACTACACCACCCACCCCCGTACTTTTGTTTTAATTTAAATGGTCAAATTGCATGCAAACCCTCTCCCTTTCCACTGTTTAGATTTTATACTTCTAGGTTTTAAATATTCTATAATTTGTACTTTATTTTTATTACTTTTGTTTTAATTTAAATGGTCAAATTGCATACAAACCCTCTCCCTTTCCACTGTTTATATTTTACACTTCTAGGTTTTAAATCTTCTATAATTTGTACTTTATTTTTATTTTGTTAATTAATTTTGAATTTACTCTTTGATTTTAAATAAAAATATTATTAATAATTTTTATGCATTATTTTTTATTAGCATTAATTTCATATCATTTTATATTATTTGTTATCATTAATTTTAATAATTTGATACTTAAGTTTTCTTGATATTAATTGTGATTATTTGAATCATGATAATATTATTTTTGATACGTAAATTTTAGTATTGAAAATTAATTTTAATTTTTACCATTTAAATTAAAACAAAAGTATGGGGGTGGGTAGTGTAATTTAACCATGTATATTAAAACATAAACGTACTTTTGTCTAAAATATAAATAGGACAAACTATGGGGGTTTTATGTAATTTAACCATCCGAAATAAAACAGAAATAGGAGGGTTGGAATAGAATTTTACCATTCAAAATTAAAACTCAACCTCACCGTGCAATTCAATGGATATTGCACGATGGAAACAGGGGCGCACCGGCGGAATTGCTGCACGACTTTTCCTGGGCAGCTGACTATTGTGCGACTGTTGGGTGATGGCAATTTGGGCGACGATAAATCGTCTTATTAGATTTGTAATATAATATTTTCAACTAATTTTTCACCGTGTTTTCCGGCGAGTTAAGGTTTCCATCACTGACTATCGTTTATGGCCATTCTAAACAAATTAATTTACTTAAATTAATTATTACTTTTAATTAAAAAATATTATTAATTATAATTCTATTAAAAGCAAAAGTAAATTTTAATTAAAGATTAATTTTTAAAAATCCAATATTTTTATATTTACATAATAAGGACAAATTTAGTTGTGGTGTGTTTCGATACGTCTTTAGTGATACGTTGCGATATGCGATATGCGCTGTAGCATTTTCCATAAGTTGGATCATTTACAGGTTAAGTAAATTACATGTTAGGTCGACAACAGGTCAGGTAATATCAGTTATTTACTAGGTTAGTCTCGGGCTCATGTTCATATCAAGTCAGATGCAGGTCGGATTCGATTATCATATTATCGATTCAATTCGGGTTCAAGTCGTTCTGAGGTTGGGTACAGGTCAAGTGCATATCCAAAATTTCCAGGTTCAACTCTAGTTCGGGTTAACACCAGTTCGAACTCAAATCGATTTCGAGTCACCACCACCTCAGATCACAAACAGTTTTGACTCAAGTCGATTTTAGTCAGTTTTACAATTCGGATCAATTTTTTACATCCTAGAAAAAAATGCATAAAATTTAAGAAGGTGAAGACTTGAAAAAAATACGACGATAGTTTTTGAAAAAATCTCAAATATTTTTTTAAAAAATAACTCAATAAAACCTAATCAGATCAAAATTAGTCGAGTTAATTTTTTTTTCCCTAATCCTAATTGACCTCAATCTTATTTCAAACATAAATGGGGATATTAGGAAAGTTCAATAATGGAAAAAGAAATTATTCAATTGGTTTATTACTTCCACGTTTTTCTCGACATTCCAAGTTCAACCTAAGGTACACTAATCTCAACTCTCTTAGGGGTAGCAAGAATATATTTTATACACACTGGTATTACATAGATATGAAATAACCATACACATTCGTATGCTTTACTTCTTTTACAAGAAACTTTCAAGCAACGATGGTGAAGAACAAAGAAAAATATTAGGTAACAAATTCCATTGCTTGAAACGAAAGCAAACTAGCAGATTGGAAGAGGGGCACCGTTCCATTCCTTGAGACACTCCAGCATTGGATCAATGATCTTCCCTTTGCACATTGCAGTGAACACCTTGTCAAACTCCTCACCAGGTGACTTCACCTTTTCTCCTGTTAGCAGCCCAGTTCCAAGCTCCTCCCTCACGAATTTGTACAACGGATACGATCTGCAGTCCTCAATCTTGTTCGGAATTGCGGCATTTCCGTTCTCGAGTGACACCCTTGCACTCTCAACCTCCTTTGGCAAAACAGCCTTTAATTCATCTTCGAAAGCTGCAATCTTTTGGAAGATTGAAGTACTCGTATTCTTCTCGTTCTCACCGTTCGCCAATGCATTCTCGACAAGAACTTGCCTCAGCTTTTGCATCAATGGATAGGTAGCACTGCAAGGGTCATCGATATAGGTGAAAACGTATTCACGATCCACGGCTTTGAGTAAATCCTTTTCACAGAATCTTGAAGGGTGAAGTTCACCGTTGGCACCGGTAGTGAGTGTTTTCTTAGCTATCTGGCTCACGGTGTTCTTCACTGTGTTCCTCAAATTCTCTTCTAAATGCCTCAAATCAATAGCTTGACAAAGTGCCACCAAGAATGTGGAGGACATTAGCTTCAAGATATCAACAGCTTCTGCAGTTTTCCTTGAAGAGATTAATCCCAAGGAGTTCACATCTTGGTTGTGTTGCTCGGCGCTTTGAACATGGCTGGTGACTGGATTAGCCAAGTATTGGAGTTCGGAACAATAGGAAGCCATTGCGATTTCAGCACCCTTGAAGCCATAATCTAGACTTGGATTCCTACCACCAGAGAGGTTTGATGGGAGGCCATTGTTGTAGAAATCATTAACAAGTTCAGAGAATTGAGCAAACATGAGTTTTCCAATTGCTGCGATAGCCAAACGAGCATTGTCCATCGAGACACCGATTGGGGTACCCTGAAAGTTGCCACCATGTAATGCCTTGTTCCTTGAGACATCGATCAAAGGGTTATCATTGACAGAGTTAATCTCTCTTTCAATTGATTTGGTTGCAAATCTGATCACTTCAATCTGTGGACCAAGCCATTGTGGAGATGTCCTCAGAGCATATCGGTCTTGTTTCGGTTTCTGCAAAGGGTCCATTTCATGCAATTTCTTAGCCGCTTTAACGTAAGAGCTTCCCTCAAGTATGTGTTCCATTATAGCAGCGGCCTCGATTTGTCCCGGATGGTGTTTCAATTTATGTGTCAAGTGGTCAGTGAACTCTGGTTTACCGTTCATGACTTCAGCAAAAATTGCAGATAAAATTTCTGACAAAACAGCCAATGTGTTTGCCTCAAAGAGAACCACGGAAGCCAAGCCTGAACCAACTGCAGTACCATTGACTAGAGCAAGTCCTTCTTTAGGTTGCAACACAAAGAAACCGGAATCAATACCGGCGACACGAAAGGCTTCTTGGGCATCAAGGGGTTCCCCATGGGGTCCAACTGCTTTGGAATTTGGCCTGCCGGTTAGCAATCCAGCAATGTAGGAAAGAGGGACAAGATCACCAGATGCAGTAATTGTGCCACGAAGTGGCAAACAAGGGGTGACGTGGTGGTTGAGAAGCTTGGTGATTGCCTCCAGAATTTCGAACCTGATCCCAGAGTACCCTTGGAGTAGTGTGTTGATCCTAACAAGCATGGCTGCTCGAGTTGCTGAGTGAGCAAGTGTGTGGCATGACTCGGTCCCATGGCCAAAGATCCCAGCATTCAAGAATCTGTACCAACGAAACACATTCAATTTATATCGAATAAATACAACCAATATCTTCCAGTTTGTGATATAATTACAGCCTTATATATCAACTTTGGCCCACAATATTTTGTTCATGTTCTTTCTAGAAATAGTTGGGCCTCCTGGATAACTTATTATAGTTAGTAGTACGTATTTCCATAGAGTCTTACCTAATTAGTTCTTTCTGAAGGGCAGCTCCTTGGTTGGTTCTTCGATGAGAAGTAGCACCAAAACCAGTAGTAACACCATAGCTGTCAGTGCCTTTGTTCATGCCATCAAGGACCCAATCAGCGCTGGCCTTAACGCCAGCCCTTGCATCCTCCGAAAGCTCAACCTTGACACCCAAGTCACGTGTAGCAATGGCTGCAACTTGAGAAATCGTCAAGGTCTCACCACCGAGCTTCACTGATGGCCGCCTATACTCAGCCACCATACGTTTCACTTCATCCAAATGGCTCCCCTTGAGCGACTCAGCTGCAACACCCCAGTTCAAAGGATCACCCTTGGTAGTGGTACTAGTAGTAGTAGTCGTGCAAAAACTCTCCAAAGTGCTGCTTTGTTGACTAATTTGAGTGGTCGCCTCCATGTTAAAAATTGCAGAAATGGTGGAAATAAGAATGATCCAGAAAAGAACTCGAGATCTTTAATCAAAATACGAAGGCTTCTGGTTGTATAAATATAGAAGGGTGGTATAAATAGGTAAGGAATAGTGGGAGGTAGGTAAGGGTAAACCAAGGGGGGTTGGTGGAGATTTAAAAATGGCCGTCGATCAATAAATGATCCAAAGGTGGTGAAAAAGTTTGACCGGTTAAAGTGGCGGTGGCTGAGGCTGGCTGGTTGTGGGTTGGGGTTGGTGAGGATTGAGGACAAAACGTATGAACGCGTGATGTGTATGAAGCTTATAATGTTTTCAACCCCACCCTTCATTTCAACCACCATGCATAATCACTACCACTTCTTTTCAAACTCTTGACTTCATTAGTCTTCATAGTGATGCCAATTTTAATATGCACGTATTTTAAACATTTTTAAGATTCAATTAAAAATATATATTTAATCATTTTTGATGTTTATGTGAGAAACAACATATGAATATCATTTCAACTTCAGTAATTAAATTATAATATGATTTATATTTGACATTATGATGTAATATATTCGAAACGATCTTTAAGTTTGAGACGATTTTCAACTAATTTTTTGGAAAAATGTATAAAAGTGTGGATTGATTTTAAAAATAAAGATTTGGAGTCATCATCGATAATTTAAAGTTATGTATGATCGAACACTTATAAAATCATATCTTGAGAAGAAATTTTGAAAATCTTCTTTTAAAAGATAATTTCATATATGTGCACCCCACAACACTCGAATTGGTACATAATCAATTACATGTTATCTAAGTATTAAAATTTTATATATATATGTGTTGAAAAATAATAATTTATTTGAATAAAATTAATGTTAGTTCTAATAAGTTATATCACTTGGTGAATAGACTTATTATAATAAGTCATATCACCTGTGAATAGACTTATTTATTGGTTTAAAGTTGCATCTATTTAATTATATCTATTAGTTTTTCATCAAATCTTTTCATCAAATGGTCTTAACTATTAATCTTTTGATTAATTTCATCTCCTCTATATATAGGATAGTTAAGGCACAAATCTTAGAGATACGAGTTACAATACACGAGTTTAGAACTTTGTAATAGGAAATCACTTAGAAAATTCCTTCCAAATCTATTCTCTCCCGTGATAGAGAAAAACAATATTGTGTTCAACTGATCACTACGGTTGTACTTACCATAGTGATCGTTTGTTGTTGTAACTTGGGAGATTGACATTCAACGTTACTCAAAGCACCGAGGAGATGATGAATATGTCTTAAAGAAACTGTTCTATTTATTCGACTCTACTTACCCGACATACGAGTAAATCAACTTCGTTCTTAATTTAATTCTTTATTTGTGTTGCTTCATTCGACTATATGATAATATATATATATATGTTTATTTATTATTATTTTATTTTTCAGATTAACATTCTGTCTAACCATATGAATATAAATTCAAAACATTATTCTTTATAATAATATGATTTATATTTGACACATTGCGTAATTTGATTTATATCTAATACGTTAACATAATAGTAACTTTATACAATATACGTTAACTTACTCTGAATTAATAAAAAAATACAATTTAAATTACACACTATTAAATATTATGTCACTTTAATTTATTTTATATTTTTAATAATTTCATTATTTTATTCGTTAATCATAAACAAAATTATATATATATGTGTGTGTATTCGTTAATCTACCATTGTGTTGATTTATTTTATTTTTATTTCAATTCAAAAAAATATTAATTTTTTATTGATATTTATGTTGTATGCCAGTTATTATATTTTAATTTTTAAACAAATAAATCTACAGTTAAAAGTTGTGAAAATTATGGAATAAATTGAAACATTAAATAAAGAAAAATATCACAAATAAATGAATATTATGCACATATATAAATGAATAAAATATGTAAAATGAATAATTAATATGTAGAAAATTAAAAATATATACATGAAAAACAATGAAACCTGACACAAACTAATTTTCTTTTCTTTTTTAATTTTACAATCAAACTATTTTTTTCTTTCTTTTGTTTTTTACAATCAAACTATTTTTCTTTTTATATTATCAACAACCTTAAGGAGTTAATGGCTAATGATCTATGTTGTATTAGGGGCGCTAAAAATTACTCGATTTATAATATTTGATAAGTTGATGTATTGGTTCGATTAAATGTTATTGAATATTTTTGGCAAGAGGCACCCGAGGTCCTGAATTTTTTAAAAAAACTATTGTGATTCTCATCCTATTTTTTGATCAATGTGATCCAACTCAGGGGAAAAAATTCAATGTAACTTTTGATCAACGTTTTTCGTCGTTGGCCAACGAAACCGTTAATTCATACTGTTTTAAATTGGGTAAATTATACCATTCATCACTCTACTATTTTTTTTCTTCTATTTTAGTCACTAAACTCTAAAAGTTTTCAATTTCAGAAACTTTAGATACTTCAGAGACTAAGGCTGCAGTTAAACCATTTTCTTTTAAACACAAAACTCACCCCTTCTCTGTAACTGAGAGAAAAACCAAGATTCAAAAAATAATTTCCATGGCTGAAATCATCATTACCCGAAGCAACAGAAATTTGGGCAGCCAAACCCTGTTTGTCTCATTTGTTCATTCACTTTCAACTTAAAACCCATCAGCAAAGGAACAACAAAATCCCTCGTTTATCAAAGAAAATGTTAATAGCTCTCAGTGTTACTTGCTCTTCATTGAGTATAGCCATCACTCGTTGTTTTGTTTATGGATTTGTTACAAAAAGAATTCACTTAAACCCATAAAAAATAATGGCAACAGCTCAGGTATGCTCTCTTGAGCCAATGCTAAGTTCATTCTATTGTTCATAGTTTCTGGGTTTCTGAGAGTGCACCTAAGAGTTGATTCTTTTGTGATTAGATACTGAAAAAGGGATTGCTTTGGCACCATGTCTTGTTCTTCTTCTTCTTCTTCTTCCTCTACAAAGATGTAAAACAGTTTTCTTCTTCTTCTTCCGATAAATAATTTTTGGCACCATAGCTATCAAAAGGTGTAAAACAGCTCAAAATTTGAGCCTCAAATTATAAAGATAGCTCACTATCCCCCTCTGCAAAAGGTCGGTTTTTTTTTTTGCCTTTTTTTTTACTTATATTAGAACATTTAAATAATGGAATTTACGGAAATGATCAGTTCTTAAAAATTATAGGAAGAAGAAGAACGCGGCCGGATCCTCAGGCGGGTTGGATTTTTTTGTTTTTGTTTATTATTTTAAAAATACTTAAAATTCTATAAATGTGACATTTGTCATTGGGGTTTTTGGGTTATGATTAAATTGATAATTTTTAAAGTTTAGTGACTAAAATGAGATAAAGTAGATAGTTGAATGATGAATTATATATTTTATCCAATTTAAACAGCATTAAACAGAAAAACACTAAACTGCTTGATGTGCCACTTCAGTTGAAAATAACAATTATGTTTGTCCAGAAAACGTTGATTTGGGTTTTTTGAATTTTTTTTTAATGAGGGGTGCAACACGAGGACTTCACATGAGGTCACCTATCCTAGTACAATTCTCCTCCAAATACGCTTAACTGTAGAGTTCTAATGAAATCCGATGCATTAGTACTGGTATGATCACCCCTCATACTCGAACATTAAAATCTCTTAAAACAAGTACCCAATTACTCGGCTCCTCATTTTTATTTTCAATTAAATTATTATTATTATTATTATTATTATTATTATTATTATTATTATAATAAAACTCTCATTCTCATGTATTCTTAAATTATTTCCCCTAAATCCCTAAAATTCTATGTTTGAATTATATAATTTAAATTTTCAAATTTATTCGTCTGTTCATTTTTTAGAATTCTAAAAATAATTAAATTAATTGATTTATAAAAAAAATCAAAATTGATAACATGTCATGTACCATGTTATTTGAATTAACGGGTATTTGAATTTTACATATATCCGAATATCATGGGCGACAACACAGACCAGCTGTTTTGATGCCCCAAAAAACTAAGTATTTTGTATATGTCATTTTGGTCCTTGATATTTATTTATATACCATTTTGGTCCCTGATATTTGAAAATATGCAAATTGATCCCTTTCTTTGTTCATATCGTATAGAATATTTTAGTTTTACACCTTTTTAGAATAATTGAATGAGTAAAAAATATACGATTTAGATTAATAGTAGGAAATGAGAATATATATATATATATATATATATATATATATATATATACACAATGTAAAACTCTTAGTTTTACACAGATTTAGGACCTTTAGATGAGTGAAAACAGATGATTGAGATCAAAAGTAGGAAATGTAAAGATGTTTACTGGTAAAAAAGAGAGTCAATCTCGGCCATTTATTTTAACCCATCCAACAATCCTAAATCTGTATAAAACTAAAGAGAGAGAGAGGGGAGGGGGAGGGGGGGAGAGAGAGAGAGGATTTGTTCACATCGTATAAAACTTTTTAGTTTTACACATTTTTAGAATAATTGAATGAGTGAAAATAAACAATTTAGATTAATAATATGAAATGAGAATATATTTATAGAAAAAAAGAAAATAATCAAAACAGTCTAATTCCACTTATTGAACAATCCAAAAAAAAAAAAACTAAAAATTTTATGCTATATGTATAGCTTAAAAATCTATAAGAACTTCAAATTATTAAATTTTAAAACCATTGCAAAATAATAAATCCAATGTCTTCAACAAAGAAAGTATTGAAACTGAAGTATTTTGTTTTCTCTTATTTAGACTTAAAACAGTTTTTAAATTTATGTGTTTTAACTTGGAATATTGTCATATTGTTAAAAATATTTTAATTTGACAAATTTTTAAAATTTAACTGAAACAAATTTATTTAATTTAGCTCGAATATCATTGCATTAGACTTAGATTGAAATTTTTTAAATTGAGTTAGGATGATTATCAATTCATCTAATTTGAATGATTCAACTTTATTCGATCGAATATTCATCTTTAAATGAAGTAGCGTTATCAAATCTTGTTAAATTATTGACAAGGAAATCAATTGTTTGATAAAGGGTTGTAAACGAGTCGAGTTGAACTCGAGTAGCGCTAAATTTGACTCGATTCAAAAACTCTGAAATGGAGCTCGACTCGACTCAAAAACTCATGAGACTGAAATTTTTAAGTTCGACTTGAACTCGAAATCATAAATTGAAACTCATAAAAGCTCGAAAAAGCTTAAAATGAAAAAAAAACATTTAACCTTAACTCGATTGAAGTTCAAAACTTAAACTCGAACTTGAATCTTAAATACATGAAAAACCTTCTACTGAATTTTTCAAAAAAAAAATCAACACATAAATATTAATATTATTAATAGTTTAAATTTTTTTAAATAAAAAATTTATATTTTCGAGTTACTCGTGAGCTTTTTGAGTCGAGTATCAAATAGCTCGTTTTGGCTCTTTAAGAACTTGAGTCGAGCTCGAGCTCGAGTATTTATCGAGCTTTGATCGATTTGGTCTCGAGTAACTTACAATCTGTCTCGTCTCGTTTACAATCCCATGTTCTACGATTTATATGCACAAAATTAAAAATAAAATAACAATTTAATAATTTATATGCAACAAACTAATAAAAGCTGGTTGTTCAAATTCTTGTGTTTATCAATAATTTGATTAACTTCTCAATTATTGAAAATGGAAGAATCAAATCCTTATAAATTAAAATAGATGAACTAATTTCTTAAAGGGTTTTTTTAGTAAAGAGATCATTCTAAAACCTGTTTTATTCTCCTCTCATTTGTTTATTTACTAAAATTATAATACAAAGCAACTTGTATTAATTTGGGGAATAATTGCACCAACTCTTTCGTTGATTTGGGTTTTTGAAGCAGGATCTCCATGTCAAAGTATTACTAGCATTTTTTTCTTTATAATGCTAACTTTTATAAACTTAAAATCGATAATTAATTATATATTAATTGCGATCATGACCTCAAGATATGATATATCTTTTCATGGAAAAAATATTTTTAAAATAAAATAAATTTTCTTTTATTTGTAAACTAAAAGAAATTATATATTTTTTTGTATTATTCATATCTATTTTATAAAGTAAATTCGAGGTTTATGACTGATTAGGGATGCATATGGGTCAAGTGGGGTCAGTTTTTCGGTCAATTTGATCTAACCTGATAAAAATGGACCATCGACCTGAAATTTGACTCACCTTTTGAGATAAAATTCGCATCTAACCCGGTTTGATCCGACACAAATATATGTAATTCTTTAAGAATACGTCTTTAGAGTTTAGAAATTATATTTTATCTTTTAATCTAATCCTCAAAATATCTTTAATATTTTTCAAACTATTTTAATCTTATCCCATAAATATATATTACAAACCTTGTTTTCTAATTATTTTTATTACAATAAAATATTTACATATTGACGATACAAAAATATTCTAGAATTGACGTAGGCATAATTTCATTCAAACCAGAATATTATTTTAATTTATAGCTTTTTTGTGATCCTTATAATTTTTTGAATATTTCGGGGTTAAAAGTTAAAACCATTTGAAGAGTTTTTCAACAACTTTCATGTCAAGTTAGGTCGTAATGCTTAATTTAGAAATGCAATAAATATTGGTTGAAAGAAAATGAAATAAGACCCAAAACAAAGAAGATAAATGAAAGGTTAGCTTCCAAGTTGTTGAGCTAATAATGTACTTTTTGTTTGATTCGTTCTTCCTACTTGTCAATGGTAGGTAAAATAGAAAGCAGCTCAGCTAAAATTACATATTTCATACGTTTAAAACAATCCAATAATTGTTGATAAGTGTCTGTTTCTGTACCCTATTGTATAATTCAGTAGCATGCCCTTTGTTTTGATAATAAAATTCATCATTTATCCAAAAATAATAATTATTATACCTCCAGAGATAATCTCTAAGAATTTCTAAATCTTCGTTAGATAAAAATCGCTAAATTTGTTAGTTCTCCATCGGTGAAGGTCTTCAAATAGATCTCTCCATCTACCAGAGCGACTAGCCTACATCTTATGAATATAGACTTCTAATCAACTATAGTGCATATATAAGACCTCTAACAAGCGCACGTGATATTCCATAACAAAATCCAAAGTCTAACAATCAAATGTGTCTAGCATGTTAACCAGAGGAGATGAACCGCTAATTATCATGACCGACTCTTCTTTAATCTCATCCATCCTCACGATGACTCGTTCTCTTCTTCATCCAAATACGAGTCAACAATCATTCTCTCACCGATGACGACTCTTCGCCCAAATCAAAGAAGTAAACTACGATTGATAATGAGATAACTTTGTTGTCATTAACAATAATATTTTTTTCATGTAAGTTATAGTTAAAGTTAAGCATAATGTCAAAATCCTTCAAAATAGTTGTTTTAATTAGAGTAGTTGTTGGAATGTTATGAGATCAATGTATTGATTTAGCATGGTGATGAACATCGGTCGTTTTGGTTTATTATGTTGATGGTTAAGTGTTAGAACCAAAATCATAATAAATATGAAAATCAATCATGATCAAATCATGTCAAATCATCAAGAATTAAAATACTACATTTGTGGAAGCGTACCTAAATTAATTGAAAAGTTGAAATCTTTAAGTCTTTATTTGGTTGTGATCTTCCAAGAAGATAGGTTTGCTCTTGCCGTAAATACTCTCTGAGGGGATAAGAGTAATACAAGTTAACCTATTTCTAGGGGACCACTACCTCTTTATATAGATTGAATATTAGGTCAATCTTTTAAGTATTTATAATTTTGCCCCTCATCAAATTATAAATACTACTTATGATATCTACACTTTGATTCCATGACACTTTAATACATATAACACATGTAACATAATTGGTCACTTAATTTTGTGTCATACTTTATGATAACATTGTACATATATGCCCACAAATATGGATTTTACTCCAACAATCTCCCGCTAGGGCAACATATGTTTCCTGACAAATGTACAAGCTTAAGAGGTCAAAATTTGCTATCATACAATAGGTATTCTCTAACAATCTTGTCCATCAACTATGTCCATATAGGATCAAAGCGACCTTTGCCATATCAATCATGACTAGACCTGACAACTGTCGTTTTGATGTCAAAATAAATTCCTTCTTCACAATTAATAAATAAAGGAAATATGTAGTAAAGAGAAGTGTCGATCCTCAGGGACTTAGAAAATTCCAAATTTATGTTTGAATCTCTTAGACCATGCGATAAGTAGTAAAAAATGGGGGTTTGGTAAAAAAAGATTAAATAATAAAAAGCAATTTAAAGAAAAATAAAGAAAATAAAATTGAAGGTTGAAAATGAATATGGTAAAAACAACCACAAGCCTAGCTTTGACTCAATTTCCTTCGGATCATCGAATTATATTTTCTCTTCGGGATTCACATCGTTTACTTTTTCTACAAGGGCAATCCTCGTGACTCTTCTTTGTATACCGAATACCCAAGGGAAACTTTGATTCCGGCTTCAGAAATTGATCTGATCAACATTAATTGTCGTAGATCAATAACCGTTTAAGTTCGTGAAGACCGACTCGGATTGTTGTTTCAATAACTACTAATTTCGATCTCAATTCCCTCTTGGCAAGGCAATCTCGCCAAATGTATTCCCAGAAAGTCGAATGTCATTTCAATAAGCCGATCCTTCCTCCCACACATATTAATCGCAACAACATCTTGACCAAATTCAATCTTTGATTTTGAAAACTATTTTGATTTTGAAAATAATGTGCAAAGATTGAGAGAGATATTCCAAAGTTATTAAGGTGTTTTTCAATTCTCACGTCGGAATTGAGTCATCGCTTCAGCTCTCGACTTATGAGAAAATTAGCTAAGTATGACAAAAGTCATACTTAGCATGTTTAAAAATAAAACTTAAATTAAAACGAAAACTTGAAAAGAAAAGAAAATAAATAATTTTATAAAACTAGAAAGAATAAGAAGAATAAATTCTTAGTTGTGAGTTTAGGCTTACCCCCAAGAGGGTATTTATAGCCTCTAGAAACCTAGAGATAGAAAAAGAAATAAAAATAAAAATAATCCTAAAGATATTTCCAATTTTTTTTCTAAATTCAAACTTTAAAATTTAAAAATAAGTCTCCTAAGATATCTCTGCCCATCCACATTCCAAAAGGCGTTGACCCGATCTTCTAGAAAACTGCTGCTGACTGAACCTTGTAGAAAACTGCTGCTAACTGAACCTTCTAGAAACTGCCACGTCAGACTGTGTCGTGCCCAGAGTCGTGCCCATGTCTCCGGCTGTGACCAAATAATAAAAAAAATGCAGAATGCACCCGTTTCACTACTAAATCTGGAAAGTGAGACCTTACAAAAAAAATAAGCATAACATAACCAAATCAGCAACAATAAATTCATAAGATCGAAGAATTAACGAGCAAATATTATCAATTCAGAACACTCATCAAATTCCCCCTCACTTATCTCATGCTTGTCCTCAAGTATGATATATTCAAATCAGTCAAAAAATTCCATTTACCTTTCTTTGTCAAGTCTCACAATTGAGGAAGCAAGGTAGAGACCACAATAATTATTCAAGTCGAGACACCAATCAATTGAACATCACCAATTGGAACAAGTTAAATGCAATTGTAACATCCATTTATTCATCAGTCTCAATGCTCATAACTAACACCTTACCGAGATTCACTCAAATCACTCAATGTTTTTGGGGTATAGAAACGCTCAATGTCATAGCCGACACAATATTACCATAGGTCTGCAAATAAATCAAATCTCCACTACTAATAAGAACAAGATGCATAAATCAAAAAGTCTTTGATTGGTTGTAACGGGGTTTAAGTAAAGGTGGGGAAAAGGCTAAATATATGGCTAAAAATTCAAGAAAATGAACTACAAATAATAAGTTCAACTCCATCAATCGACTAAGCACAACAAGATAATAATACAATAACCATCAAACAACACATTTTCCTTTCGAATTGAATTTAATTTTTTTGCACTTATGTTGTTGCTTTGTTTTATCATTCTTTCTCGTGCCTCTTTCTGTTTTCTTTTCTTTTTTTCTTTTTTGAATTGTTTTTTTCTCTTTTTTTTCCGAAAAATGAAAGAAGAACTTTTTTCTCTTTTGCAAATCACACCATACAAAAAAATCTTCTGTTTACTTATCCTGAAAAGGGTAGAAAAGAGGAATAAAATAAAAAGACTCGGATTTATGAATGTGATAAAAACAAAGAATAAGAATAGGCTCAAAAGTGGTTAACTGGGGGGAAATGCATGGGTAAGCAATTTAGTGGGTAAAACGGAGTGGTTAATCCTAAAGTGCCCAAATTATTTTAAACATCATGTTCATGTGTAATCTCGGTAGTAATTAAAATACAGGTTCTAGAATACCATTTTTGAATTTGACACACTCAATCCAACAAAATGAGAGCAAAATGATATGTTGTAAAGGCTCAAATCTCACCAAATTATTTTTATGCATTGAGCTAAGAACATTTCAACCAACAAAATCATAGAATATCACAAGAAATCTAACTTGATCACAATTCATGCTATCTTCTATCAAGAATATTTTAACCTAAACAATTACGTGTTCCCAAACAAGCAAGACATACCAAAAATATTCAACAAGACAAAGAAATTCAATGAAATTTTCATCAAATCCAATCAACACATACTAGCATTAAAACATAGAGATAAGAAAGTGGAAATTCAACCTAGACTCTACTCCCCCTCACTTAAACTGTTTTGCCCCAAAACTTAAAATTAAAGTATAAGAAAAGGAATAGAGTACTCCCCAGATTTACTGTCGACCACCGCCGCGACCGCGGTGGAAGGCACTGGGACGGTGAAGTGAGCTACTCAGGTTGATGTCGTAAATTGAAAGCATTATCAGGTGGTGCGGTTGGTGGAAAACCAACAACTAAAACCCATGTAAAACCATAAACGGGATAGTACATTAGTAACGGTTGAATAAAAATATGATTGGAGTTTACCTTAGGAGTAGTATCTAATTCCGTAGAATGATTGGCCATGAGAGGAAGACCGGCTGTCAAAATGAGTGGCCACAGTTGACAAAGAACAGTGCTCGGTCCAGGGTAAAGAGAGGCGGTGGGTGCAAACACCGAATATGGGCAAAGAGTTGGGTGTGTGGCCTTGTACTCGCATCAGGCGAGGTGCGGGTGACGGCGAGAGTGAGTTGGAATCACTAGGAAATTCAACAAACACCAATGCGTTGAACCGACGACGCCCACCGAGGACGGTTGGTGGTGTTACGATATCACGGTGTTGTTGTTTCCTTGTGTTAACCATTGTGAGCAGCGGTAGACGGGTAAAAGAATGTTGGTTGGTTTGAAGAGGGAAGCGATCGGACAGTGGAGAACGGATGTAAGGCTGACGACGGTAATTGACAGAGAAAGGGGTAACGGTTTGGGAAAGATGAATGTGTTTGGATTTTCAATTTGTTTTGGTGTGGTTTCAAAAACACGTGGGGGAAGAGTTTTAATTGAGGTGAAACTAGTTGGGGTTGATTAAATAATGGAAAAAAGTTTAAAATTTATGTGATAAGGATATTGGTGGGCCACTGGTCAACGAAAGAAGGATAGGAAGAGGATGAAATGGGCAGCGGTAAGTACTTGTCTCCAGATAGGCGGAAAATGTGATTTTGGTTTTGCTAATGTGCATTGGCCAGCATAAGTGGAATGCTAATGTGTTTCATTTAATAAAAAGGTGCGCACGAAGTTGGAGCAGATTGCTCCATTATGTTACGCGACAAGTGTTGCTTCTATGGACCAAATTTGTCACTGTTCGAATGAAAATTTCGAATATATTCCTCATTTAAGCTCTATTGAAAACATTTGGTTCATGAAAATAAAACAAAAAATTAAACGAAATTTGCTCAATCGAAATAAAATAAAATAATAAAAAAATGAAACGAAATTAAAAATGGGTTGCCTTCCACGAAGTGCTTTTGTTTAACGTCGTTAGCTCGATGACCTGGTTCAGATTACAGGTTCTAAGAGAAATACTTCTTCCACTTCATACATTTTTCCAACTAAGAATTTCCTTATGAGAAATTCTACAATCATATAATTCTTTTATTTTCGCCTTGTAGAATTTGGCATTCTCATAGGTTATTCTTCGAATCTTTTTTAGCTTTGAAGGATTATCTGAAATAACATGTGAAGTAGCATTTTCTCCTAAAAAAATAACTCTTTAAGATTTTTGGCATTTGTTTCAGTTCTATCTCAGGTGCCTGCAAAACAGAAGGCAAACATTAGACTTAGCAAAAATCAATTTCAAATCGGCCCAATCTGAAAATATTTTTTTCAAGTTCCTGATTTCCTCATTATGATCTTCTAACTCCCTGCATAGATCAAAGGAAAAATTAGTCTTTAAAAAATAATCCGCCAAAGGATCAATTATATCAACAGAATTTATACTCTCCACTTTATCAGGATATCTCATTGCCATATACACATCAAACTTAACGATCTCACCATCAAATTACATGGTTAAAATCCCGCTTCTTACGTCAATCTTTGTGTGTGCAATACTTAGGAAATAACGCCCCAATAGGATATCATAAGATGTGCTTGTGCGATCATTCTCCATGTTAATTATATAAAAGTCAGCGAGAAATATTATGTCATTTACCTCCACCAACACATTTTCCAAGAGTCATTCCGGGTAGATCACAGATCGTCGACAAGCTGAATTGATATTTTTATAATATTCAAAGGATCATTAGTAATCATATTGTAATCAGAGAGAGGCATTACATTAATAGAAGTGCCAATATCATACATGGCTCATTTTATCCCAACTCTACAAATTTTACAAGGTATTGGGAACATACCTTGGTCTTTCAGTTTTGGTGGTAACTTTTGTTGGAAAACAGCTTAGACATGTTCTCCCAAATTTACATTATCAACCCCAGAAAGCTTCCACTTTGTTGTACAAAGATCCTTAAAAAACCAGGCATATCTTGGAACCTTTCGGATAACCTTAATGAGAGGTATATTGATTTTCACCTTCCAAAATATGTCTAGTATTTTCTTTTCCTCAGCTTGTTTATCACTTTTTACTAACCTCAATGGAAAAGGTGGTGGCACGTCATAGGTAGATGGCGTTGGATCTGTCTGTACTTCTTCACTCTTCTTCTGGGATCTTGAATCAATAGTCTTCTTTCCTTTTTGGATTGTTTCATCTTTTGGAATAGGTGGCACTACTACTGTACCACTCTGAAGAGTGATGGCGCTAACATTTTCCCTTGGATTTACCTTATTTTGAGACGGAAGTTTACCTTGCGATTCCAAACATCCTACAGTCTGAGCCAATTGGCTCATTTGCTTATCCATCTCTTGTAAGTGGGCTTTAATATGAATCTGGAACTTTTCCTAGGAAAGTTATAATCTTTCAACAATTGACTCTAACGATGTCTTCTGCGGCTGTTGGGGTGGTGGAGGTGGCATAGATTGATAAGTTTGATTTGGCCTTGAGTTTTGAACGTAACTGAAATTTGGATGATCCCTTCATCCTGGGTTGTAAGTATTGTTGTAGGGATTATAAGCCCTCTGGGGAGGTCCTGGAAAGTTCCTCACTGCATTAACTTGAGCTGATGTGTCATCTTGAATCAGTGGACATCCGTTTGTTGGATGATCAAGTAATGCACATATTCCGCATAATATGTTGGGTCATATATTTCATGCAACAAGAGAGTTGACTACTTCAGTTAATTTATATATCTTACTTTCTAAGGAATATGAACTTACCTTATGAACCCTTTGAGGAGGTTCATTAGTTGGTCAGAACTGTTGGGAATTTGCGACCATTATGGAAATTAATTCCCTAGCCTCAGTAGGAGTCATGTTCACTAAAGCTCCTCCACTGGCAGCATCAATCATCTTCATTTCCAGGGGAGTTAATCCTTAATAAAAATATTAAAGGAGTGTTTTCTCAGTTAAACTATGTTGTGGGCAACTAGCATATAATTTTTTAAACCTCTTCCAGTAGTCATAGAGTGACTCTCTATCAAGTTACTTGATTCCAAGTCGAATGTGCTTTCAATAAGCCGATCCTTATTTTCACACATTTAATCGCAACAACATCTTGACCAAAGTCAATCTTTGATTTTAAAAACTGTTTTGATTTTGAAAATAATGAGCAAAGATTGAGAGAGATATTCCGAAGTTATTAAGGTGCTTTTCAATTCTCACGTTGGAATTGAGTTATCGCTTCAGCTCTCGACTTATGAGAAAATTACCTAAACATGACAAAAGTTATACTGAGCATGTTGAAAAATAAAACTTAAAATAAAGTAAAAATGAAAACTTGAAAAGAAAAGAAAAGAAAAGAAATAATTTTATAAAACTAGAAAGAATAAGAAGAGTAAATTCTGAGTTATGAGTTTAGGCTTACCCCAAGAGAGTATTTATTGCCTCTGAAAACCTAGAGATAAACAAAATAAAAATAAAAATAAAAATAATCCTAAAGATAATTCCAATTTTTTTCTAAATTCAAACTTTAAAATTTAAAAATAAGGCTCCTAAGATATCTCTGCCTGTCCATTTTCCAGAAAGAGCTGACTAGATCTTCTAGAAAACTGCTGCTGACTGGACCTTCTAGAAATTGTCATGTCAAACTGTGTCATGTCTAGAGTCATGCCCATGTCTCAAGCCGTGACCAAATAAAAAAAAATGCAAAATGCACCCGTTTTACTACTAAATCTGGAAAGTAAGACCCTGCACGAAAATAAGCATAACACAACCAAATCAACATCAATAAATTCATAAGATTGAAGAATTAACGAACAAATAGTCTCTAATAATTTCTAAATCTTCGTTAGATAAAAATCACTAAAATTGTTAGTTCTCCATTGGGGAAGGTCTTCAAATAGATCTCTCGATCTATCAGAGCGACTAGCCTACAACTTATGAATACAAACTTCTAATCAACTATAGTGCATATATAAGACCTCTAACAAGCGCATATGATATGCCAGAACAAAATCCAAGGTCTAACAATGAAATGTGTCTAGCATGTTAACTCGAGGGGATGGACCGCTCGTTATCATGACCGACCCTTCTTTAAGCTCATCCATCCTCATGATGACTCATTCTCTTCTTCTCCAAATGCCAATCAATAATCATTCTCTTACCGATAAAAACTCTTCAACCAAATCAAAGAAGTAAACTGCCAACGATAATAAGATAACTTTGTTGTCATCAACAATAATATATTTTTTTTCATGTAAGTTATAGTTAAAGTTAAGCATAATGTAAAAATCCTTCAAAATAGTTGTTTGAATGAGATTAGTTGTTGGAATGTTATGAGATCAGTGTATTGATTTTTGCATGGTAATGAACATCAGTCGTTTTGGTTTTTTATGTTGATGTTTAAGTGTTAGAACCAAATTCATAGTAAATATAAAAATCAATAAGGATCAAATCATGTCAAATCATCAATAATTAAAATATTATATTTACGGAAGCTTACCTGAATTAATTTGAAAGGTTGAAATCTTTGAGTCTTTCTTTGCTTGTGATCTTCCAAGAAGATATGTTTGCTCTTGCCGTAAATACTCTCTGACGGGGATAAGAGTAATACAAGTTAACCTATTTCTTGGGAACCACTACCTCTTTATATAGATTGAATATTAGGTCAATCTTTTAAGTATTTATAATTTTTTCCCTCATCAAATTATAAATACAACTTATGATAACTACACTTTGATTTCATGACACTTTTATACATATAACACATGTAACATAATTGGTCACTTAATTTTGTGTAATACTTTATGATAACATTGTACATTATACATATGTGCTCACAAATATGGATTTTACTCAAACAATCTCCCGCTAGGGAAACATATGTTTCCTAAAAAATATACAACCTTAAGAGATCAAAATTTGCTATCATACAATAGGTATTTTCTAACAATCTCGTCCATCAACTATATCCATATAGGATCAAAGCCACCTTTTCCATATCAATCATGACTAGACCCATCAATGGTCATGTATACAAACACAATCAAATGGCATAGATCAATCATGGAATGTAGTATGGAAATTACATGCAATGTGAGCCGCACATGCCTATTTCCAACTAATCCTCTTTAAACATTAGTGAGATCCAATTTTACCAAAACCAGAGTATGGATAAGCCAAAATAAACTTTATTTCTATAGAAAATAATTTTAACATAAATATCCTCAAACTGTAGTAACTGAAATTATGTCTATAGTAAATGAGCATTAAGTACAAATGATATTACATCCACATGAATAGAGTGCTCATGAAAGACCTTGGATGAGAGTTCCTTAATAAGCGTGTAATTAAGAGTTTGTGTACCAATATGCTCTATAAACACATACCCACTCTTAATTTTCTTTAGAAACCAGAAACGTAATGGTTATGTCCTTAGAATTAAGGCGTTTTTGTTATATATGGAATAAAGGACTGTAACTTAGTTGTTACAAAATAATTTAAGTGATCTTTCTTATCAATCCATAATTAGCAGTTCATGTGACAAAATTTTGCATCCATATTCCAATAAATTGGAGTCCATAAACCTAACGATCTTTTACTTACTAGACCTCCGATATGCGAACATGTACCATTTTGTTCTTAAATGTATTGTATGAATTAATTTGGTTGTTATCCAACGATTCATACCAAAATTGCTTAAATACATGCTTAATATCCTAAAATCATACGTTATGTCTGAATGCATATAAACATGTGTATACATTACACTCCTCATTTATTTTTGAAGCATAAGTAACTTTTAATATTCACTTAGTTTCAAAATCATCCTTAGGGTGTTGATCAAAACTAAACTTATTTCCTTTAAAAATAAGGGGTATTATTTGACTTACTCCCACTGAACTTATAGTATATACAATTGTCAACCAAATTCATCTCAAAACCAAATGAGATAATCACTTGATGAAATTTTTTATACAATTAACAAGAGTCATACTTAAACTCATTAATGGATTTCCCTAATTTGCATATCATTTAATTTGGTATAATTAGAAACAAATCTCTAATTGCACCTTATAGAATATCTCATCAATGTTCTCATTTCGAAATCCAAATTATGTAACTCAAGATTAAATATGAGCAACAAGTATCATAATTATCCTAAAAGAGTTTTTCAATGAAACCAAAGAGAAAGTCTCTACAAAATTAATGCCTTCTTTATGAGCATATCCTTTAGATAGAAGATAACTTATACCTGTCAACCTCACCATTTGCATTCATTTTGGTTTTAAATATTCATTTGCAACCAATAAGCTTTGCACCTTCAGGTAATGAGATAAGTTCTCAAACTTTATTATCTTGTATAGAACTTATACTCTTCTTACATGTCATTAATCCACTATCAAGAGCCATAAGTTTTATGACATGATGAAAGTTTATCATATCATTTTCCATCATTCCAATATCATCCTTATATTTTGTAGAAACATAATAATCTAAAATTATATTCCTCTCATCTTATAGATATTTTGAATGACACTTATTCTTTGAGGTTGTTAAGTTTGTTCTTCTGTAACATTTTTTCATCTTAAGTGAAGAGTTGTTTAATATTATCTTATTGAGGTTCTAGATTCACTTCTTTATTAATGACATATATATATTATGGATATGTTTCATATTGCTTCAATACTTAAGCCATTTAAGATCAATTTGTTTTCCCTGAAGAATTACTTGTTCTTATAATTTTAGCATCTCTTTCTATTGAGTTTAATCAACTTAAAGGGAGAAATGAACTCTAAATGAGCTTATTTTTCATTGTGTACAAGAGTAAGAATGGTTGAAGCATAATAAATTTGAAAGTACTCACTTGAAAAGTGGATATAAAGAAAAGGACAAAAATAAAACTAGAATGTAGTTATTAAGGGTCTGTAACACTCTGAATCCCAGGTTAGAAGTTTTGGGCTAAATCGAGACATACCTTAATTTAATTCCCTAGTTCATAGGAAGCTTTGACCCAAGTTGACTTGGTTTTGGACTTAGTTTAGCCCAATAAAGAATAAAAGGGGTAATTTTAATTCATAATCAGAAGTTGAGGGACCAAGGAAGTGAATACACTATTTTATGTTCAAAAGCCTAGAAACCCATTAGATGGGTGATATCACGTCTGAAGAAATATTCCTCTTTTTATTCATAAACCTTGTCTCTTCTTCTCTTCTTCTCCATTCACTTCTTCCTCAACCAAGTTTTAACAAAGGTCAAAGCTTTACACTTTGTAACCTTCATTCAGCAAACTAAAGGTAAGAATCAAACTCAGCACATCCAGATCTTCATTTTAAGACCAATAGATCAAGTTTTGGCCATGGTTTCCATAAGTGGGTTTTATGGGGGTTTAAGAAAACTCTCGAGTTTAATCTGTTTCCAGTGATTTCTAGCCTTATGAGGTGTTTCAAAACCCTTCATAACCTTTAAACTCAACTAGTAATTTTTTGTTTGATTATGTCTAGTGAGAGAAGTTGAGGAATGCTCTCAAGTAAAGGGGAAGGAGAAGTTTACCTTGGGTTGACATTTGGGTACCCTTAACAACTTAGAATCATCAGGTAACTCATTTCTAACTCCTCTATACCACATCTAGCTCATTTAAATGAGTTTTGATATATTCCACAAGCTTGAAGCATGCCATGGTATATTGCATAATTTGAGTGTTTTTGACTTGTTTATAGACTTTCTATGACCCTTAAAATCAAATAATACACTTAAACATTAGTTGGGGACCTCAATGGGACAATTGCGATGGAAAATAGGATTTTCATGCCAAAATAGCGCACCCAATTGTGACAGCATCGGTATTGTAAGAACAATATCAATATTGTTCTTCAGTTAGGCACAAATTGAGTAGTTTTATAAGGATAATATCGATACTAATTCATTAAGTATTGATACCAGGGCAGGAGTATAAGTACTCCCAATAAGATTATCGATACTGAGGTATTTTTCAAAACATCGAACCGAAATCTGGTATCGATACTTAGTCAATTATCAATACCCCATCACCAGAGTATCGATACTCATCATTGAGTATCGATACTTCCTTAATTAAATAGTCCACATTAGTCAGGGGTATCGATACCAAAGGTTCAATATTGATACTGAAAGGTCAGTATCGGTACCCACATACATTTTTGGATAAATAATCCAAGGATTAAAGGAAGAGACCTGAGGTACCCCAAATACTCTCTAATACAACAAATAAGACTTCAAGCGATAACAATAATAATAATAATATCATAACAGTAGAAATAGTAACAGCTAGGTTTACATAAAACTAGCCTTGTTTGATGCTCGGTAAATAGTCAGGACACCCGAGTTACTCTTAGCAGAAATACGACAGTCAGTGGATCCAAGTCAGTGCCATGACACTTCAGCAGCCGATTATGTGTCAGATGCCCTAAGACTCGACGGAGTGGTTGGCAAGTGTAAGTTTCCAATGATAGAATTATGGATTCCCACCCGGTATGCTAGAGGGGTGTGGGATCCGAGATTACAGAATCCCTCCATCGCACCATGATGCATACCTCAGTTTAGCATATTAGGTTTTCAATATCTTATGTCTTTGAATGTTTCAGACCTGTGCCTCTAGTCAACTCTTTAAATCAATGCATATAGTATAGTACAATTATTAGTGAGGCATTGAACTTGTAAGCTCGACGTTTGGAATGTGCTTATATGAGCAGGTTCTTAGGGGCATATCGTGAGGAGTTATCATCAGCAGACCTACAATGGCTATCAGAGTACGTCTTGAGTCTTTTTTAGTGGGTATATACTATTTATGGACTCTTTCTGTATATTCAATTATAATTTTGATTTGTATTTGATATTGTATTATTTTGAGATATATTTTGGTAGATCCCCATCGTTTTTGTAAATTCATATTATCATGTTAAATTTTCATTATTATGGATGATTTATTCTCATGTTTATAAATAGTTTTTAAAGAAAAATTATGGGACACTATTTCGGCTGTCCCGTGTAACATTTAAATCCATGGATCCTCGAGTCGCATTGGATTAGGTTGTTACAAGGTTCAACTCAAAAGAGACAATAATATGTTATAAAGGGTTGTTCTCTTTTCAGATAAATTAGGATATATGAGGAGAAATTGAGTTCTACAATAGTAAGCAACTACTTTGGTTATTCTAAGAAATTTAGGGGTTATAAATTTTATGATCTCATAATTAGAAATATTTTTAAGGTGAGATATATAACATTGTTTTTGAGGATGTTGAGTTTGGAGGGAGAAATAAGGTTTAAGGAATTGATAAAGTTTAAGGAATTGCTTTTAAGGGGGATTGAATTATAACTCAATTCCCCCTCAAAATAAATTCTTTAAACTTTATCAATTCCTTAAACCTTATTTAAAATAAGCTCATTTAGGGTTCATTTGTCCCTTGAAGTTTACTAAACTCGATAGGAAGTGATGCTAAAATTATAAGAACAAATAATTCTTCAAAAAAAACTTGATCTTAAGTGGCTTAAGTCTTGAAGCAATATGAAACATATTCATAATGTACTCCCTTTTATTTCCTTAACCCTTATACTTTATCGACATCAAATAAGTAAAAAAATTATGTCATTTAAACCTTATTGTTTTTGGGAAAATATTTCTCAATTTTGTCAAGGAAACCATTGGCCTAAGTAATCTTTTCAGATTATGTGCCCCTAAAGGCTTCTAAAATATTGTGTTTTAAGCAATTTGAACAAATTTCACCTCTCAAAATCCAATTAAGGATGTTATCCACCATGAAATGTGGCAATCGTTCTTTCCTTAGTGCAAAGTCTATGTTCATACAACCAAAAATTTATGTAAATGCATTTTCTCATTCCTTGAGATTTTTCTGAAGCATGAGCCGAAAATGTATGATAGAAGATATTATGGTAGCAAAAATAAAAAATTAGTTGAACAAAACATAAATAAAATTGAAGCTCACATCTTAAGTAAACAAATAAATTCAACATTATGGCTAATTCTCATCTCAAGATACCAAACACTACATCAATATAAAGTCTTTGGACAATAATATTAACAGTAAACAATACTCTTATTTTAGTAATCAAACATTGACAATAAGCTATGTCGAACAAAAGACTAATCTTTGGACTAATGTAATGCTCACATAAAATACCTTATAATCGTCACATATTATTATCACAGGTGTCGCTTGAAATTCGGCCAAATATTAACTTTCCTTTGGGTCCATTAATAAATGCATGAATAACAAGAAACACATAATCATCTTGATATTCTAAATAAATCAGTCTACACAAAAGAGGCCACTTTGGTGGCATTTTGTTTCAATTAATCTATCAAAATATCAGACCTAACCAAAATATGAATTAATTTCTTTCAATATATATTCTAATAACAAACAACCAAAATTAAAATTTTGATCATAATTGTATATATGTGTGTGTATTGTTAATCAATTAATTTCTCTTAACTTTATATTTTAGTTAATATATAACTAGAATAATATTAAATTTGAATAACCTTAAGCCTTATCTCAAGATATCATATGTTCCATTAATATTTCATCTTTAGACAAAATATGCACCTCTAGTGCAACTACCAAACATTGATAATAAGAACATGTTAAGCAAAAAACTTCCTTTGAGCCGATTTATTACTCACACATCAAATCGAATAATTATCACATGTTTATCACCTAAGTTGCACATGAAATGATGTCAACTATTAATCTTCCTTTGGGTCGATCAATACTAACATATCCTAAGTTATATGCATATAACCTTTATATTTGAAAAATCAAATATTTTCCATAATGAATGCCACTTTAATGACTTATTGCTTTAATTAAGCCGTCTTAAAATAAATATTAGTATTCAAATTTAATATTTCTATAACAATCAAAGGTTAAAATTGAAATTTCCATTGCACTACAATATCCAAAATAACTCAAAATAAGATTGCATAAATGGTGCTATCAAAAATTGAAAACTCAAGTATTTGATTGTTTCTTAATAATTCCTTAAACATGCATTTAATTCATGACTTCATAAATCACCAAAAAATAAACTGAATTCAAAGCCATCAACATTTAACCAAAAGAAAAAAAATCAAAGTGCATACTAGTGAATTAAATCTTTAATCAAACTGAATCGAATATATCAATGTCAAATATATATTTTATAATCTATTATAGTGAAAAAACCAAAACTGTATTTTATAATCAAGTCGTTGTTTCTGAAGTAACCTATAATAAAATTATCTAAATGACGTTATTAGAAACTAAAAACCTAATTTTATTTACTATTTCTCATGAATTTCTTAATCATACATTTATCTAACTAAATCAAAACATGATTTACCTTAATTTTGAGTGTCTACTTTTCCTCTTTCACATCTAATTGTTGATTCCTCCAGTGTCCACAATTGAAGATTTTAAATCCTCAAATAAATGACGATGAAAACAAAAAAAATAATATATTACATATCATTAAAATATTATTGAAGGAAAATGAATATAACCATATGAAGTAAAGATCATAAATTAAATTTATAATATTACAAAACATAATAACCTAATTTATGAATTTGTAATTGTTGAAAATAATCAATATATATACCGGATCTCGAAGAAAGAGAAAAAAATCAATTTCCATATCAACGACTACCGTTTAAAAAAATACAAATAAAAAACCCATAATTGCAATTAGAAATATACGTAATACATTGAACCTTAAAACGTAATCATAATAAGTGTAGATATGCAATGTTCTAGAAAATCACATGTTAACACATATGACAACAATAATAATCAATATTGGCATACACTTATCAATTACAAAAAAAGAATAATTTAAAGGTTATCATAATCTAAAGTACACGTATATGTTTACTGGAATTATAAAAAAAACGGATGGATTAAAAGTCCTAATATGCTCACTGCAATTGAAAACCTAAATATATATTAAAAGCAAATACATCATTGAATATGGGAACAAGTTTCGATAGAATAGGAGAAGTTATGTTGTGAGGCGGTTAAAATACGGTTAAAAAATAACGTGATTGGTTAAACAAGTGACTGGTTAAAATCGGTACCGAAAATATTATATAATTTCACCGGAAATATTATTTGAGTTGGTAATAACGGTTATGTTATCGTCCTATGTAAAATGCGTCAAAAAATTATAGAATATAACATAACCGGTTAATTATTGGAAACATTATCGAGCATAAAACATATAAGGTAGCGCTTATGTAACATAATAGGTAGCGCCTTTTTAAAGATGATGGGTTTTGGAAATCCGACGATAACAACATAGTTTAATTACTTAATTTTTTATTAGTATTATAAACATATTAGGTTGTCGATACCGTTTTTCGCCCGGGCGGGGAAAAGACTGATATCGACTCGGGGGTTTTCTCTTTGAAAATCATTTCGAAATGTGAGGAGTCGCCACCAATCATTTAAGGTGAGATTGGAACACCGTAAAAACCAGGTGATTTTAATAAAACATTTTATTTTAATAAAATACCAAGTTTTAGGGCCTGCAAAAAACCAAAAATCAGGTTCGGGAGTCAGTTACGCGTGGGGAAAGATTAGTACCCCCACAAGCGCCCAAAATTTGGTACCTAGTTAATTACCCTATATTTAAAATCAAAAATTTTGAGTTCGGTCTTTATTTAATTTAAAAATCATTAAGGATGCAAAGTTGAAAAATGTATTCGTTTATCGAGACCGATATCATTCGCCTCAGAGCGTAAATGCGGGAGATAAGCTATTGTGCCTAATAACCGAATATTGTCTCGTTTTTTTAAACATGATGTGGTTTTGAAAAGGATGTCGACCTATTTAGGGAATCATCAGTAGTCAACCCCTGAGCGTGATCGCGGGAGATATACTATTAATTCCTCAAATAAGTGAACAGTGCCTTAAAGTTAAAATAAAATGCAATCAAACAAAATTTTATTTAATCCTAATTATACTAAAAATGAATTAAGGCTTTTTCTAACCTACAGTGTCAAATTATGAAAATTAAAGAATCTAGGGGCTCAAATCTAAAATATAGGATCTAATATTAATCCTATTTTGATTTTAAATAATTATTGAATCGAATAATCGAGATGGTCCCTCGAGCGTTTATGCGAGGGCCAACTCGAATTATCCTCTAAATTAAAAGACTAGTTTGAAATCTAAGCTAAAATGGAGGCTCTATTTAACCTATATAATTATGTCAATATTTAAAGTCTAATTAAAGTTCGGGAACTAAAAGTGTCAAGGAACTAAAATACCGAGCTCTAAAAGACTTAAAAATCTAAGGGCCTAAATTGAATGTTTTTAAAGTTAAGGGACTAACCTAATTATTAAACTAAAATTTCTAGAAAATATTAATCATTAATTAATTTTAATCGAACAATTGATTCAAGTATTTGGGCGTATAATGCGAAAACTCGACTCGAATTGCCCCCTAATTAAACTACAGTGTCATCCTAATTTCTAATTTGATTTGAATATTAATCTAATTTAAAAAAACTAAATTTAGAATTAAAACTATGAAACAAAACAATTAAAAATAATTACAACAAAAGATAATAAAAAAATAAAAATAAACATAAAATAAAGACCTAATTGCATAATAATAACTAAATACAAGAAAATAAAATTTAGTAACTAAATAAGAAATAAAAAGTTACCAAAATGTAAAAATTAAAATAATAGTAGCTAAATCAGAAATTAACAGTGAGTAAATTAAAATAAAAAACATCAATATGTATAATCGGAATAAAATAAAAAAAGATGACCATAATATAAACACACTGAAGATGGAGACTTATGCGTGATTTACCCATTAATATATATGAACCAAGCAAAAGCACCTTAGAATCTGGGGACCTAATGCTTAATTAGCCCAAAATCCAAAATAGCTTTACTTTTTCCTCCCCAGACTCCATTTCTGCCTGAATTACTCTCCCAATCTTCCTTCCCTCTTTTCTTCACTCACCCTTTAGAACTAAACTAACAACTCAGCTTGAAAAAGAAAAAACCCCATCGTTTGCATGCTCACCGCACCGACATCAATCCACGGACCACTATATGCGGTGGTCCTTTCACCTTAAATCGGCACTAGTTATTCCACCCTCCAACCGACGATACGACTATCCCGACGAGCACTCCGGAAGTAAGGTAAATCTAAAATCTCTAACTTATTTTTTATATTTTTATAGAAATTGATAATACTTACATGCACAAACACGAAAAAAACAGGAAGAAACATAAGCTTAGATACTTTTGAGTTGCAATTTTCGGTTCTTTTTTATTGCTAAAAAAATCTATGTGTTTCGAAAATAAATTAAAATTGCTTTAGAAACGAAATGTTTTTGTATTTCTTCTGAAAAAACGAGAGAAGAAAGCTTTACAATTATTTCACTATCCTTCTGTTCGAATTCCCCCCTTTTCATCCATTTCGTTTGGCTTTTTATAGCCAAAAATTACAAAAGTTTCCTGCGTAAATTTCTGCAGGAAACAAGGACTGATGGGAGCAGGTGTAGTGGGTGAGCTGCTTTAATTCTTGTGGTAAACACGGAATTGTGGGGGTTGGTGTTGAAATAATGGTGCTTAGAGCTGCCCCTTTTTGCTCATTGCTGTGAAATGAGAATGGAGTAAAGACAATAAAGCACCATTTTTTATCTTGGTCTCTTCTTGTCGCGATGCAAACTCTTCACTGAGAATGTCAATTCTTCTCCTCCTGCGAAATTCATCGGGTCCTTGCTGCAAATGATGTCATCTTTGATTCGTTCTCTTGGTTGAGTCTTCATCTTTAGTTCTTCTGGTTATGGGTTCTTATCATCCTGGTCTTTCCACTAGAAATGTTGATCCTTCTAGAGAGGTGTTGCTAATTTAACTCTATTTGTGATGAATCGAGCAAGAAGTTGACGCTGATCCAACTCCTTATGCGATGGATTTGAGGGAAAATAAAAATATCGATCCACCTCCTTCTGTGATGGAAATCGAACGATATGTCGATGCTGATCTACCTCCTTCTGTGATAGAATCGAGCTAAAAGTTGACGCTTATCCAACTCCTTATGCGATGGATTTGACCAAAAATAAAAATGTCGATCCACCTCCTTCTGTGATGGAATCGAACGAGATACCGATGTTGATCTACCTCTTTCTGTAATAGAATCAAGCTAAAAGTTGACGCTGATCCAACTCCTTCTGCGATGGATTTGAGCGAAATAAAAATATTGATCCACCTCCTTCTGTGATGGAATCGAATGAGATGTTGGTGCTGATCTACCTCCTTCTGTGATAGAACCGCGCAAAAAAAGTTGAAGATGATCCAACTCCTTCTGCGATGGATTTGAGCGAAAATAAAAATGTCAATCCACCTCCTTTTGTAATGGAATCGAACGAGATACCGGTGTTGATCTACCACTTTCTGTGATAGAATAAGCTAAAAGTTGATGTTGATCCAACTCCTTCTGCAATGGATTTGATCGAAAATAAAAATATCGACTCTGATCTAACTCCTTCTACGATGGATTTGAGCGAAAATAAAAATGTCGATCCACCTGCTTCTGTGATGGAAATCGAGCGAAATGTTGGTGATGATCTACCTCCTTCTCCTTCTGTGATGGAAATCGACTGAAATGTTGGTGCTGATCTACCTCCTTCTCGTTCTGTGATGGAAATCGAACGATACATCGATGTTGATCTACCTCCTTCTGTGATAAAATCAAGCTAAAAGTTGACGCTGATCCAACTCCTTCTGTGATGGATTTGAGCGAACAAATATCGATCCACCTCCTTCTGTGATGGAATCGAGCGAAATGTTGGTGCTGATCTACCTCCTTCTGTGATAGAAACGAGTAAAAAGTTGATGTTGATCCAACTCCTTCTGCGATGGATTTGACCGAACAAATGTCGATCCACCTCCTTCTGTGATGGAATCAAACGAAATGTTGGTGCTGATATACCTTCTTCTGTGATAGAATCGAGCAAACAGTTGAATAATCTCTTTATTATGAATTCTCTGCTCGAAATGTTGATCAGTTTATCTTTTCTTTGAAGATTTTCAAACCTACAAAAGATTATCATGTGTCAGTAATTTGGTGTTTGAAGTACCCGAAAGTATTGACCCAAAGGTCCTCGAATTTTGCTGAGATCCACATTTTCAAATATTGAAAAGTGGACTAATTCTTTGCTGAAATCTTTTTCTTCAACATGGAATTGTGAAACAAAATCTTTTTTTTACTTCCTGTCAAATATTAAACATTTGTGAGGGAAATAAATGATTCAAAAGAAATCCATTTGAAGAGAAACTATCTCAAGTGAGATTTGTTTCGAGGGAAACTGTCTCTAGAGAGACAAAACTTTGTTTCAAGAGAAATTGTCTCAAGAGAGACAAAACTTGTTTCAAGAGAAAATGTCTCAAGGGAGACAAAACTCGTTTCACTGTCTAAAGAGAGACAAAATTCGTTTCAAGAGAAATTGTCTCAAGAGAGAAAAAAATCGTTTCAAGAGAAACTGTCTCAAGAGAGACAAAATTTTATGTTTCGAGGGAAACTATCTCAAGCGAGACAAAATCTTCTGTTTCGAGGGAAACTGAGACAAAATCTTCTGTTTTGAGGGAAACTATCTCAAGTAAGACAAAATATTTTGTTTCGAGAGAAACTATCTCAAGCGAGATAAAATCTTCTGTTTCGAGGGAAATTATCTCAAGCGAGACAAAATCTTATGTTTTGAGGGAAACTATCTCAAGTGAGACAAAATATTCTGTTTCAAGGGAAACTATCTCAAGCGAGATAAAATCTTCTGTTTTGAGCGAAACTATCTCAAGCGAGATAAAATCTTATGTTTCGAGGGAAACTATCTCAAGCGAGACAAAATCTTCTTTAAAAGAATCTTGAGTGAAAAGAAATGTCTTCTTTTAAGTAAAAACTGTCTTAAGCAAGACAAATCTTGTTTTAAGAAAAACAATCTTGAGTGAAATAAATCTTCTTGTTTCGAGTAAAAACTGTCTCAAACGAGACAAAATCTTCTGTTTCATGGGAAACTATCTCAAGGGAGACAATTTTGTTTCAAGGGAAACATATTCAACGATTTTGTTTCAAGGGAAATTATCTCAAGAGAGACAAAACTTGTTTCAAGGGAAACTGCCTTTAGTGAGACGAAACTGTTTTGAGAAAAACAATTTCAAGTGAGACAAATTTCTTTAAAAATAATCTTGAGTAAAATGGAAGGTCTTGTAAAAACTATCTCAAGCGAGAAAAATCTTGAGTCAAATAAACTGTCTTCTTTCGAGCGAGACAAAGTTTGTTTTAAGAAAAACAATCTCAAGTGTGATAAATCCTTCATATTTAATGAGACTATCTCAAGCGAGACAAAATTCGTTTAGAAATGTTGAATATGAAGATGATTGTTCCCTCTTGTTGAGGATGTCTTGTTGTCTTTTAATCTCATTTTCCCATGAAAGATCTACAAAATGTATATGGATGTAACTATCCTGATGATGGATGTTTGATACAAAGATTCAAATTCATGTATGTGTAATGCATGTTCTTCTGGATTAATAGCAGTGAAAATGTGCTCAAGCAATCTTGGTTCTCTTCTTGATCTGTTCGTCTTCATTCTTATCTCACACTAGGGTGTACCATCGTATTTCTCTGCAAACATCTGCTTTTCTGGCTCCCTAACATTCAAATTCTTTGCCCCAATTTCAAGTTTTGAGCTTCTAGGTCTAAGGGACCTCTGTCAATTTCCAGGCTAAACTCCCCAGAGAGATTGTCCTGTTTGAAAATGTTTTCTTTCTTTTTATTTTCAAAAAATGGAAAGTTCATTTAAGAAAACATCATTCTTTTAGGCTCACAATTGAAGCAAATCACAGAACATGAGTTCAATAAATATTAAAAGAATCAACAACTCTTTTAATCTTTCAAAGTTATACCTCTTTGACAAGTGTCAAAATTGATGGGTTGGTTTCAAGTTAGCTCCCTTAAGTTTCTAAGGTTTCAGTCATCGAAATGTCATTTCTTCTTCGTTCCTTGTGAACCTTACGAGATGCCCCTCTTCTTTGCCTTGGCATTTTAATCGGATGCGGATAAAATGATGCAACAAGCATAATCAATCAGTAGACATCTCTGAAATCTTTCATTTGTTCAAGCTTCATAGACTTCCTTTAACAAAGGTAGTGCAGGGACATCAGTCTAAACATAAAATTCCTGCGTGCTTGTATGAGGTTGACTATAATAAGTGTTCCTTGATTCCCTTAGTCCATTTTCATCGAAATTCATTTTTAGATCAATTTGATTTAATTTGCCATTGTATGGCTAGCTGAATCCAGTTTTATTGTGTATACTTTATAATCTCCCTCATTTGGCTAGCTAAAGGATTCATGTCGTCACAAAGTCTTTGACCTGACAATCACAGTGGAGCAAACACTGAACTACCAAGTATTCGATCAATGTCATGGTTTGAATGTAATCTATTCATAAAGTCAGGGCTTTTGAGTTGCCTCTATAACCAATTGCTTTAGCGGAATAGCTAAGCTCTATAGCAATAATTTATTAGCCTTTCGAGAATTCAGATTTAGAATTTCTTAAGCTCATCGAGAAGAACTTGTTATAGTCTAGGTGTATTTGATAGTCAGGAAATTCCATATTTAGAGCTCAGTTCCCAAACAACTGACCTAAACTAAATTTATCCACTCCACCATTCCATTTGTGAAGATTAGGATCATCATTGAACGTCTTCAACAGAAGTGTAGTCTAGGCAGTTTTGCAATGGCATACACAAGAGATGCCCCATGTTGTTTGCTCCTATTCATACCTGAATGTCAAGCCTTTAGTCGTTTCCTCATGAGAGGAGAAGGCTATAGTGGTCCCTGCAAGAGAAGAGTATGGGGTTCGAGTGTATCATCTGTGGTAAGGTCAAGGGTCTTTGTTTTATCAGTTTTCAATATTGTCAATTTATCAAAGATCTATAACTCTGATTCTTAAAAGAGCTTTTAATCTAGTGGATATTTAAAGAATTTCGAGTCTGAAAATTGTTCTTTGCTCATAACATCAGAAGGTAGCATTTTACTTAAAATGTTCGATTATCAATTGACTTACAAACTTTTAAATGAAAAGAGAAAGAAAAGAAATTCAAACAAGACAATATGCGAGTGCATCAAAAGTTCGTAGTGGCTGCTATGATTTTTCTCGGTTTGCATCAAAATGCCCCATCATTCATTAAATATCCATGCCCCTGAATCGATTAGATGTTGAACCTTGCACTTCAATACCCCCACAATTCTCAGTGAGGTGCCTTGATCTTCAGATGGTGATAACGTTATGTCCATAACTTTCAATTCTTTTCTATGAACGAATGAGGTGACTTCATCTCACCTCAAAACCTTTATCACAATATTCTCCACGAATTACCCTTGGGATCTGTGATTAATGCAAATGTTGAGATGCAATATATACCATATAATGCACAATGTGTATATACTAATGCAAAAATGCAAAGATGCACATGCAAATGCAAAGATCCAAAAATGGGGGGGTGCAAAATGTGAGATGCAAATGCAACAAGGAATTGATCCCAAAATAACTATTCCTAGAACAATTCTCGAAAAACTGACAATGTCTCGGTACACTGGGGCAGTGAAGATCTGGTCCATCTGTAGGTCGCCTAGCTCCTGCGAGAATCTGAGAACTGCATCGTCTTCAAAGCTTCTACTTCATCTTCTACTTCCAGAAATCTTTCGAGTTGGTTCATGATCTTCAATTGTTGACTTCAGCATCGAACCATCTTGAGTCTAACTTGTTACCTCAACAGGTATACGTTCGACTTCTCAGTAGGTAGACTATTCCTTGACGCTACTCGATCTACTACTTCCAGAAATCTTTTGAGTTGGTTCGTGATCTTTAATTGTTGTCTTCAGCATTGAACCATCTCGTACCTCAACAAGCAAGTGTCTGGCTCATCTTTTTTGTAGGTAGACTTCTTCTAGCTACTCGATCTATATGGAGCATCTTCGAAATCCTACCGATCCCAGAGAAAGGCATTGTTGTGGCATTATTTTTAAAGAACCTTCTAAATGGTCAGTTAATTAAGGATCAATACCTCTGAATGATATCTCATGTTCATGCAATCATGCAATACGAGTAGACAAAAGGAAATTAATGTTAGTAGAAACAAGACAACAAGAATCAAGTTAGTTGAAAAGCTTAGTCTAGAAATGTAATCTTAGCAAAAATAAATAAATATGATTCAAAGTTGAGACTGAAAAAAAATACAAAGAAAATTAATAATCCTAATCGCACGCGTTCTAGGTCTCCTAGGCTATCCACATGGCTCTAACGGGGTAGGCTTACTAAATTCTCTATTTGAGGCTGGGTTCTAACACAGGTTCCTAAGCCATTTTTCCAACCTGCTAAGGTTGCCCCCGATTCTGGCCCATTACAGACTTACGAATCAGGTTCAGCTCAGGGGATCACACCACTAAAAGCGTACCTCGAAACTGATATCCGGATAGGCAACTTAGGGTGCTTTCCAGAGATACTTTATCAGACCCACACAAGGAAGCCCAATGCTCCTTGTGAGGTATGACATTTCTCCCTACTTAGGTAAATGAGGTTTGAGCTCGAGTTTAGAGCTATGATATGCAACAATCCTAAATATTCACAAAAATATAAGCATTAACCAGAGTGAAATCTATTTTTTTTCTTTTTTGAAATAACATAATGAACAGTAAATTAAATAAGATCGAACTCATAATTTCCAAAATAGTAAATACATGGTAACCAACTCGTGGCTTGACTCTCAATTTGTTTTAAAAACAAAAGTCCCCAGAAGTGTCGCCAAGCTGTCGACACCTTTTTTCACCCGGGCGGGGAAAAGACCGATACCGACTCAGGGGTTTTCTCTTTGAAAATCATTTCGAAATGTGAGGAGTCGCCAGCAATAATTTAAGGTGAGATTGGAACACCGTAAAAACCAGGTGATTTTAATAAAATATTTTATTTTAATAAAATACCAAGTTTTAGGGTCTGCGAAAATCCAAAAATCAGGTTCGGGAGTCAGTTACGCGTGGGGAAGGATTAGCACCCCCACAAGCCCCCAAAAATTGGTACATAGTTGATTACCCTATATTTAAAATCAGAAATTTTGAGTTCGGTCTTTATTTAATTTAAAAATCATTAAGGATGCAAAGTTGAAAAGGGTATTCGTTTATCGAGACCGATATCATTCTCCCCCGAGCGTAAATACGGGAGATCAGCTATTGTGCCTAATAACCGAACATTGCCTCATTTTTTTTAAAACATTATGTGGTTTTGAAAAAGATATCGACCTATTTAGGGAATCATCAGTAGTCACCCTTTGAGCGTGATCGCGGGAGATATACTATTAATTCCTCAAATAAGTGAACAATGCTTTAAAGTTAAAATAAAATACAATCAAACAAAATTTTATTTAATCCTAATTATACTAAAAATGAATTAAGGCTTTTTCTAACCTACAGTGTCAAATTATGAAAATTAAAGAATCTAGGGGATCAAATCTAAAATGTAGGATCTAATATTAATCCTATTTTGATTTTAAATAATTATTGAATCGAATAATCGAGATGGTCCCTCTAGCGCTTACGCGAGGGCCAACTCGAATTATCCTCTAAATTAAAAGACTAGTTTGAAATCTAAGCTAAAATGGAGGCTCTATTTAACCTATATAATTATACCAATATTTAAAGTCTAATTAAAGTTCGGGAACTAAAAGTGTTAAGGAACTAAAATACCGAGCTCTAAAAGACTTAAAAATATAAGGGCCTAAATTGAATGTTTTTAAAGTTAAGGGACTAACCTAATTATTAAACTAAAATTTTTAGAAAATATTAATCATTAATTAATTTTAATAGAACAATTGATTTGAGTATTCGGGCGTATAATGCGAAAACTCGACTCGAATTGCCCCCTAATTAAACTACAGTGTCATCCTAATTTCTAATTTGATTTGAATATTAATCTAATTTAAAAAAAAATTAGAATTAAAACTATGAAACAAAACAATTAAAAATAAATTTAATTGAAATAATTACAACAAAAGATAATAAAAAATAAAAATAAACATAAAATAAAGACCTAATTGCATAATAATAACTAAATACAAGAAAATAAAATTTAGTAACTAAATAAGAAATAAAAAGTGACCAAAATGTAAAAATTAAAATAATAGTAGCTAAATCATAAATTAACAGTGAGTAAATTAAAATAAAACAACATCAACATGTATAATCGGAACAAAATAAAAAAAAAGTGACTATAATATAAACACACTGAAGCTGGAGACTTATGCGTGATTTGCCCATTAATATATGTGAACCAAGCAAAAACACCTTAGAATCTGGGGACCTAATGCCTAATTAGCCCAAAACCCAAAATAGTTTTACTTTTTCCTCCCCATACTCCATTTCTGCGTGAATTACTCTCCTAATCTTCCTTCCCTCTTTTCTTTACTCACCCTTTAGAACTAAACTAAGAACTCAGCTTGAAAAAGCAAAATCCCCATCGTTTGCAAGCTCATCGCACCGACATCAAGCCACTAACCACTATACGCGGTGGTCCTTCCACCTTAAATCGGCACCAGTTATTCCACCCTCCAACCGACGATACGACTATCCCAACAAGCACTCCAGAAGCAAGGTAAATCTAAAATCTCTAACTTATTTTTTATATTTTTTATTGAAATTGATAATACTTACATGCACAAACACGAAAAAAAACAATAAGAAACATAAGCTTAGATACCTTTGAGGTGCAATTTTCGGTTCTTTTTTATTGCTAAAATATCTATGTATTTCGAAAATAAATTAAAATTGCTTTAGAAACGAAATGTTTATGTATTTCTTCTGAAAAAACGAGAGAATAAAGCTTTACAATTATTTCACTATCCTTCTGTTCGAATTCCCCCCTTTTCATCCATTTCATTTGGCTTTTTATAGCCAAAAATTACAAAAGTTTCCTGTGCAAATTTTTGCAGGAAACAAGGACTGATGGGAGCAGGTGTAGTGGGTGAGCTACTTTAATTCTTGCGGTAAACACGGGATTGTGGGGGGTTGGTGTTGAAATAATGGTGCTTAGAGCTATAAAGTTTCGATAGAATAGGGGAAGTTATGTTGTGAGGCGGTTAAAATACGATTAAAAATGGCGTGATTGGGTAAACAAGTGACTGGTTAAAATCGGTACCGGAAATATTATATAATTTTACTGGAAATATTATTTGAGATGGTAATAATCGGTTATGTTATCGTCCTATGTAAAATGCGCCAAAAAATTATAGAAGATAACATAACCGGTTAATTACTGGAAACATTATCAATCATAAAACATATAAGGTAGCGCTTATGTAACGTAATAGGTAGCGCCTTTTTAAAGCTGATGGGCTTTGGAAATCCGACGATAACAAAATAGGTTAATTACTTAATTTTTTATTAGTATTATAAGCATATTAGGTAACGCCTAAATTGTACCAAAGTTTAAGCTGATGGAGCCCTTAAGAATCCGACGACAACATAACCGGTTAATTACTGGAAATATTATCAAGCATAATAACATATTAGGTAGCGTCTTCTAAAAGTTGATGGGGCTTTGGAAATCTGACAATAACAAAATTGATTAATTACTTAATTTGTTATTATTATTATCAACATATTAGGTAACGTCTAAAATATTACCAAAGTTTGAGCTGATGGGCCTTAGGAATCCAACGATAACATAACCTGTTAATTACTGGAAACATTATCAAGCATAATAACATATTATGTAGTACTTATGTAACGTAATAGACAGCGCCTTCTAAAAGCTTATGGGGCTTTGGAAATCCGACGATAACAAAATAGGTTAATTACTTAATTTGTTATCAGTATTATCAACATATTAGGTAACGCCTAATATGTTACCAAAGTTTAAGCTAATGGAGCCTTATGAATCCGACGATAACATAACCAGTTAATTACTTGATTTGTTATCAAGCTTTGTTTACGCATATTATCATGATATCTATTGATTGAATTTAACCGTTTTCATTGGAAATTAATCTATTACTCTAAAGTAATAGGTTTTAAAATTATAAGTATGGAATATATATATATATATATATATATATATATATATATATATATATATATATATATATATATATATATTTGTGTGTTTATCGATACATTTTACGCGCAGATTGTTTGAACCTTTATGTGGAATTAACCAAAGTTAAAGCTGATGGAGCCTTAGAACCGACGATAGCATAACCGGTTAATTACTTTATTTTTTATCAAGCTTTATCAACATATTATTGTGTACATTGTTTATGCATATTATCATGATACCGATTGACTTTAACCGTTTTCATTGTCAATTAACCTATTACTTAAAAGTAATATGTTCGGAATTATAAGTATTGAATATATATATGTATGTATCGATACATTTTGAGTGCAGATTGTTTGAACCTTTATATAGAATTAAAGTATCGAGACCGATATAACAAAGTATTGATACATATATAAAAGTTTAAAATATTATCATTATACGGTATAATTTTATTGTGTACCTTGTAAATTTACCTATTACTTCTACAATGCTCCTTATATATGGGTTATCAGAATGTTGGATTTACACATAAAGACATCTACAATATACTTGAAAGAGGTAAAACAAAGGAAATCGTCAATGGGGTGTTAATGCACTAATTGCTTACTTTTAACCAGTACTTGGAGTATCGATAGTTGGACCTTTCCATATGTTCCCTTGTATCGTGTACTTGAACTTTGCCAAACAGTCTATAGAATAGAGTCTATTGCAAGTCGTGGTTAAAATCATTTATGTAGTTGGGATTGTCTAGGCTAATCATGTTGATTGTATAGCCAATAAAACCCCCTTACAGGGACCAAATGGTAAAATAGAAATTGGTAAGATAAGCTTCCTTTGAGGGTTTAGGGACTAAACCCTTCCCACGTAAGGACTGCATGATTGAACATTATATACAATAGTTGTATTCAGTTCTTGAAGAACTATTCTTCATTGAATATAAGGATAGTTGCAATGATATTCGTCACGTTTTGAAACCAATAAGTATCATACATGCAATACCCTATATCCTCGAGGCAGGGGACAAAAGATCTAGCAATTAAAGATTTACCAAGAGGAATAGCTTCTGCTCTGCATGAAGACCTAACCTAGAATCAAATTTGTCACTATGTCTATAATGCTTAAGAGAACCTTCTGAATGAAGGTATTTGCACACATCTGTGAGCATTTTAAGGGAACCCCCATTAATGGGTTACCCCGGACATCTCTGTTGTAGGATTTTATTGGAGTACTTGGGGTTTCCCTTAAAATACTTATGATTTGTGTGCAAATCCGATCATTCAGCAGGTTCTCTTGAGCAGTATAGGCATAATGGCGAAGTTGATTCTAGGTTCGGTCTTCATACAGAGTAAAAGCTACCGCTCTTTGTAAATCTTTAAGTGTAAGATCTCTTGTCCCCTGCCTCGAGGATATAGGGTATTGCATGCATGCTACTTATTGGTTTCAAAACGTGAACGGATATCATTACAACTATCCTTATATACAACGAAGAACAATTCTTCAAGAACTGAATACAACTATTGTATGTAATGTTCAATCATGCAATCCTTACCTGGAGGGGTTGAGTCCCTAAACCCTCAAAGGAAGCTTATCTTACCAATTCATGGCTTACCATTTGTACCCTGCCCTCTGGGTTTTATTAGTTATGCAGTCAACATGATTATCAGCTTCTTGCATCCTTTGACATTCAGTCATACTGTCAAGATTTGAAATTTTTAATCAATTAAAAGTTCTTAAATACTTTAATCCAATTACGATTTCAAGAACAATTACAGAAATACATTGATACTTACTAGATTGAATTTCTACCTATAATAGGTCCCAAATGCTTGTTTACTTCGAAAACCCCAAACTCAAAAACCTAACCCCAATTTTAGAATATTGAAATACTCAAAAAGTAGGGTTTTGATAACATACCTTTCGATTCGATTGCATCAATAAACAAACAAGAACGCTTCCAAAAATGTGCTACTACTATTTCACATCAACTAACTTATGTCGATCTCTAAAACTACAACCATATTCTATCTATTTCTTTGATTTAGGGTATTCTTTGTAACTGAATATATTATTTATATTGAATATTCTTACTGAAGTATCGATATTTTTTTGTATGGTATCGATATTTTTGAGATGTTTCGTTTTTGTGTAGATCGGTATCTTTTTACCTGTTTTATCATATTAAAACCGGTTTTATCAATTTTCAACCTGTTATATTGTCATGTATCGATACATGTGTATTATTTATCGATACTTTCTGTGTGCATCTAGTTTGGGAAGTATATTGGACAAAAAGTATCGATACATATACAAAAAGTATTGATACTTTATATTAACGTATTTTGTCAGTAAACTGGTATATTTTTACAGCTTAAATTATAAATTTACCTATTACTTTAAAGTAATCCATTTCGAAGTTTTAAGAATCGATACTTCTCGTACGTGTATCGATACTTTATAGGTGCAATTATGGAAACCGATTTTGTCAATTTTGAACCTATTAAGTTTTTTTATATTTAATCGATATCATTACCCTTATTTAAGTATCAATACTTTTTTGTAATGTATTGATACTTTCGAGACGTTTCATTTTTTTTGTAAACCGGTATCTTTTACCTGTTTTGTCATATTGAAACTGATTTTATCAATTTTCAAGCGTTATATTGTCATGTATCGATACATGTGTATTAGGTATTGATACTTTCTGCGTGCATTTAGTTTGGGAAGCATACTGGACAAAAAGTATCGATACATATACAAAAAGTATCGATACTTTATGTTAACATATTTTTTTCATTAAACCGGTATATTTTTACCGCTTAAATAGTAAATTTACCTATTACTTTAAAGTAATCCTTTTCAAAGTTTTAAGAATCAATACTTCTCATACGTATATCGATACTTTATAGGTGTAATTATGGAAACCAGTTTTGTTAATTTTGAACATGTTAAGTTATTTATATTTAATCGATACCATTACCCTTACTTAAGTCTCGATACTTTTTTGTAAGGTATCGATACTTTCGAGACGTTTCGTTTTTTTTTTTTGTAAACTGGTATCTCTTTACCGGTATTGGCATATTGAAATCGGTTTTTTCAATTTTCAACTTGTTATATTGTCATGTATTGATACATGTTTCTTAGGTACCGATGCTTTATAGGCGCAATTATTGAAACCGGTTTTGTCAATTTTCAATATGTTATATTTAATCGATATTTTCAAATTTGAATCGTTTTGTCAAATTTTAACCAGTTTAGAATTTCTAAGTTTCGAAGCTTTGTTGTCGAGATTATAAAAAATGATACTTTAATAATGTGTATCGATATATTTGCACACAGATATTGTACAAGAATACTGAAATATGGAGTGGGTGTACAATACTTTAATAACTAGTATTGATATTTCAACATTCCTCAAATATAAAATATAGATATGTGTAGTATGTGTGTCGATACAGAAACGTAAGTATGGATATAATATCCCGACCAATCAACCAACAACGCTTTGGAGATCAAATGTCTTGATATATTCTGAGCAATCAACGCTTTTGAGTAACAAGCAGGAAGATTGGATATGTGAAGAATGCTTTCCGGATAGTATCCATTTCATCCAGCTCATGAAGATAGGATAACCGTAAAGCGAAACCGTCTAAGAGAAACATAGTTGATGTAGAAGCAGTTGCATATTTAAAATCTCAAAGGCGATGCATTTGGTTCTCAAACATTTAAAGCATCAGAAGCATATCGGACTTATGATTTGGGTGCTACACGGGAAATGCAATGAAATGCAACAAAAAATCTCGAGAATTTAACGCTACATCTTTTGATAATAATGTTAAATAATGGAAGATACACACGTAAATCAAAAGTATCGGTACTTGGAATTTCGAAACATATTACTTTAAAGTAATAGGTAACTTAACAATGTAAACGGATAAAAGTGTTCTGGTATAATGAAAATAGTCGTAAAAGACAAGTTGTGACACTTGTCATCTACGCCTATTATCATTACACTGGTAGACTTTTACCGTTTACATTGTTAATTTAGCTAAGTATGGATACTTTATACATGTGTATCCTTCAATTATTTTTATTATTATTACAAGTTGTAGCCCTTAATTCTCAGGATTTTTAGTTGCCCTTTGTTGCATTTCTCGTATACCACCATATAATAAGACCAAAACATTTCTGACGCTTTAACAGTTTGAGAACTAAATGCATCACCATTGAGATTTTAAATCTCCATCTACATCTATATCAGGTATGTTTCACTTCGACAATTTTGGTTTAGGGATATCCTATCTTAATGAGCTGGCTGAAATGGATAATATCCGAAAGGCATCCTTCACATATCCAATCTCCCAGCTTGTTCCTCAAAATTATGATGGTCGGGATTTCCCTCTCGTTTCATGTTGGAAAAAAACAATGGAAATTAGGATTAATCAATGATAACATGAAAATTGTCTAAGTTAAAAAGTATTGAAAAAGGTCGTTGTTACCTTGCAAATGGCATTTGATGTTACCTCCCGATGCAATGAGTATGATGTTGTTTGAAGGGAACAAGGATCTAGCTCATATATATAGTGGAGCCGAAATTGAAATTGAAATTCAAACTCGAATTAAAATTGATATTGAAATTGAAACTCAAATTAAAATTAAAATTGAAAATGAAATTCAAATTAAAATTAAAATTAAAATTAAAATTGAAAACTGCATAAATGATTTATTCATATTGTTCAAGTAACATGCATTATCTGCCAAAAAGTCAGGAAAGATAATATTGATTCAGTTCAAAGCTGAGTTGATGGGGTTGTGGGGTTGTCACATGGAAGACAATAGGAGATAGTTAGATTGTTTTCTAGACACTGCCCCATCCGAATGGAATATTTACTGTGTAAGTCACATGTTCTACTGTGGAATAGTAAAATACACAATCCAAGTAAACCAAATATGCATACAAAACAATGTTATACATAACAATGTTTTTTTTGTCTTATATGTTTGAGTACATTTAAATTGAAAATAGTGTATTATGTGTATCGAATAAAAATATACACAATATAAGTAAACCAAACATACATACAAAACAATGTTATACATAAAAATGTTCAAATAGTCTACCAACAACGAAATTAATCCGAATAAAAAGGGTTATTTCTTACAAAGTCCGAAACATTAGGCGCCTTCAATAAATTTTCCAAATACTCGCGTATGTTTCCACCTTTTGCTGAGGACCTATATAAATAATTACAATTATCAAACTAATCAGGTCAAATTTTACTAACAAGAAACCAATTTTGTATAATCAGACATAAATTTGTGTCATACCTAAAGCATTGTCCTCCGTATATGAAGCGACAAAGGGATGTGGACATATGTAACTGTATTGCTATATAAATATATAAATTGTTAATCAACCAATGTATGAACACCTATTTAACAGAAAAAACATATGGCAAACATATAACTTATCGGATTATAAATCAATTTCCCGCTGAATCATCGACCAACAATGTATTTAGGGCGTTAAATTGAGGAAACACATTCCAAACATCATGGAGATCTTTACAGCAGGTAACACTATATTTTTTTACACTTTTCTTGATCCTATTTATACAGACAGTCGAATATAAATATCTAGGAATCATAAACAAATAAAAGTAAGCAAAGTTTAATGACATTCATATTACCCAAATGAATATAAATTGGTCATACAATAAAGGTAGTTTCTGAAGTACACGATCAATGTTATGCTTGAGATTGTTAAGAATTTAAAAGATTAACATCTAATTGTGGATTATCCATTTTTCTATAGTAATTCAATTGCTTAACAATGCTTACCTCATCTTGGAAGACCAACTGGCAACAACAAAATTATCTAAACAAAAATGCAGAAATTCATATAATCTTGGTCTCAGTATAAAATCTACAACATGAACAAAATGACATTAAAGTAGTACGCTTATAGGTTAAAATAATGGATACAAATGAACAAAATTAAAACCTTTTGGATTTCTTGAGAAGTAGGCAAAGACTCCATTGACATAAAAAATGACGAAGTTTTCTTGTCAGCGGTGTTGCAAACACGATATACTTGTTTGGATCTTCATCGTCATCATCATCATCTATAACGTCATCATCATCATCTGTAATGTCGTCATCTTTATTTAGCACTTGGTTGTCCACCGCTGTTATAAGAAAAGCAAATACATTTTACAACATGTAAATGTTTAGAACATAAATAATGAATTACCAAACTCGTTTGATGTCGTTGACGGAATTCGTTATGCAAGCTAGAGACTTCATCGCGCAATGATTAAATATCGGCTCGCATTTCCCCTAGTTGGTCATTGATGTATAACAAACATGTACAACAACCTATTGCTAACTTTGCTCATCTCATACATAATTACATTCACATACAAAATTATAATTCATATACAAAATTTCACTTACATCATCGGGGCTTAGTTTTCTTATAATAATAATAATTTAATTGAAAAATAAAAATGAGGAGCCGAGTAATGGGTACTTGTTTTAAGAGATTTTACAGTCCGAGTCTGGTCCATAAATCTATAAAATTAACAGTTCAAACATCCTGTTCGAAATTTTCTATTAAAAAATATTGACAAAAAGTATCAAAGGTCCCTGAATTTTTTTTAAAAAAATCAATATAACCCTCATTTTATTTTTTGGATTAATATGGCCTTCTAACTCAGAAAAAACTCAATGTGACCCTTTGATAAACGTTTTCTATAATTGACAAACAAAACTGTTATTTTCGACTAAAGTGGCACGTCAAGCATACTAGTATTCTCTGTTTAATGTTGTTTAAATTGGATAAAATACACCATTCATTACTCAATTATTTTTTTCTCTCATTTTAGTCACTAAATTTTAAAAAATATCAATTTAATCATAACCCAAAAACCCATGACACATGTCACATTTATAGAATTTTAAATATTTTAAAATAATAAACAAAAACAAAAAACTCCAACCCGCCTGAGGATCCCCCAGCCGCATTCTTCTTCTTCTTCCTATAATTTTTTAGAATTGTTCATTTCCGTAAATTCCATTATTTAAATGTTCTAATATAAGTAAAAAAGGCAAAAAAAAAAAACTAATTTTTGTAGAGGGGGTACCGAGTTATCTTTGTAATTTGAGCTGTTTTACACCTTTTGATAGCTATGGTGCCAAAAATTATCGGAAGAAGAAAAGAAGAAAACTGTTTTACATCTTTGTAGAGGAAGAAGAAGAAGAACAAGACATGGTGCCAAAGCAATCCCTTTTTCAGTATCTAATCACAAAAGAATCAACTCTTAGGTGCACTCTCAGAATCCCAGAAACTATGAACAGAAGAATGAACTTAGCAGTGGCTCAAGAGAGCATACCTGAGTTGTTGCCAATATTTTTTATGGGTTTAAGTGAATTCTTTTTGTAACAAATCCATAAACAAAACAACGAAGTGATAGCTATACTCAATGAAGAGCAAGCAACACTGAGAGCTATTAACATTTTCTTTGATAAACGAGGGATTTTGTTTTTCCTTTGCTGATGGGTTTTAAGTTTAAAGTGAATGAACAAATGAGGACCAAAAGAGGGTACACAAACAGGGTTTGGTTGCCCAAATTTCTGTTGCTTCGGGTAATGATGATTTCGGCCATGGAAATTATTTTTGAGTCTTAGTTTTTCTCTCAGTAACAGAGAAGGGGTGAGTTTGTCTTTAAAAAGAAAATGGTTTAACTGCATCCTTAGCCTTTGAAGTATCTAGAGTTTTTGAAATTGAAAACTTTTAGAGTTTAGTGACCAAAATATAAGAGAAAAATAGTTGAGTGATGAATGGTGTAACTTACCCAATTTAAAACAACAGGAATTAACGTTTCCGTTGGTCATTGACGAAAAATGTTGGTTAGAGAGCTGTCATAACTATTTAAAAAATAATTATGACTATATTTGAAAAATTGACGAATTTGAATTAATTTGAATAGGAGTCGCCATCGATCTTTGGGCTTGATAGGTCGAACACCTAAAATCGTCTTTTAAAACAATTTTTAAGAAAAATCGTTTTTTAGACAAAAATTGGTCTACATTATCAGGAAAAAAATTAGGGGTTCGGAAGCCGGTTACACGTAGGGAAGGATAATCACCCCACAGTGCACAAAATTAATACTTAGCCACTTATTCACCGTAGTAATGGTGGAACTTAAAATTTGAATCAAAAGTAAAATTATGATCTATTTATTGAATATTAATTAAATTATTCCAAATTAATAAATTAAAGAAAATCCTTTAACTTGATAAGAAATCTCGAGATTTACAATCCTCCATCAGGAAAACTATTTCGTCTATTTCTTATCCGTAAAGAATATTCTATCTTACTCAAAAATTTAATATCGAAAATCGACATAGAATAAATCATGATTCATTTTTCTTGAACATACATCATTAATGCTAACATTTAAATATAACAAAATAAAGATAAAAATAAAAACATTAAAAATTAAACATTATGAAAATAGAATAATAATAAAAAATAAATAAAATGAAATAGAAATAGAAATAGAAATAAAATGATTTTATTAAATTCTTATAAAGATATTCATGTTTTCAAGTTCTTTTCTCACTAGAACGTCGTATCAGATTGCACCACTACGATCAAATGGTACTTTCCACGCCCGTTCTACAAATAATGTTCTTGAAAATAATTTCAAGTGTATACATTAATATTAGGAAAACTGTGAATATCAAACGAATTAAAACATTACTAGTTTAGCAACATCATCATAAATTAATTAAAAATTATTATAATAATAAAGTACCTATTAAATAATATATATATATATATATATATATATATATATATATATATATATATATATATATATATATGGCATAATAATAACTCATAAAAAAAAGATGAAATAAAATAAAATAAAACTTATATCAAGGATCAAAATGACAAACATATAAGTAACAAAGGGGCTGAGCAAAACATAAACAAAACAACAGGTTCTAAGCAAGCAAATAAACCAACATAAATATAAACAGTGACTAAAAGGTATATCATAGTAACATTAAGGACCTGGTGATTAAATTACCATTTTCATATAGTACAAATAAAGGACTAAAAAGTAATGAAATGAAAGCATACAGGCAAAATTCAGCATTTAACCCAAACCACAAAAACAATGATCAAAATGTAAGTTTTGCAATGTTTAAATTTGCAAAATATTAACAATAAATAGCCAAGTGACCAAGATACAAGCTTAACAAATGTGGGGCTTTAAATATAAAACAAATAAGTTAAAACAAGTGACCATAAAAGAAATTTACAAAATCGTACATGTGTCTGATGGAAGCCATTGTCACCACATCTCTCCGTGTATTTTGATAGTGGTTTATGAGATCGTTTAATATTCTCATATGATCCAATTTTCCAACCTATATTAAAATTGTCAGTATGTTAACCACAACATTCAATCTACGACTTTTAACATTTTAACTGCAAACTAATTTTTCATTCCACTTACCAAATCAAAATTTACAAAATCGTACATGTGTCTGATGGAAGCCATTGTCACCACATCTCTCCGTGTATTTTGATAGTGGCTTATGAGATCGTTTAATATTCTCATATGATCCAATTTTCCAACCTATATTAAAATTGTCAGTATGTTAACCACAACATTCAATCTACGACTTTTAACATTTTAACTGCAAACTAATTTTTCATTCCACTTACCAAATCATACGTTGACCATCTAGCAACACATGTCATATCTGTCAAAAAAATTGAATACAACACATGTCAGATATGAAACCCGCATAAATTGCGCGTTCAATTTATGCTAACATTTCATACCCATTCTATTGTTCATTCATCTTTTGCTCCACAAATTTGAAATCTTTCAATGAGACCTTTAGATGCCCACATATATTTACAAAAATGTCTTCCTTATTATATTTATCTAATATGGTAATCTACATTAAAAAAATCAAGTTATGATCCAAACAAATTATGCATTATAAATTATTGTTTCATTTCATACATACCAATTTCCTAGCATCTTTCACTCTCTTTTTGGCCCCTGGAGTTGAAAATAGACTATCGTATACCGTTACAACACAAGAAACCATATCTAACACGAACATATACCAATGGGAACCATTGTCGTTTATTGTGATCAGGATATGCACTAAATGTCACACCCAATTTGGCAAAATTCAACATTATCATCTCCCAAAACACCATTTGCAATTCGTATGATATCTTATCGTGTCACATTCGGTTAATTTTAAATAGTCTTTCAATATCATCTCCCAAAAAACCGCAATATTTTCAAAACTTGCAATGTCATCCAACGCCATTTTCTGTATTTACGCGACAATCATTGTTAATTGACCATCTATAATACAGCTTTTCGATATTTATTAATTTAACTCACCACTAAGTTGTATGGAATATAGTCAATCTTCCTATTCACCGGTATCTTATTCAATTCATAATCCAACACCCAGCCGACCATATCAATAACCTAATAAAATTAATTACACAATTACAACATATTCACTAGGATTAAACATTTTATATTTTTTACTTACCACACCGCTAACCCATTCCATAGGCTTCAACGTTGCAATGTCGGATACTGTGGCGTATTGATTTCCCATTTCGATTACAATATCTCTATATGAGGAATTTAGATTAATATTTTGTCATGAAATATTTAAATATCACTCATAAAGCAATATATTTCACTGACCTCGATTGTAACCCACTATTTCATATATATTCACACATTCCACTTTCGCATTCACCAATTTCTCTTGGTATTTTCGTTTTTTAACCTACAATTTCGCTTACAAATATTTGTCACAACACAATAAAAAAATCAAATTGAGTTTTCTTTTATTCAGCTTACCTTCTTTTCTTCTTCTTGGGTGCAAGACATTCTGAATCCAGCTCAACATCCATTACAATCTCCGGTGTCCTCATAACATTAACATCCTTCCTCCTCACTTCATCAATCTTTTCTTCTTCATCAATTTTAAATTCATCGTATTTTTCCTCCATGCAACTCTTCATATCTTTTATTTCAGCCTTCACTTTTCCCCTTCATCCAATTTTTTTCTCAACCACTCCCACCACCCCCTTAAATTCACCCCTTAATTCTACCACTTCTTTCATTACTCCATCAATTATTCCACCCACTTCCCCCTTAAGGCTCTCAATTGCCTCTTCGATTCTGGATTGTCTTTGCAAACAATCAGAAATGACTTTTTTTAGCTCCACCAACTCGGACATCAAAATGTCAAATTTACTTGAACTGGCCTGACCATCATCCCCCTACTACCTTCTCTTCTTCCTTCTCTACCTTCTCCTCTTCCTCCTCTTCCTCTTCTGCATCCTCTACCTCCTTGTCAATAACCTTCAAAATTAAATTACAATATTAATACATTGGATTATATTCTTAATATTATATAATTACTTTATTACCCTTTCTTGCTTGCTCGGTCTTTCCAACTTCAACTTGGTCATCTCTCTAACTACTTCTTCTTTCCCCCATGCACGGATGCGTGCCACTCCAGTTCTTTGGAATGCCAGCACACTTGCATAGTCAGACCAAAAATTGAACATTACAACCTGCATTTATAATTAAATTTATCATTTTATATAATAACTATACTATCATTTTATATAAAAACTCAACACGTCCTTCAACTCATTTACCTCTAAGATTTCTATGCACCCTTTGAGGTATCTCTGGTTTCGGCCCTTCTGAAAGCTGATTATTGATTCAATCAGTCTGACATGGACATATTCAGCCCAATTTAATTCACCTTGCAAGCCTTCATCGCAAATCAACTTCATATTGTCCTTTCTCGGGGATGTATCACCCGTTGGACAAAGAAATATTGCGACAAGGTACAATAGTACACGGGCCTTCAGGTTATCCCCCTCGTAAGCTCCGCTTTTAATTTCTTCTTCAAGTCCAGCATATGTCACCTTGGGATTTAAATCATATTTCATCGCAAGTTCTTTCTAGTTCTTCATCTTAATGACTTCTTCAACACTATTTTCTTTATCTTCTAGCCCCAAGACTGCTACAACACATGAGACCCCCAAAGGAAATGAATAATCACCATATTGTTCTACATCAAATTCATCCATCAAGGATTGACACAATTCCATCCGAATTGGTCTATCCCTTACTCCGATCAAAGATTCAACCCCATTTTGTCCAGCACATGAACTTTTATTCTTCTCCTTCAGGTGTTCAATTATGAAGTTCATTCTTTTGATGCTACACCTTGTCGACACTTCCTACATTTTTTAAAAATATATAATGTTATTGTTCTTATATATCTTTTGTCACAGTATTTACAAGTTTAATGAATACTTATTTTCATCTTCTTTCCTCAAAGTTTTGTATTGTTATCTATAATTTGTTGATCGTATCACGTACGGTTCCTTTTCAGCATCACTCATCGACTTCTATTCCTCCAACACCTCATGTTTCATCTAAAATTAAGCATAAATGTTTCTTAATCAATACATTAACGCTAAATAATACTCAATGTCAATTTCATTTTACATATCGAATCGATGTTGTGATTACCAGCTTCCTTCATCCTTTGACATTCAGTCATATTGTCAACATTTAAAATTTGTAATCAATTAAAAGTTCTTAAATACTTTAATCCAATTATTATTTCAAAAATAATAACAAAAAAACATTGATACTTACTAGAAGTACATATATCCACTCAGTGGTTGCTTTCGATTTACTTCATTGTTGATACTCTCAGACTTCATTTCAATCATCTTCGCGAACAACAATTGCAAGATCCGTTGACTTCATTTTTCCTTAATATATCAGTTTACACAAATCAAATCAAATTCTGGTTACATACAGTTTATTCAATATACAAGTATCGATAACTAATCTTATAGTAAAATGGTTTCCTTCAAAAGAATCGGAATACTCTCTACTACAAGTATCAATACATTTATACAACCTACAATATCATTTTCTACCTATAATATTATGTACAAGTATTGATATTTATTTTCTACCTATAATATCACTTTTTAACTCTAATCGGTCCCAAATCCTTCTTTGCTTCGAAATCCCCAAACTCATAAACCCTAATCCCTATTTATGATTACTGTAATACTAAAAAACTAGGGTTTCCTTCAAACGAATGAGAATAATCTCTACTACAAGTATCAGTAGATTTATACAACCTACAATATCATTTTCTACCTACAATATTTTATAAAAGTATCGATATTTATTTTCTACCTAGAATATCACTTTATTCCTGTAATCGGTCACAAATGCTTTTTTTACTTCGAAAACCTAAAACCCATAAAACCCCTATTTTCGATTATTGTAATAATAAAAAACTAGGGTTTCGACAACGTATTTTTTGATTCGACTGCAGTAACAAACATACAACTTCGCTTTAAAAACGTATTCCTTCTACTTCGCAGCAACTAATACACTTCGATTTCGAAAATTATGGCCGTGTTCTATCTATTTTAAGAGGAAATGTAGCTATGCCTTTGATATTTTAATCGGATATGTTATTTATATTTAATCGATACAATTACCCAAGTCTCGATACTTTTGTGTCAGGTGTCGATACTTTCGATACATTTTCATTTTTTCCTTTAAAGTATCGATAATATGATACGTTTTAACAATATAAAAGGTTGAAGTTTGACATATCCGGTAGCGCTTTACCGGTTTTTTCATATTGAAACCGGTTTTGTCATATTTTAACTTGTTATATTGTTATGTATCGATACATGTTTCTAAAGTATCGATACTTTATAGGCACTACTATTACAATTCTTTTAAATTCCTGAAGTATCGATACTATGATACATATACTTATAAAAGTATCGATACCTTCAACATATCTGGTAGCGCTTTACTGATTTTGTTATATTGAAACTGGTTTTGTCATATTTTTACATGTTATATAGTCATGTATTGATACATGTTTATAAAGTATTGATACTTTATAGGTGTTATTATTGCAATTTTTTTAAATTCCTAAAGTATCGATAATTTGGTGCATATACTTAGAAAAGTATCGATACAAATTTCAATAATTCAAGTATTTCTACTTGTTTTGTCAAATTGAAATCGATTTTGTCAAACTTCAACCTTTTATATTGTTACGTATCGATACTGCTTTGTAAGGTATCAATACCTACCGACAAGCTAAGTTTTCCGGTTGTCAAATTTTTTAATTTTTCTTCATGATTTTCACCTACAACATTATTATTACTAAACATTTTCGGTAGCGCTAAACCGACTTAGTTAAGTATCTTTTTATGTTTCCGGTAACACCATTTATTAGCCGTATATTAGTCCACCTTTCCTGAGACAACTCTATAGAATAGGAACATGCAATAAAAAAATGTTTACATTAAGGATTAAAGTTAATGCACTCTGTCGCACATAATTCACTGGAGTTTGTCGATTGTTAAAATAAACCTTAAGTCGCAAAAACATAATTTATAAAATTTATACGAAAATTTTAATCTTTGAATCATAAATCTTAAAATCAGTTGATTATCAATGATTCAACATGATAAGTCTCTAATACCACTTGATAGAACCAAAATCATAGTAAATATAAAAATCAATCAGGATCAAATCATGTCAAATAATCAAGAATATAATACTAGATTTACGGAAGCACCTAAATTAATTGAAAGGTTGAAACCTTTGAGTTTTTCTTTGGTTATGATATTTCAGGAAGATATGTTTGCTCTTGTCGTAAAAACTTTCTGACGGGATAAGAGTAATACAAGTTAACCTATTTCTTGGGGACCACCACCTCTTTATATATATTGAATATTATGTCAATCTTTTAAGTATTTATGATTCTACCCCTCATCAATTTATAAATACAACTTATGATATCTAAACTTTGATTTCATGACACTTTAATAAATATAACACATGTAACATAATTAATCACTTAATTTTATGTCATATTTTATGATAACATTATACATTATACTTATGTTCCCACATATGAATTTTTACTCCAACGATAAGAACTTTAATCTTTAATGCGGTGAGATCTATAGTTTTTTAAGGTAAACTATGTTTTAGAACTTAAAGTTTCAGTTTTGGTCTGTTTTTAACAACGGGGTGATGTGGAACTATTATTCCGTTATTGGTTTTCCACACAACTTTTATTATCCACTTCAGCTACACACGTAGAAATGTGGAAAATGAAGGGTTCTTTTATTAAAGAAAAACAAACCCTGATTCTCAGCGTTTTGAAATCAAAGAAACCATTAGGAAAACACGAATGTTATCGGCAAAAACCACTGCATACGGCACACCATTGGGTTTTCTGCAGTGTGACTGTCTTCTCCCTTTCTCTCTCTACTCACACTGTCTATATCCCACTCTCTCATTTCTTATCCCCCAACCCACATTTCGAAGGCCAAAAACCACCGTATACGGCGCATCATTGGGTTTTCTTGACCTTCAGAGCTGGTGGTTGCTTACTGGTAGCTAAAGGGTTCACTTCTTTTTTTTTAATCTAAAAATGGGGTGTGCCCAGTCTAGAATCGTGAACGAAGAATCAGTGGTTCGTTGCAAGAACCGTAAGAACTTTTTGAAAGATGCAGTTGTGGCTCACAACGCCTTCGCCGCCGGTTACTCTGGTCACGCCATTTCGTTAAAGAACACCGGCGCTGCGTTGAGTGACTACATTCATGGAGAAGCCGAAGAGCCTCTCGAACACCAGCATTAGATTCCTCATCTTGACGCCATTCCTCAGCCGCCGCCTATGATAGACAACCTTCCTCCTCCTCCTCCGCCTCTGACGCCAGACAGAATAGTGATTATCCTGCAAGCGCTCCAACAGATGATTCACAAGAGAAAATTCGCCCAAAAAAATCCAGAGAAAAAAGTTTCTAGGGTTTAATAAAATATTATCAAATCAAACAATCCAAAATCAGTCCATAAGTCAGACTGTTATAGCCAAAAATCGTCTTTATTCGAATTTTGCCAAAAATAGCAAAATCCCGAAAATCACTCTAAATTGAAATTCGAAATAAAATAAGCAATCTCCAAAAAATCCGGCCTAAATCGGATTTAAATTGACTTCCTATTTGACAATCGAAATATTACCATAAATAGTAAAAAATATCTAATTCTAGTGATTCGGATGAGAAAACGGCAGAATTTGAGGTTGAAAAAAAGGCCATATGGAGCATAGCTCATATGGAGAGCGTGCGCGTCGAAAAGAGCTTTTTTGATTGGGGTCTTATGCGCGATTCTGACACCTGTAGCCAAAGTTATGGCCAAAAAACTGAAACATACTCAAAACGACCCCAATGAGGAACATGTCACAATCAATTCCCGCCTTTGCGCTGATCTACCAATTCATGGTATCTCAACGCCATCAAGGTGCAATCTGACAGCTCAGCATCATCTGTCTCGGATCCCTTGCATCAGCTTCCTAATTTCTCCCCTAGCCCCGTCCCGCCCATCAAATGCGCCGTTAGCATGCCGGAAATGCCCATCAAGAGTTGTAAGGAGTTCGATGCTTCCCAAGTCATTGAAGAAGAAGAGGAGATAACGAGATGCTTGAAAAAAATCACAATGATGGGCCTCATGGGGAGGAGATAATGGCATCAACAACATCAGAGAACAACAATGCGACCCGCCACCAGCCGCCGATGTCGGAAGCTAAAAACATGGCTTGGGATTACTTCTTAATGGTCGATGATAACATGCCGGGTCCGAGCCTTGATTTGGAAAACAATCACAAAAAACTGACGCTCGAAATGCCAATGCTTTGGAGAACAATATCACCGGTGTGGGTTTTACCGGTGAAAGAGATTGAGGCCAAGACGCCAGAGAGGCCGGAGAAAGTGACGGAAATGACCATGGCTATGGAGATGAATGATGTGAGGTAAGCAGTCGATGCATATCGAGCATTCAATTTCAAAACGCTGAGAAGGGTTTGTTTTTCTTAAAAGAAATCCCATCATTTTCCACATTTCCACGTGTAGCTGACGTGGATTATAAAAAGTCTGTGGAAAATCAATAACGAAATAATAATTCCATGTCACCCGTCCGTTAAGAACACAGGTACTAAAACGATACGAAAACTTTAGGTATGGTTTTTTTTTAAAAATAAACTTTATATACTAAAACGGATTAAAATTGAAACTTTAGATACTAAATGTGTAGTTTCCCTTTTTTTTATGAATTGATTAACCCTTAACAACTAAAAGATTGAATTTGTACTATGAGAAAATTAAAAGTGGAAGAAAGAAGATTGAAAAGTAGGATAGACCATTGATTAGTTTGGTTTGTTGGGATCATATTAAGCAGCCCTATTTGAGTATGTTAGACTAATTAATTGATGATTTTATAATTTTAGTCAGGAAATAGATTATAAATTATTTTAGTCAAGACTAAAACTTAATAAATTATAATCTCATTGTTGCGTGTGTGAGTATATTATATTATGATACGTAAATTGTGCAACTATACACGTCGAATAAGTAATAAAATGATGAGTGACATCGTCTCCACAGGGATTGGTAGGAAATTAAGTTAAGAACATACAATCGAACTATAAATAAATAATGTATATAAATGGTATGAACAAAGTGGGATGAATGTTGTAGCAAAATAAGAAGAGTGAATTGTTGTAACAAAAGGTAAAGTAAAATAAAGTTATGTTGTAGCAAATTTGTGTTTCAGAACTGGGTGTACAAGACAAGACAATGATACAACCCCACACGTGTGAAACTCTAAAGAAGGATAAAAGGTTGGGTCTATCTTAGAATTCTATGTCTTGTCCACAATGAATGTTTAACAACTTCCGGTTAATAAGATGTTCGATAGAGTTTTCTAATTGTTTCTATGTTATCTCTAGTAAGAAATTGACAATGAAAATGCTAAAACAATACATCTTAGCGTCAACCCTAGTATGATACTATCTATGAAGCCCTACTATTTTTAGTAATTGAAACTATATCCTTATCTCTAAGGCGAGTTAGGGTTTTGCTTCTCAACTCAACCCCATTATCCACGTAAATCTAAGTTTAACTCTCTCAAATATTAAGCATCTTATATAGATAAAGACTATCTCTTGAAAGCTCTTACAAATCTAAATTATAAAACAGTGAACAAAACATGTATTTAAATTGGAAATGCTTTAACATTCATTAAAACAAAACATAACCATCCAAAATAAACACAAACCAAACCAAGTTAGTCCATGATTGCGTAATAAACATCCATTAAAATGATTCGAATAAAAACCTCAAACAAACAACAAACAACACGAGAAAACTAAAGAGGAATAAAACTCCTTATCTGTCGTGGACTACTTTGAACCACCTCAAGCGTTGATGCTTCTCTCAAAGTCTAGCGAGCTTTATCTCCTTGGAGCTTTAACAATAGAGGTGACCATGATAAAAGAGATAAGAAGGAATAAGTGGTCACCTCTCACTTTTCTCTCTCTTATCTCACACTTTTCCCATTTTATCTTTAATTTGGTGTCTTTAGTTTTATATAGTGGGTGCTCTTAGGGTTTTGTGCCCTAATTCCTTATGTGTCTTATGAAAAAGATTCCTTTCACGTGTGGGACACAACTGGTAGAGGGGTCACGAATGAGTTACAAAAAATCTTCATCTTGTCTTTTAGCACGCCTAGAAATAGAAATGTCGTTCATAATACTTTACCAAAAGTTCATCCTCTAGCAGTTCTCCTTAAATAACATGCACATCACCACACCAAAACATTCTCTTTCTCTCAAAACAGAACCAATTTTATAAATAAATAAAACTCAGCAAGAAAACACCACCATATGCAACTAAATGGCTACATGCAATTAAATAAACTACATGCAACTAAATAAACTTTAAAACAACTAATAACTACATGCAACTAAATTAGCTTTAAAACAACTAATAATCTAAATAAAAATACATGAAATATACCTTTTTTTTATAGGGTTAACACCCATCACTAAAATACTATTTCACTGCATATTTATCTCCTTTGCAATTTCTAGTTAATACCACCGACTACTAGTTGTTCACCTATTCAGCTATTCCGGCCATTAAACGTCGCAGTTCTCACGTGGAGTGACTGACTGTGTTCTCGTTTTAACATTTTCTACCAAATTTCACGTCAACTAATTTGTAATTTCAAGCACAAATCAGATAATTTCAATGATTAAAGAAATTATTAGACATTTTAAGTTCGAGCACGATTGAATTTTTTTTAACAGATATAACCTTATAATCACTCCAAAGTAATAAAAAAAATTAACTTCAAAATTTCTTCTATGACTTATAGAACCACCAATTGAGGTGGCTGCTTTGATTATTCAATAGACTGAAGCAACCAAGTTTCTTGTCAAAGAGTTTTTTTTGGCCTTCATCATCTACATTACTGTCCTTTATTCATTCAACTTTGTCTTATAAGTACCCCCCACAAACTTGACTGATCAAGTTAAGAGCTACATAATCCAACTGCTTAAAACTCCAAATTATAAGCCACGTAATTCTGCAGATTGAGCCAATAGGAATGACAGTCCAACTTTAGTAACTAAGGGTCTGGAACGGAGAAAACATTTTACGGAAAATGTTTTTCCCGTTTTCGGGTGTTTGGTTCGCTGAAAACTCCAGGTCAATGTAAAATGTTTTCCAGTCAATGGAAAACTAAGGCTTAAAAACGGTATTTCAACTTACCGTTTGAAAAAGGGTAAGTTGAAATCCAAATTTCTTGCAATCCTTGGTCCACACAGAGAACACCATGAATTCTTTCTCCCATCCCTTGCTCCACACCGACGACTGTTTGGAATCCTTCTCACAGGCGAGGCGGGCAGTCATATTCTCAGGTATGATTTTCCATTTTTTTTTAGTTTACTTCTCTCTCGCCTCTGCATTTTCTGGTACTTCCTCTCTATTACTCTGCTATTGATTCCTACTGCTATCCATTAAATCTGCTTGTATTCGACAATATTACAATTGTGTTTTCTGTCGATTAGCTTTTGATTAATTGCTTCTTGGCTTCTGATCTGAATAATGATTTAAATGCAACATGTTGTCTTTAATGGGTTATTAGATATTTAGGTAATTCGTGGAATTATGTTTGATTGTTTATGCGCTGTATAATCTTATTTATTCTGTATTGGTTCTATGGTTTTGTCGGAAAGCTGTGGTTACGGAGGCAAATTTGGGGTTTAGGTAAGGGTTTTGTTTTGACTGTAAAGAATCTGTTTGTGGAATGGGTTAAATTGATTTTCCTTGTTAAAAACTTGATTCCATTTCTTTCTCTTGGTTCTATGTCCTTTTTTGTTCCAATTTGATCAGATCCAAACGTAATGTTTCATGAATCTATAGTAAAGAACGTGTTAAGGTCGGCTTTGTGCTAGTCCTTTGCTTCCCTACATGAATGTAACCAAGTTAAATTATTTCCATGTAATATGACAGTATTAACAGGAGTTGTCTCACTTGTCAGGCTCTTAACACCTCCAGGTACTCCCCTTTTTCCTTCCTTGGAGATGGACTCACAAAAGACTGTAATGAGTCAAATTGGCACTCCTAACACTCGTTCGACTGCCTTGAAATCCAGAGTAACTAATTTTTTCCTTAACGCTATAATATGGATTGCACACATTTTGAGAAGTTTGGATTATTCTAGTACATGATACAGCAATTTATCTGGAAATTTGAAGTTACTTGATTTCCTTTTTTACCTTGTTCTAAATAAAACTTAGCCCTGTCTTAACTCTTAGCCCTGTTCTAAATAACTGAAAGGCTTGGATGGCAAAAGGGCGGGTCGGTGCGGATACCCCCTCCCCCATCCCCATACCTACCTAATATTTTTCAATCCACCACCCGCCCACCATCTATGATGGGTACAAAATTTTAAATCCACACCCGCCCACGCGGGTATATTTTCAAATTCATCCCCACACCCACTACCCATTAGTGACATACCCATCTAGACCCGCCTGAAAGCAAACTAATGGGATGTTGGAGTTGGTTCCTAGACAGTTCGTGATGGGGTAGCAGCGCATGCTTCAATTTGTCAGAGGAGTGACTCTACGAATGTTATGGAGACAGATTGTAGGGAGCATGTAGTCGTAGAGCTGGATTGTTGAGTTGCTTTCGATGTTAATGCTCATAGTGCGCCTAATATGGGTTTTGAGGGGCTAAAGAACATGGAAACTGCTGCTTTTGATGTTAATGCTTATAGTATGGCTAATTTATGTTTGGAAGGGCATCATGGTCTAAAGAACATGGAAAGTGACGTGATTAGTGAGATTATGAGTTTAATCAAAGAGCCGAATATTTCTCTAATTAAAGACCAGATTAAAGACTAAATATACTTAATATTTGGTTAAATTATATGTTATATATTATACAATATTAAAATTTATAAATTAGTCTCTAAAATTACAACTAAATTCATAATGGTCCAAAATTTAATAGATATTTAACTGGGCGGGCGGATGCGGGGCGGGTAATGTCTCAAACCCATTACCCGCCCACCACCCACGACAGGTACCACTTTATAAATCCACATATGCCCACTACCCGCTAAAATTATACCCATCCCCGCTCCAATTGGAGCGGATGCAGTGCGGAATCCACGAAACTGTACCCGTTTACCATCCCTATAAAAGACACATTTTTGTACCTACATCAATAGTTCACAAGGAACCAGCAAGGATAAATGCCTGATATATTGGTAGTTCAGAGCTTAGCATCAATAATGACAATTGTTTATACGGGAGTGAAGTAGAAGATGATGTCGGCTATGAGAAAGTTGGTTAATCCCCTCCAATGTTCATGCCAGATGATAGTGCATTCAACCATGAGATATGGTCATACGTTATTGTTTTAAGTTCTTCAAGATTTTAACATTTGGTGGAGAGAAACTTATTTCCAGGAATAACCGAGTATCAAAATCATTGTTCTACTATGAATGTAAAGCTAATTATATTTGTTTATTGTTCAGCTTATAAAATTAATTTGTATTATTACGGTTAGATATTATTGTTGTTTTAATGTGATAAACCATTTAATTATATATTTTGACATTATTATTATTACAATGTTATGTATTATTGTTGTTTTTAATTTGGTGTAGTAATTAAACAATTCTTAAGATTTATAAACTTTTATCATATATTTTTAATTAATTATTAATATTATCTAAAATACATATTTTTATAAAATATAATTATATATAAAAAATAACCTTTAAAAATAATAAATACTAAAACATATCTAATATGTACAACTTCTTTATTAAAACAGATTCTAAAAATTATTTTCAGAAAAATTAACCAAACAATGTAAAACATTTTACAATATATTATCCAAACACTAAAAAATGTTTTCTGAAAAAAAATTTACATTTCTGTAAAACATTTTCTAGATTTCATTTTCCGAAAAACGTTTTCAGTGAAACAAACAGACCCTAAAAATGACAACAATTCCCACCTTTTTTTTGAAGTCCTGCTGCTGCAATATCTCAAACTTTTTACCCTACGTATATAATATCACATATAGTGCAGCAATGGCTTTTAATACACGAGAAGAAGAAGTTGGTTTTGAAAGTCCTGTGAGAAGAGAAACTGGAGTAAAAACTATCAACTGTAAGAAGCCAGCATCGGAGCTGATGTTGTAACATTGCTGGATGGTTTGTTGGACAATCGACGCTTGTAGCGCTTAAGCACAGATGCCAAGTTCTCTTTTCCCTTTGGGAAAGCTACATCACCGGCAGCAGTCCCCGTTCGACCCTTCCGGCATGATATAGCTATCTCGACATCCTTAATTATATCCAACAGCGTCACAGCATTTGTACACTTACCCTTTCCTGGTTTTGCAGCCGGAGGCAACATTCCATTTGAAACAGCCGGATTTAACCTCTGCTGATATTCCTGGGGGATTTGTACGCAGAAGCAAGGCGTCATTGGGGTTCGAGGCTTTGAAAATGCAAGATCTATCACACCCTGTTAAAAAGGAATAATAGCAGTTATTTTCATCAAAATAAAGGAGAAACTGCGAAAAATATACTACAAACTCATCAGCTCAAACAAACAAATAGGCCACCCTCTGAAATTGCACTTGCAAACATTTTTGCAACTAATGCTTGATAAACATACAAACCAAAAGGAAATACAGTACAGTGTAGGAAGAAAATTTTATTATGCCAATCAATCAAAGGAATTCCCAAAAATTGAAGATAACAAAGGCGAAAGACGTCAGAAGAACTTAACCAAACCTACATAACTCTTTGCAAAGTCAGAGTAATCTCGTCCACCAAGTGCAACCGGTGAAACAAACATGGCAAACTAATGAAACTAACACACACAATACCCAGAGAACACCCACTCCTTTTAATCAACTGATGAGGAACAATGATAACAACCAACAACTTACCCAATGGATAAATGCATTAACTAGCTAGGAAACAAATACAAAAATCATACCTGGAGCCGATTAAGCACATAAGTATATTTTCCCCATAGCTCTGGTCGGCTTTCCATCAGAGAAAGATCAAGGATACGGTGAATGCACCACACTCCAAAGCTTATTATCAAATCCGCTTTCCATATACAGCCCTCCCCACAATGAGGTACTGATGAAATTAACAAGTATTGAGAATCACGTGTGTTAACAACCTGGTTCATCTCTCTAGCTTCTGCATCATAAAGAAACCTCTCCCTTGCTGCTACACTATCAATTAAGTCCTCATCAGCTCCATCATTTTGTCTAAACAACCAATCAGACCCATCTAATTTCAAGAGCCTTACTATACAGTGGCGGAAAGATTGAAGAAGTTTGGACTCTAAATCCACTCCAAAAGCAGTATCCAGAGTCGCAGAGTTCAACCCACTTCCAAGTGCTTCATTCCCAGCAGTGCTGCTTTTGTCAGCTACACCAAACTGCTCAAAAGGCTGTCTAGACCAAAGGGATCCAGTGCCTGAACCTGAGCTCAACGGTAAAGGCAAAGAGCCTTTGTAACCCTTTAAATGAGAAGGCTCATCAAAGGAAAATGGAACTCCTGCCCTTGATCCAGCAGTTGAATACATGGGTGATCCATAGTTTGTCTGACCAATGGGTGACCCATATCCAATGAAACTGTCCCACTGACCACTCTTCGCAGACACCCGATGAGGAACAGAAAGCCCAGATATGTCTGGTAAGCTATGATACTTCTTTGTATTGACTGATATACCAGAATTATCATTTATTCCGGAGAAGCTCATGTCATTATAAGTCCTTTCGGATTGTAATGCACTACTTCTAGAAACCACGACATTCTCAAATCCAGGGGGCTGTGCAGGAGCTACCCCGTTCTGTGATTTTTGCCTTGATGCAAAAGCAACAGAGCCTCTATAATCTGTAGGGTCTATGGCAGGAGGTTCTGATGCAGGTAATTCCATCTGATCATTCAAGCAATCCAAGCTTCTGTCCTTACCAATTCGATTAAGATAAGATGCAATCTGATATCCATGCACTGTAGCTGGTTGATAATCCCATGCATCAGCAGATGGTGCAGCACGCAAACTAAAGTATCTCCTTTCACCAGAATCAACATTATGCAAACTAGAGTAACTCTTCTCACCAGAATCAACATTATGGCTACAATTTTGAACATAAGCATCTAACATTTGTGTGTGGTTTGACCATAACGATGATCCTCTCAAATACCCATATGATAAATCAACACCGTTTTGCATTTTCAGCTGCTTTGGAGAGTCGTACAGACTTGAACTATTAAGTGTATCAGATCCTCTGCATCCTACCGAAGGGAGATCCCCAGCAATATCCACTTTTAATGGTTTTGAGTCAACACCTAATAACACATCTAATTTCTTCACCTTGGCTTCTTGGGTAGGTCGCCCATAATAATCGTAAAATTGGCCCCAAAATTCATCAAGAACGGCAGCTAATTGACGCCTTGCAGCACGACCTAGTCCAGCTAATCTGGATAGACTTCCCCTTCCATTTCCACCATCATCACTTTTCCCACTGAGGCTTCTAAATGAAGGAGGGCCATCTGGTGTCAAAGAGGTAATACTTCCAGAAGGAGGTTTGGATGGCTCTTCAGGCTCCCAAGAATCTCCATCATCTTTTTCAATCTGCAGATCTCCCTCTATACTCACTGTTTTCTCAATAGGCTTCATTGATTCAAACATCGAAGTCTCCGTACCCGGTATTTCATCTGCCACCTCATTGACTAGAATGGAAGCAGACTCAGTTATGGATGCTGGTTCCTCAGAGTTACAGCTCGTGGGGTTAGTAAACACACCATTAGAAGAGTTCTCGTTAACAGTGGTCAAATGTATTTCCTGTTCAGACTCCATAATTGTTTCAGGCAAATCCAGATTATAATGTGGAAAAGATAACTCTGAACGAGTTTCAATGGACTTTTCTGGTGTTGCTGATCTTTCCAGCATATGAGCAGGTTCCTCTCCACAATATCTAGTTTTACTTAACTCATTTTCCTCAGGCAAACTCAGATTATAATGTGGAAAAGATAAATTTGAACGAGTTTCAATGGATTTTTCTGCTGATGCTGACCTTTCTAGCATATGAGGAGGTTCCTCTCCATGATGATATCTAGTTGTACTTTCATTTTCCTCTCTCTCTATAGCCATCTCAGAAGCAGTTCTGCTCAAATCCCATTTCAATGCATGAGATTTACTTTTGGAACTGGCAGATTTTAAGGGAGTAGCTGCTAACCATAACATCAAAGAAAACGACGCACAAGCAGCGGCCAGAAGAACAACAAAAGAAACAGACATGCTAATCCCAGCATTCAATCTCAAATTACTAGCCCAATCGCTACTCCCGAATATCATTTCTACAATAAAAATCATCTTCAAACCCAACATTCCCATGAATGTTACCAGTGTTAGGAACTCCACAATTGGAGAAACCTTATAGACACCCATAATCGGTCTTGATGAGGCAACTCGAAACAAGGGGATTACCGAAGACGGCAACAAAAGGGCTACCATAACCTGCGCAAAGATAAACATCTGGTATACACCCTCAGGTCCAGAAGTCCACACACAATAAAGAGCTGGAACCATTGCTACAATTCTGATTGTTGCCCGATGAAGCCAACCCGGTATATCAAGCCCAAGGAAATCGTGCAATACAACTTGCCCACCAAGATTCCAGGTTGATGCAGTAAGCTGATTAGATAAGAACATAACCAACAAAAAGACTAGGGGCAGTATACCATTCCTAAATACCTGTTTTAATAATTTCAAAAGGAACTTATTAGTATCCACACATAAATTGAATTGTTGAGAAATATTTAAACATGATTCTTAAAAGCCATCACAAACAAAAACTTATCAGAAAAAGTTGTTGGAAATCCTAGAATTAAGGGACTGAATCTTCTTCCTTATTTTTAGGTGTTAACTTAGTATAAATATGTCTCTAATTGTAGTTCCTAATTTTTAGGGACACTTTCCTATTTTTTTGCACTAATTCTTACTTTAAAAGATGTAATCTGCTGTTAGAGAAATATCAGAATAATTTTTCTCAAAACTGTTCATGGTGTCAGAGCGGTAGGGATATTTATGATCCATTCTACTTCTTTAATTTTCTCCCATGTCTTGTTTTTCTATCATGGCAAACACTGGAAATATTTCTGATTTTGAGACTTCACAAGTAACTCAGAATGTCAATCAAGCACTATCTCATAGTGATGTTAATTCGTCCCTCACAATCACTAATCACCGATTAGATGGGAAGAATTTTTTACAGTGGTCCCAATCAGTACTCATGGTGATTCGAGGTCGTGGGAAACTAGGATATATCAGTGGAGAAATTCCACGTCCTCACCTTACTGATCCTACATATGCTACGTGGGAACTCAATAATTCTATTGTCATGGCCTGGGTGATCAACTCCATGGAGAGTCACATAAGCCGAACCTACCTCTTGTTCAAGACTGCAAAAGAAATGTGGGATGCAGTCAAGGAGAACTATTTTGATCTAGGAACTGCTTCTCAAGATTTTTAAATCAAGCTAAAATAAAAAAGACATTCAGCAAGGAACTATTGAAGTTACACAGTACTACAACAACTTAAAAGTCTTATGGCAGGAACTCGATATGTACTATGAAGTGGACTGGGGTGAAGGCTTGGAGCACACCAAGTTCATGTCACATCTCAATAAAGAACGGCTCTATGAGTTCCTAGCAGGGCTGAACCGAGACTTGGACGAAGTTCGTGGCCGTATTCTGGGTAGGACCCCTCTTCCAACCATTGGAGAAGCATTTGCAGAGGTTCGAAGAGAAGAAAATCGTCGCCGAGTAATGATGGAAGATTCCAAGGAACCAAAACCTGTGACCAATTATGGTCATAGTCCTACTGAATCATCTGCCCTGGTCTCAAGGGGCCCTTAATCTCAAAAAATTCGAGCAGGGAATGATTCAAAACTAAGTCGCTCAAGAGATCAACTGTGGTGTAACTATTGTAACCGTACCGGCCACACAAAGGAAAAATGTTTCAAGCTCCACGGTTATCCCGGTACAACAAAAATTCAGAAGGAAAACAAGGCTCTTTTATCCTTGGGCAACTCATCCACTGCGACCCCTGTACCTACTGAAGCCGTTCAGGATGTTCGCCTAACAAAGTCCCAACTTGAAACTCTTCACAACTAAGTCTCAAGACTAAAACTTAATAAATTATAATCTCATTGTTGCGTGTGTGAGTATATTATATTATGATACGTAAATTGTGCAACTATACACGTCGAATAAGTAATAAAATGATGAGTGACATCGTCTCCACAGGGATTGGTAGGAAATTAAGTTAAGAACATACAATCGAACTATAAATAAATAATGTATATAAATGGTATGAACAAAGTGGGATGAATGTTGTAGCAAAATAAGAAGAGTGAATTGTTGTAACAAAAGGTAAAGTAAAATAAAGTTATGTTGTAGCAAATTTGTGTTTCAGAACTGGGTGTACAAGACAAGACAATGATACAACCCCACACGTGTGAAACTCTAAAGAAGGATAAAAGGTTGGGTCTATCTTAGAATTCTATGTCTTGTCCACAATGAATGTTTAACAACTTCCGGTTAATAAGATGTTCGATAGAGTTTTCTAATTGTTTCTATGTTATCTCTAGTAAGAAATTGACAATGAAAATGCTAAAACAATACATCTTAGCGTCAACCCTAGTATGATACTATCTATGAAGCCCTACTATTTTTAGTAATTGAAACTATATCCTTATCTCTAAGGCGAGTTAGGGTTTTGCTTCTCAACTCAACCCCATTATCCACGTAAATCTAAGTTTAACTCTCTCAAATATTAAGCATCTTATATAGATAAAGACTATCTCTTGAAAGCTCTTACAAATCTAAACTATAAAACAGTGAACAAAACATGTATTTAAATTGGAAATGCTTTAACATTCATTAAAACAAAACATAACCATCCAAAATAAACACAAACCAAACCAAGTTAGTCCATGATTGCGTAATAAACATCCATTAAAATGATTCGAATAAAAACCTCAAACAAACAACAAACAACACGAGAAAACTAAAGAGGAATAAAACTCCTTATCTGTCGTGGACTACTTTGAACCACCTCAAGCGTTGATGCTTCTCTCAAAGTCTAGCGAGCTTTATCTCCTTGGAGCTTTAACAATAGAGGTGACCATGATAAAAGAGATAAGAAGGAATAAGTGGTCACCTCTCACTTTTCTCTCTCTTATCTCACACTTTTCCCATTTTATCTTTAATTTGGTGTCTTTAGTTTTATATAGTGGGTGCTCTTAGGGTTTTGTGCCCTAATTCCTTATGTGTCTTATGAAAAAGATTCCTTTCACGTGTGGGACACAACTGGTAGAGGGGTCACGAATGAGTTACAAAAAATCTTCATCTTGTCTTTTAGCACGCCTAGAAATAGAAATGTCGTTCATAATACTTTACCAAAAGTTCATCCTCTAGCAGTTCTCCTTAAATAACATGCACATCACCACACCAAAACATTCTCTTTCTCTCAAAACAGAACCAATTTTATAAATAAATAAAACTCAGCAAGAAAACACCACCATATGCAACTAAATGGCTACATGCAAATGGCTACATGCAATTAAATAAACTACATGCAACTAAATAAACTTTAAAACAACTAATAACTACATGCAACTAAATTAGCTTTAAAACAACTAATAATCTAAATAAAAATACATGAAATATACCTTTTTTTATAGGGTTAACACCCATCACTAAAATACTATTTCACTGCATATTTATCTCCTTTGCAATTTCTAGTTAATACCACCGACTACTAGTTGTTCACCTATTCAGCTATTCCGGCCATTAAACGTCGCAGTTCTCACGTGGAGTGACTGACTGTGTTCTCGTTTTAACATTTTCTACCAAATTTCACGTCAACTAATTTGTAATTTCAAGCACAAATCAGATAATTTCAATGATTAAAGAAATTATTAGACATTTTAAGTTCGAGCACGATTGAATTTTTTTTAACAGATATAACCTTATAATCACTCCAAAGTAATAAAAAAAATTAACTTCAAAATTTCTTCTATGACTTATAGAACCACCAATTGAGGTGGCTGCTTTGATTATTCAATAGACTGAAGCAACCAAGTTTCTTGTCAAAGTGTTTTTTGGCCTTCATCATCTACATTACTGTCCTTTATTCATTCAACTTTGTCTTATAAGTACCCCCCACAAACTTGACTGATCAAGTTAAGAGCTACATAATCCAACTGCTTAAAACTCCAAATTATAAGCCACGTAATTCTGCAGATTGAGCCAATAGGAATGACAGTCCAACTTTAGTAACTAAGGGTCTGGAACGGAGAAAACATTTTACGGAAAATGTTTTTCCCGTTTTCGGGTGTTTGGTTCGCTGAAAACTCCAGGTCAATGTAAAATGTTTTCCAGTCAATGGAAAACTAAGGCTTAAAAACGGTATTTCAACTTACCGTTTGAAAAAGGGTAAGTTGAAATCCAAATTTCTTGCAATCCTTGGTCCACACAGAGAACACCATGAATTCTTTCTCCCATCCCTTGCTCCACACCGACGACTGTTTGGAATCCTTCTCACAGGCGAGGCGGGCAGTCATATTCTCAGGTATGATTTTCCATTTTTTTTTTAGTTTACTTCTCTCTCGCCTCTGCATTTTCTGGTACTTCCTCTCTATTACTCTGCTATTGATTCCTACTGCTATCCATTAAATCTGCTTGTATTCGACAATATTACAATTGTGTTTTCTGTCGATTAGCTTTTGATTAATTGCTTCTTGGCTTCTGATCTGAATAATGATTTAAATGCAACATGTTGTCTTTAATGGGTTATTAGATATTTAGGTAATTCGTGGAATTATGTTTGATTGTTTATGCGCTGTATAATCTTATTTATTCTGTATTGGTTCTATGGTTTTGTCGGAAAGCTGTGGTTACGGAGGCAAATTTGGGGTTTAGGTAAGGGTTTTGTTTTGACTGTAAAGAATCTGTTTGTGGAATGGGTTAAATTGATTTTCCTTGTTAAAAACTTGATTCCATTTCTTTCTCTTGGTTCTATGTCCTTTTTTGTTCCAATTTGATCAGATCCAAACGTAATGTTTCATGAATCTATAGTAAAGAACGTGTTAAGGTCGGCTTTGTGCTAGTCCTTTGCTTCCCTACATGAATGTAACCAAGTTAAATTATTTCCATGTAATATGACAGTATTAACAGGAGTTGTCTCACTTGTCAGGCTCTTAACACCTCCAGGTACTCCCCTTTTTCCTTCCTTGGAGATGGACTCACAAAAGACTGTAATGAGTCAAATTGGCACTCCTAACACTCGTTCGACTGCCTTGAAATCCAGAGTAACTAATTTTTTCCTTAACGCTATAATATGGATTGCACACATTTTGAGAAGTTTGGATTATTCTAGTACATGATACAGCAATTTATCTGGAAATTTGAAGTTACTTGATTTCCTTTTTTACCTTGTTCTAAATAAAACTTAGCCCTGTCTTAACTCTTAGCCCTGTTCTAAATAACTGAAAGGCTTGGATGGCAAAAGGGCGGGTCGGTGCGGATACCCCCTCCCCCATCCCCATACCTACCTAATATTTTTCAATCCACCACCCGCCCACCATCTATGATGGGTACAAAATTTTAAATCCACACCCGCCCACGCGGGTATATTTTCAAATTCATCCCCACACCCACTACCCATTAGTGACATACCCATCTAGACCCGCCTGAAAGCAAACTAATGGGATGTTGGAGTTGGTTCCTAGACAGTTCGTGATGGGGTAGCAGCGCATGCTTCAATTTGTCAGAGGAGTGACTCTACGAATGTTATGGAGACAGATTGTAGGGAGCATGTAGTCGTAGAGCTGGATTGTTGAGTTGCTTTCGATGTTAATGCTCATAGTGCGCCTAATATGGGTTTTGAGGGGCTAAAGAACATGGAAACTGCTGCTTTTGATGTTAATGCTTATAGTATGGCTAATTTATGTTTGGAAGGGCATCATGGTCTAAAGAACATGGAAAGTGACGTGATTAGTGAGATTATGAGTTTAATCAAAGAGCCGAATATTTCTCTAATTAAAGACCAGATTAAAGACTAAATATACTTAATATTTGGTTAAATTATATGTTATATATTATACAATATTAAAATTTATAAATTAGTCTCTAAAATTACAACTAAATTCATAATGGTCCAAAATTTAATAGATATTTAACTGGGCGGGCGGATGCGGGGCGGGTAATGTCTCAAACCCATTACCCGCCCACCACCCACGACAGGTACCACTTTATAAATCCACATCTGCCCACTACCCGCTAAAATTATACCCATCCCCGCTCCAATTGGAGCGGATGCAGTGCGGAATCCACGAAACTGTACCCGTTTACCATCCCTATGAAAGACACATTTTTGTACCTACATCAATAGTTCACAAGGAACCAGCAAGGATAAATGCCTGATATATTGGTAGTTCAGAGCTTAGCATCAATAATGACAATTGTTTATACGGGAGTGAAGTAGAAGATGATGTCGGCTATGAGAAAGTTGGTTAATCCCCTCCAATGTTCATGCCAGATGATAGTGCATTCAACCATGAGATATGGTCATACGTTATTGTTTTAAGTTCTTCAAGATTTTAACATTTGGTGGAGAGAAACTTATTTCCAGGAATAACCGAGTATCAAAATCATTGTTCTACTATGAATGTAAAGCTAATTATATTTGTTTATTGTTCAGCTTATAAAATTAATTTGTATTATTACGGTTAGATATTATTGTTGTTTTAATGTGATAAACCATTTAATTATATATTTTGACATTATTATTATTACAATGTTATGTATTATTGTTGTTTTTAATTTGGTGTAGTAATTAAACAATTCTTAAGATTTATAAACTTTTATCATATATTTTTAATTAATTATTAATATTATCTAAAATACATATTTTTATAAAATATAATTATATATAAAAATAACCTTTAAAAATAATAAATACTAAAACATATCTAATATGTACAACTTCTTTATTAAAACAGATTCTAAAAATTATTTTCAGAAAAATTAACCAAACAATGTAAAACATTTTACAATATATTATCCAAACACTAAAAAATGTTTTCTGAAAAAAATTTACATTTCTGTAAAACATTTTCTAGATTTCATTTTCCGAAAAACGTTTTCAGTGAAACAAACAGACCCTAAAAATGACAACAATTCCCACCTTTTTTTGAAGTCCTGCTGCTGCAATATCTCAAACTTTTTACCCTACGTATATAATATCACATATAGTGCAGCAATGGCTTTTAATACACGAGAAGAAGAAGTTGGTTTTGAAAGTCCTGTGAGAAGAGAAACTGGAGTAAAAACTATCAACTGTAAGAAGCCAGCATCGGAGCTGATGTTGTAACATTGCTGGATGGTTTGTTGGACAATCGACGCTTGTAGCGCTTAAGCACAGATGCCAAGTTCTCTTTTCCCTTTGGGAAAGCTACATCACCGGCAGCAGTCCCCGTTCGACCCTTCCGGCATGATATAGCTATCTCGACATCCTTAATTATATCCAACAGCGTCACAGCATTTGTACACTTACCCTTTCCTGGTTTTGCAGCCGGAGGCAACATTCCATTTGAAACAGCCGGATTTAACCTCTGCTGATATTCCTGGGGGATTTGTACGCAGAAGCAAGGCGTCATTGGGGTTCGAGGCTTTGAAAATGCAAGATCTATCACACCCTGTTAAAAAGGAATAATAGCAGTTATTTTCATCAAAATAAAGGAGAAACTGCGAAAAATATACTACAAACTCATCAGCTCAAACAAACAAATAGGCCACCCTCTGAAATTGCACTTGCAAACATTTTTGCAACTAATGCTTGATAAACATACAAACCAAAAGGAAATACAGTACAGTGTAGGAAGAAAATTTTATTATGCCAATCAATCAAAGGAATTCCCAAAAATTGAAGATAACAAAGGCGAAAGACGTCAGAAGAACTTAACCAAACCTACATAACTCTTTGCAAAGTCAGAGTAATCTCGTCCACCAAGTGCAACCGGTGAAACAAACATGGCAAACTAATGAAACTAACACACACAATACCCAGAGAACACCCACTCCTTTTAATCAACTGATGAGGAACAATGATAACAACCAACAACTTACCCAATGGATAAATGCATTAACTAGCTAGGAAACAAATACAAAATCATACCTGGAGCCGATTAAGCACATAAGTATATTTTCCCCATAGCTCTGGTCGGCTTTCCATCAGAGAAAGATCAAGGATACGGTGAATGCACCACACTCCAAAGCTTATTATCAAATCCGCTTTCCATATACAGCCCTCCCCACAATGAGGTACTGATGAAATTAACAAGTATTGAGAATCACGTGTGTTAACAACCTGGTTCATCTCTCTAGCTTCTGCATCATAAAGAAACCTCTCCCTTGCTGCTACACTATCAATTAAGTCCTCATCAGCTCCATCATTTTGTCTAAACAACCAATCAGACCCATCTAATTTCAAGAGCCTTACTATACAGTGGCGGAAAGATTGAAGAAGTTTGGACTCTAAATCCACTCCAAAAGCAGTATCCAGAGTCGCAGAGTTCAACCCACTTCCAAGTGCTTCATTCCCAGCAGTGCTGCTTTTGTCAGCTACACCAAACTGCTCAAAAGGCTGTCTAGACCAAAGGGATCCAGTGCCTGAACCTGAGCTCAACGGTAAAGGCAAAGAGCCTTTGTAACCCTTTAAATGAGAAGGCTCATCAAAGGAAAATGGAACTCCTGCCCTTGATCCAGCAGTTGAATACATGGGTGATCCATAGTTTGTCTGACCAATGGGTGACCCATATCCAATGAAACTGTCCCACTGACCACTCTTCGCAGACACCCGATGAGGAACAGAAAGCCCAGATATGTCTGGTAAGCTATGATACTTCTTTGTATTGACTGATATACCAGAATTATCATTTATTCCGGAGAAGCTCATGTCATTATAAGTCCTTTCGGATTGTAATGCACTACTTCTAGAAACCACGACATTCTCAAATCCAGGGGCTGTGCAGGAGCTACCCCGTTCTGTGATTTTTGCCTTGATGCAAAAGCAACAGAGCCTCTATAATCTGTAGGGTCTATGGCAGGAGGTTCTGATGCAGGTAATTCCATCTGATCATTCAAGCAATCCAAGCTTCTGTCCTTACCAATTCGATTAAGATAAGATGCAATCTGATATCCATGCACTGTAGCTGGTTGATAATCCCATGCATCAGCAGATGGTGCAGCACGCAAACTAAAGTATCTCCTTTCACCAGAATCAACATTATGCAAACTAGAGTAACTCTTCTCACCAGAATCAACATTATGGCTACAATTTTGAACATAAGCATCTAACATTTGTGTGTGGTTTGACCATAACGATGATCCTCTCAAATACCCATATGATAAATCAACACCGTTTTGCATTTTCAGCTGCTTTGGAGAGTCGTACAGACTTGAACTATTAAGTGTATCAGATCCTCTGCATCCTACCGAAGGGAGATCCCCAGCAATATCCACTTTTAATGGTTTTGAGTCAACACCTAATAACACATCTAATTTCTTCACCTTGGCTTCTTGGGTAGGTCGCCCATAATAATCGTAAAATTGGCCCCAAAATTCATCAAGAACGGCAGCTAATTGACGCCTTGCAGCACGACCTAGTCCAGCTAATCTGGATAGACTTCCCCTTCCATTTCCACCATCATCACTTTTCCCACTGAGGCTTCTAAATGAAGGAGGGCCATCTGGTGTCAAAGAGGTAATACTTCCAGAAGGAGGTTTGGATGGCTCTTCAGGCTCCCAAGAATCTCCATCATCTTTTTCAATCTGCAGATCTCCCTCTATACTCACTGTTTTCTCAATAGGCTTCATTGATTCAAACATCGAAGTCTCCGTACCCGGTATTTCATCTGCCACCTCATTGACTAGAATGGAAGCAGACTCAGTTATGGATGCTGGTTCCTCAGAGTTACAGCTCGTGGGGTTAGTAAACACACCATTAGAAGAGTTCTCGTTAACAGTGGTCAAATGTATTTCCTGTTCAGAATCCATAATTGTTTCAGGCAAATCCAGATTATAATGTGGAAAAGATAACTCTGAACGAGTTTCAATGGACTTTTCTGGTGTTGCTGATCTTTCCAGCATATGAGCAGGTTCCTCTCCACAATATCTAGTTTTACTTAACTCATTTTCCTCAGGCAAATCCAGATTATAATGTGGAAAAGATAAATTTGAACGAGTTTCAATGGATTTTTCTGCTGATGCTGACCTTTCTAGCATATGAGGAGGTTCCTCTCCATGATGATATCTAGTTGTACTTTCATTTTCCTCTCTCTCTATAGCCATCTCAGAAGCAGTTCTGCTCAAATCCCATTTCAATGCATGAGATTTACTTTTGGAACTGGCAGATTTTAAGGGAGTAGCTGCTAACCATAACATCAAAGAAAACGACGCACAAGCAGCGGCCAGAAGAACAACAAAAGAAACAGACATGCTAATCCCAGCATTCAATCTCAAATTACTAGCCCAATCGCTACTCCCGAATATCATTTCTACAATAAAAATCATCTTCAAACCCAACATTCCCATGAATGTTACCAGTGTTAGGAACTCCACAATTGGAGAAACCTTATAGACACCCATAATCGGTCTTGATGAGGCAACTCGAAACAAGGGGATTACCGAAGACGGCAACAAAAGGGCTACCATAACCTGCGCAAAGATAAACATCTGGTATACACCCTCAGGTCCAGAAGTCCACACACAATAAAGAGCTGGAACCATTGCTACAATTCTGATTGTTGCCCGATGAAGCCAACCCGGTATATCAAGCCCAAGGAAATCGTGCAATACAACTTGCCCACCAAGATTCCAGGTTGATGCAGTAAGCTGATTAGATAAGAACATAACCAACAAAAAGACTAGGGGCAGTATACCATTCCTAAATACCTGTTTTAATAATTTCAAAAGGAACTTATTAGTATCCACACATAAATTGAATTGTTGAGAAATATTTAAACATGATTCTTAAAAGCCATCACAAACAAAAACTTATCAGAAAAAGTTGTTGGAAATCCTAGAATTAAGGGACTGAATCTTCTTCCTTATTTTTAGGTGTTAACTTAGTATAAATATGTCTCTAATTGTAGTTCCTAATTTTTAGGGACACTTTCCTATTTTTTTGCACTAATTCTTACTTTAAAAGATGTAATCTGCTGTTAGAGAAATATCAGAATAATTTTTCTCAAAACTGTTCATGGTGTCAGAGCGGTAGGGATATTTATGATCCATTCTACTTCTTTAATTTTCTCCCATGTCTTGTTTTTCTATCATGGCAAACACTGGAAATATTTCTGATTTTGAGACTTCACAAGTAACTCAGAATGTCAATCAAGCACTATCTCATAGTGATGTTAATTCGTCCCTCACAATCACTAATCACCGATTAGATGGGAAGAATTTTTTACAGTGGTCCCAATCAGTACTCATGGTGATTCGAGGTCGTGGGAAACTAGGATATATCAGTGGAGAAATTCCACGTCCTCACCTTACTGATCCTACATATGCTACGTGGGAACTCAATAATTCTATTGTCATGGCCTGGGTGATCAACTCCATGGAGAGTCACATAAGCCGAACCTACCTCTTGTTCAAGACTGCAAAAGAAATGTGGGATGCAGTCAAGGAGAACTATTTTGATCTAGGAACTGCTTCTCAAGATTTTTAAATCAAGCTAAAATAAAAAAGACATTCAGCAAGGAACTCTTGAAGTTACACAGTACTACAACTTAAAAGTCTTATGGCAGGAACTCGATATGTACTATGAAGTGGACTGGGGTGAAGGCTTGGAGCACACCAAGTTCATGTCACATCTCAATAAAGAACGGCTCTATGAGTTCCTAGCAGGGCTGAACCGAGACTTGGACGAAGTTCGTGGCCGTATTCTGGGTAGGACCCCTCTTCCAACCATTGGAGAAGCATTTGCAGAGGTTCGAAGAGAAGAAAATCGTCGCCGAGTAATGATGGAAGATTCCAAGGAACCAAAACCTGTGACCAATTATGGTCATAGTCCTACTGAATCATCTGCCCTGGTCTCAAGGGGCCCTTAATCTCAAAAAATTCGAGCAGGGAATGATTCAAAACTAAGTCGCTCAAGAGATCAACTGTGGTGTAACTATTGTAACCGTACCGGCCACACAAAGGAAAAATGTTTCAAGCTCCACGGTTATCCCGGTACAACAAAAATTCAGAAGGAAAACAAGGCTCTTTTATCCTTGGGCAACTCATCCACTGCGACCCCTGTACCTACTGAAGCCGTTCAGGATGTTCGCCTAACAAAGTCCCAACTTGAAACTCTTCACAAGTTACTTGGTGCACCAATAAGCCATGGTTCCTTGGCTATTCAAGGTATTGCTTTTAATATTACTTCTGAATCTAGTAACCATCCATCCTGGATTCTAGATTCGGGAGCATCCGATCACATGACAGGTAATTTATCATTATTCCATACGTATGCCCCCTGCCACAACCAATCTCGAATTCGGATAGCTAATGGTTCATACTCATCTATTGTTGGAATTGAGGATGTTCGACTCACTAAGGACTTCTCACTCGAGAAAGTTCTTCATGTCCCGAATTTATTTTGTAATTTACTGTCAGTAAGTAAACTTACTGAAGACAAGGTTGTTTGTGCTGAATTTTCTACTGATGGTTGTATTATACAGGAACAGAAATTGGGGAGGATGATTGGCACTGCTAAGGTTGATGATGGACTCTATATTTGGGATGACTACAAGGACAAGAATAAAAAAGGAGCATTTGCTCTCTCTGCTTCAAACGAGGACACTATCATGATGTGGCATCGTAGGTTAAGACATCCAAATTTCCTGTATTTGAAGCATTTGCTCCCTATGTTATTTCGGAATAAAAAGATCAATTCCCTAAAATGTGAAATATGTCAATTGTCAAAACATACCCGTGTTCCTTATCCTTTGAAGCCTTGTATACAATCCAAACCTTTCTCTTCGATTCATAGTGACCTATGGGGGCCAAGTCGTGTTAAAAACATCACGGGTGCTAGATGGTTCATGACATTTATTGATGACCATACTAGAGTATGTTGGGTTTACCTTCTAAAAGAAAAAACAGAAACACCAAACGTATTCCAGAATTTCCAATCCATGATCCGAACCCAATTTGACTCAAACATACACACGCTCCGCACTGATAATGGAAGGGAATATTTCAATTCTGTTTTAAGCCCCTATCTCTCTGAACAAGGAATTATTCATCAAAGCTCTTGTCCAGACACACCTCAACAAAACGAGATCTCAAAAAGAAAAAATAGACATCTACTAGCTATTGCTCGAGCCTTGATGTTTACCATGAAAGTTCCAAAATACCTATGGCGGAAGGTTGTCCTTACTGCATGTTATTTAATAAACCGTATGCCCTCTAGAGTTCTTAATCTCCAAACTCCTTTACATGTCTTACAAAAAAACTTTCCCCTATTTTGTGTTCCTATCCTACCAGCCAAGATATTTGGTTATAAAGCCTTTGTACATAATCACCAATCTAATCAATCCAAACTTGATCCCCGAGCACACGTGTCTTTGTTGGCTACTCATCCACACAAAAAGGATACAAATGTTACTCACCCACCTTGTGTCGCATATTTTGTCTCTCGTGATGTCACATTTTTTGAAACCAACTCGTATTTTTCTACCACTCATCTTTAGGGGAGACTCTTAGTGAAGATGAGACTTTTCATACTCTTCTTATTATACCCCTGAGCCTATCCTTAACACCACTGTCACACAAAATTCTAAGGGTGACCCTGTCCTCATAACACCAGATTTGGATGTTCCACTGGAGAGAAATGAATTTTCCAGCGATGAAATCCCCATTGGAAGTAAGTTTCAGCAACCTAATCCTTCTGAGAAACCTCAGCTACAGCCTCTAGAAATCATTGTTTATTCTCGGAAACACTTTCCTCTTAAAAACGACACAGCAACAGTGCCAAATTCATCCAACTCTGAGGACTGTCCTGTTTCATATCAGTCTCCTGTTTCGTCGGATATGGATCTTCCTATCGCTGTTCTTAAAGGCACAAGAGCTTGTACTCGGTATCCAATCTCTCGGTTTGTATCCTATGGAAATTTATCTAAAGCTTACAAAACTTTTGTAACTAATATTGACAATGTAGAGACTCCAAGAAATGTGAAAGAGGCTTTGGAATCAACCGAATGGAGACATGTTTTTGAAGAAATGAATGCTCTCAAAAATAATGGGACATGGGAAGTTACATATCTGCCAGAAGGGAAGAAAACCATGGGTTGTAAATGGATTTTCACCACAAAAATCAAGCCTGACGGGAGTATTGATCGGCACAAGGCTCGACTTGTGCCAAGAGGCTTTACTCAAACCTATGGTCTCGACTATGATGAGACGTTTGCCCCCGTTGCAAAGCTGAATACTGTTCTATTGCTACTTTCCTTAGCTGTCAACCTTGTTGGCCCTTAACACAACTTGATGTAAAAAATGCATTCCTCAATGGAGACTTGAGTGAGGAAGTATACATGGACTTTCCACCAGGCTTTGAAGAAGAAAAAGGACGAGTATACAGATTAAAGTCACTATAAGGACTAAAACATTCCCCAAGAGCTTGGTTCAGCCAGTTTGCCAAGGCTATGACCAGCATGAATTACACCCAAGGGCAAGCAGATCATACACTATTTTACAAACACACGGGAAGTGGGAAATACTCTATTCTTATCGTCTATGTTGATGATATTATTCTAACAGGGGATGATTCGAGTGAGCTATTGAAACTAAAAGACTTCCTCAGCACAGAATTTGAGCTTAAAGATTTGGGGAATCTCAAATACTTCCTTGGCATGGAAGTAGCACGGACTTGGACAAGCATTTTTATTTCCCAACGAAAGTATGTTCTTGATTTATTGGCTGAAACTGGCATGCTAGGTTGTAAACCTGCCGAGACCCCAATGGAGTTCAATTCTAAACTAGGCAATGATGATGATGGGGAAGAAGTAGACAGGGGGAGATACCAGCGACTCGTGGGAAAACTAATTTATCTCACATCCGACCTGATATTGCATTCGGTGTGAGTGTCATCAGCCAGTATATGCATGCTCCAAGGAAAAACATTTGGAGGTAGTTTACAGGATGCTAAGGTATTTGAAGGGAACACCGGGTAAAGGTCTTCATTTCAAGAAAAACACCAGTCGTAACATAGAACTTTACACTGATGCTGATTGGGCAGGATCAGTGAGTGACAGACGATCTACAAGTGGTTATTGTAGCTATGTGTGGGCCAATCTTGTGACATGGAGAAGTAAAAAACAGTCTGTTGTGGCTCGTAGCAGTGCAGAGGCAGAGGCAGAATATCGAGCTTTATCTCATGGTATATGTGAAGGAATTTGGTTACAAAGATAAATGAACTTAAAGTATCCTATGTTAAACCTATGAAGGTATATTGTGATAATCAAGATGTTGTCAGTATAGCACATAACCCAGTTCATCACGATCGTACTAAACACGTGGAGATAGATCGTCATTTCTTCAGAGAGAAGGTAAATTTAGGAGAAGTTTGTATCACCTATCTTCCTACTAAGCAACAAGTTGCAGACTTGCTAACTAAAAGTCTGAGTAAGAATGTGTTTGAAGATTTTATTGGCAAGCTGGGATTGATAAATATCTACACACCAGCTTGAGGGGGAGTGTTGGAAATCCTAGAATTAAGGGACTGAATCTTCTTCCTTATTTTTAGGAGTTAACTTAGTGTAAATATGTCTCTAATTGTAGTTCCTAATTTTTAGGGATACTTTCCTTTTTTTTGCACTAATTCATACTTTAAAAGATGTAATCTGCTGTTAGAGAAAAATCAGAATCATTTTTCTCAAAATTGTTCAAAAGTGTAAGAAAAAAACCTGTTCCATTAGTGACACTGCATCGTGAAAAGTAACCAAGACAAGCCCTGCACTGTAGAATACATTTGCAGCTGAATTCATCAGCACAAAATTTACTAGATAAATTCCACCAAAGACACATACGATGGATAAAAGATGGTTGTGACACAAGGCACTCTTAGAAATATTTGGTGGTCCCATATGCTCCTGTGGACATGACAACAAATTCTGATAAAGTTGAGAATGAATAGCATCGAAATTAAACTCCAAAAGAAGGCAGAGCCACAAACAGAACCAAATGATATTGCACGCATATAACAGATAAGGCACACCATTTGTCTGTGCCATAGTTTGAGAATGGTATGCCCTACAAAATTTCAGCAGGGGGCAATAAATATATGCCTACCCTATATTTCAGAACGATGTTATAACTACAAAAATTCCACTCGTACAAGAAAATTGCATATGAATTTAATTTGGATTGTGATGAATGTACAAGGACATGATCCAGCAGCAAATATTCTGACTAGGATTCTAAAACCCAAGTATAGACAAATTTTCAATTCAATTAAATTTCTAGAGAACAAGGGATTCTTCAATCCATTGGAATTGAAATATAAGAACCATACGCAAGAATCATATACATTCAGTCCTATCAAATATACCTGAACTATAGAAGAATGTAGATAAAAGTTGTGAGGCATGATGCTAGCTCCAAGAATACTCATCAGGGCAAATAAACTTTCCCCACTCAACTTTGTTGGTATCCCAGTCATGAAAATAGAAATTTCAGGTTGATTGAGGAGCACTCCAAAAACATAAGAAAACAATATGAAACCCGCTGCATAGATGCATAGGAAACTTGCCCTGCAGTGATCCTAAATATTGAAAATTGTTTAGGTTGTTATGATGTTGCAAGAGAGATTGTGCAATAAAACAAAGCAGTTTAGCGTACCAAGAAGGTGGCAAAAATTGGGAATAAAACAGCATCAAGAGAAGCTAGAAAAACACCAGTTGACAGATCCATTCCAAAGAGAAGATTAATCCCATGTGAAACACCCAATACCTGAGAAAAAATGGACATTTGATGTTAGAGTGAAACAAATATCACCATATAACAAGCAAATAAAAAATTAAATTTTCCCAAGTTCCATCAAATTTTGGAAAGGGAAGCTACCATGGTAAGGTCCAACACAACCACAGAAAGCTCTGCTTGAACTCCTAAGAATATACGAGTGGAACTGTCGTACTCATCGCTGCAAATCTATCATCGCCAAAAATAAAGGAATGAATATGTATCATGAAAAGATGAAAAGAGACATCCACAAATACACATAAACACCTATGTGCATGCCATCCCTGGTTATATGTAAGCACTTAATTAAAGATTAATAAGCACGTATTTGGAAAAATAAGTTAGCAATTAACTTTTGCAAATTTAAATAAATCATTTTGTTACTTTCTAATTTCTATAGACTTCTATAAGTATATGGGCAAAGACAATAAGGTTGTCAAAGAAACTCTCATTAAAAGGAATACAGAATAATTGATAATTCCTAAGGTTTTGTGGTACCTGAGCAAGATCTCGTCCAGTCACTACAGCAATTCGAGCTGACAGGTATTGACACAAAATGGCCGCACAACTAAAAAGAAGCATGGGGGCTACCAGATCAAAACCAAACTGTGCACCTCCTTCAACAGTTGCAACCCACTTTCCAGGGTCAACATATCCTACTGATATTAGAAGAACAGGCAAAACAGCAGGAAGCATCCGATGAAGGACACCTTGTTGGAGGTTATCATCCCCTCTCTCAGCTTCCATGTTAACTATAAGTCAGACGATATGCAAGATACAGTACAGTGAAGCTTCTAAACAGGAAAAAAAAAACTTTCAATGCTCAAGATGTTATACAATTACATGGTCGTTCCCAAAGACTGAATCTCGAGAGATGCTACCCACCATAAGATATTCAGCGAGATATTAGCAAGTTATTTGATTAAGCATACTTTAGCAAGAAAAACAAACAGTCAAAAGCCCATTTTCAGCTAAGCTCGCTATTAAACAAACATACATCTAACAATAGCCCACACACAGCACTTGAGCATCTAAAATTCACTTTCCAAGAATCAGTGCCATCGCAACTGCTTACAGAGCAAAATTCCAGCCTCAGCCACAACCAGAAGACACAAATCTAATGCTTTCTGTCCAATATGCTAACAAATGCAGGACTTTTACCAATAACTTGAATTGGTACCAAAGGACAGACACTCTCAGCTCCAGACCCAGAGAAGAACAACAAATAGTCCAAATAAATTCCTCCAACGAAAGCACCTACAACCATCAAAACCTGAATCAAATCAGCCAAAGTGGATAAATAAAATCAACCTTTAGAACATAAACACAAGACAGTGAAATCAAAGTACCAAAATCGACATGTAAATGAATCACAACCAATTTCTACTATAAATCGCAATTAAGCTTTTTGGCCAAGATTCAAAACAAAATCTTCTCCAAATCCAGAAACAACTCATCAGAGAGCCTGGTATGCAGTGAACTTCATAAGTTTCACAAACTGGCACTGATCATCACAACCAAACGCAACGCAACCAAAATTGCGACCGCAATATAAATCCCTGTTCTAGGATGAACTAATTCAAGGACGTAAGCACTCAACATCATCACGAATTTACTTTCCATCCTAGTTTCATCGTCAATGCTAATCAATAGTAACAAAGATGAGTACACAAAACCAAACCAAAATAAGAAACAACCAGAACACAGAATACATCTACAAACTAAACCCCAAACCCCAAAAATATCCCACATGAAAAAAAACGAAACAAAAACCTTTAACTTAAAAACCCATCTCAGATCTTCCTAAAATATCACCAAAGAAAGTAAAAGTATAAAAATGCAAACCCCACCCAAAATAACAAAAACTCAAAACGAAAGAAGCACGTTGGAATCAATACAAATACAAATCAAGTCTAAGGATTTGAATCAGCTCAGCAACATAAAAAAGAGAAAAAAAAGTATGCACAAGTTCCAGGGTAGTTCTGCCGTACATCCAAAAGAGAGAAAACCCAAAATCCAAAACAAAATTATACATCCAAAACAATATATATATATATATAAACAAGGAAAGCTGAACAAAAGAAAAGGAGTAGAATTGGATTAGGGTTTTGACCTTTCGGGAAGTAAACCAAAAATAAAAACGTTTTTGATTTTACCTTAAGGTAAAAAGCTTAGAGAAGGAGCTTATCTGCTATCATTTTCCCAGTAATCTTTAAGATTGCGTTTTAAGAAAGTAGATCTTCAAGAAGGGGAGTTTCTCAAGCCACTGGGTTTATTTATATATTTTTCTCCACAAACAGAGAAAGAGAGAGAAAGTTAGAAGAAAAAAAAAGAGATAGAGGGAGAGAGAGAGAGAGAGAAGTTTTCAGAAAGAGGAAAAGATACATTATTAGATAGATAAATTATATATATATTCAAGGGTGTGGGCTCTCCCCCAGCCAAGCCATGCCATGTTGAAGAAAGAGGAAATGTATATATCTAATATTTATAATATATATAATTTAGAAAACAAGTTTACCATTAATCAAAACGAAGAAGCAACTGTGTTAAAAAAACACAAAAGAAAAGGTAAAAAAAAAAATTCAAACACATATGGTTAAAGTTTTTTTTTTGAGTCAGTTATACATTTCTTAAATTGAAATTATTAAAATACTTGAAATTTTTAAAATAACTTATTAAAAAGTAATTTAGGTAAGTATCAAATATATTGTATAAAATCATTTTTCATGAATTGTAAACAAATGAAGCTCTTGGACTTGATATATATTGAGTTGGATTAGAAAGCCCATGTGTAACCATGTTTATGGATTTGAGCATCTTGCTTATATTTTAAATAATAATTGTTTATAGTTAACCAGTAATCTTAATGATTAAAGAGATTATTGTTATTCTTAAAATTTTTAGATTCAAACATTAACGACTACAGAGTATTTTAGTGTTCATTATCAAATGGTTAAGAATCTTCAGAACAGATACTACCACTAGTACTCATCTTAGATTAATGAAAAAAATAAAAATTATAACCTTAAGTAAGATTGTATTACAAAATATCAAGATATTTTCAAATATCATTAAATAATGTAACTTATATTTAAATTGTAATTATATAATCATACTCTTAAAACAAACTTTTGATCAAACAAAGTTATAAAACATGATTTAAATTATTAAATACATGTCTAAATTTAAAAAATGATATGTATATTAAATATGTATGACCTTATTTGTTATATTAATTTCATATTTATAGAATTTATATTTTTATTGAATTGTTATACAATTAATCTAGTGTTATTTCTTCTTTCAAAAAAAATCTAGTGTTATTTTAATTAAAAATAAAAAATATTATTTTTTTATAAATGATAATTAATTGTTTGTAGAATAATAATGAATATAATTATATTTTTATTTTTTATAACTTAAATAATATTTAAATAAAATAATTAAAATTTATATAATTAAAAACTAGCTTATACATAATAAAATTCTTCATCGCTCTACTTTATATATATTATTTTTTATCGAAAGCTGTTAATTTTATTAAAAATAGAAAATATTTAGAATTACAATAAAGATTTATAAGTATAGTCATAAACATAAATTAAATTATAATTAGAATATTTTCCTATAACCATTGACACAAAAATTAGCCACATAGATCATACAAGGATCAAAAAAGAAAATATTAAAAATTCTAACCAATGCTCGAACAAAATAAAAATACAAACAAATCTAACTGCATTGGCAAATGAACCACAAAAGGGAATGAAGCTACTGAAGACTACCGACAAATCGTAAATCAAAGTCAAACGACGTGAGAAAACTATTCACGAACGTAAAATGTGTATCCAAATCAATCTGATGGTCCAAAGCATAGAAGATCAACATGATAACATATTAGCGTCATCTTGATCAGTTATGTCGATGTCAAATCCAATCTTGTTAAAAAAGATAAATGAAAATAACGGTAAAAAAACGTAAGCTATCAAAAGGCTGAAAAAAACGTACCACAAAAGTAAAGATAAACATTTCAAGAAAAAAAAAGGAGTACTTTATATATATTATTAAATATTTTTTAAAAATATTTTTATTTAAAACCTTCACTGGATGTGTAAATTTTAGTATTTATTGAAAGTAGAAATTCACGTCATATGTGTGTACCCCTATATATTTTCCTCTATGACATTTCTTTTAATCCTTTATTAGAAAATGTTAGTTGGCAATATTTAGTAAAAAAAACAATCAAACACCAGATTAAGACAAAATTTAAGATATTTTGCGTTGATTTATTACATCAATAAATAAAGAAGAATAGTCCAAAAAGGATAAACAACATTTAGTCATAATTATATTTTTAAGGGCAAAGTACACATTTAATATCTCAACTATTATTTTTATTCTGGTTTGGTCCTCTAACTTTTTTTTATTTTATATCACAACTAACGTTACGTTTTGATTTTATTTTGATCAACCATTGGAATCTTGTCCAAGTAGAACGCGTTAAAGAGAGAAAGGTAAGAGCTCTCCGTTTCCCTTCATTTTTCTCTCATTCTAGTTAGAAACTAGATTACCTTGTGAAATGTAAAAATGATCTCTATCAATTTTTCTTCAAAATGAGTAATGTATTGGTTTTAGTGAGAATTAGAAAATTTCTGGAAACCCCTATAAAATTGAGATAGAAATTGAGATGTAAGAAGAAAAAATTGATTAATAGTTAATACTATACGTAAAATTTACCCATGACCCAACTTTATTTATTTTATGTTTAAACTTTGTTATTATATATATATATAAGATGATGCTTGTAATGATATTTTTGAATTGATAATTTTGTGTATTATGCATATGTATTTTATTTCATAGCTCTAAGAAAAGATTCATAGATTAGAACTTCCAAGGACAAGAGGAAGGTTGAAAGATAAAGCCTTTCTTATAATCATGTTGAGTGTTTATGTAACCTAAGCTGAAAGATGAGAACATTTTATTGTCTTTAAGCATAAATAGTAGAGTTGAAAGGCTTGTGATGAGCCTTCTCATGTATATTGTCAGGCCCTCAGAACCTTCAAGCCCAAACTGTCGTAATATCAAAGTTAATGTCTGACGGGACGTGCAGCCTTAGACGCTTCTTGACACTTTTGGGTCTTCTCTGCGACTAAGTAAGCCTTACCCAAACCTAGTCAGCTTGCAAACTCACCAAAGTTGGAACCAAGCCCTCAAGGCTTCTAGGATGTGGAAGCTTTAACACCAACATGGCTACTTCAAGCCACCAATGTTGGACTATGGTGTGGAAGTACAAACACAAGTGTGGCTACTCCTAGTCACCAAGAAAGGCAACAAGCGCAAAAAGAATAAAGAACAAAGAACTAGAGTAAATGCTTCAGAGTTTTATTACTCTCTCCCAAGAGAATGGATAAATGAATTAATACAAATAAGGAGGAGAGACTCTCTATTTATAGTTAAACTTCCTCTCAATCAATTGCTTAGATCGATTTACATCAACGGCTAAGATCTGCCCAATCAATCCTATCTAATTATCCATTAGTAGGATTCTTTCCTTGGATAGGTGTCTGCATTGGATATGGTAAATTCCCCCACAATATCTTCATGATTTGTTGTCTCTTGCCATATTTATCGAGCTTTTGTGACCATCTTCGGATATGATGCCACTTTCCTTTTCTATAAGGCTAATGCGAACGACCTCCACATCATTCTCCAAGTGATGGGCCAAGTTTGGTGGCCTTGGTAAGCCCACACTCTACATAGAACCTCTTTAGCAGACATTTGTGCTAATGTCCCGGGCCCAAATATCACGACTTGTGACATTCTCCCTCCACCAAACCTAGTGACGCCCTCGTCGATCTACTCGACGATCCTGGGCAACATCACCTTGGACACTTCTTAATGCCTTAGCTGGTTGCGGTCCTCCCATACGAACTACTTGCCTTGGCTTCTGCCGCATGTAACTTCATGACCCCTCGCGACATACTTCATATCAACTTGGTTGCCTTTCGACGCCTCTACTTGTTCACGTCCCCCATAAGGACTCGACATCTCCATAAAGGTTGTGTTTACTTTGGCTCTTACCGACAAGTGATGAAATGGCCTAACACGCCCACAAGTACATCTCCATCATAGGAACCCTTTCCTACAAGTCTTGATTTATCTTGGCTTAGACCCTCCAGGCCCTGCGGTAAAGTCTTGAATCCCTTTCACACTTTGTTTCCTCCGCGCTAAAGTTAGGTCTTACTAGACCTACGCTCACTAAAGATGACAAATCAAAATCAAAAGAACACTAAAATCGTATTGAGATATATATTCATCTCTGATTTCATGGCATTTACTCAAAAATACGCCAGCCCTTCTTACTTCATGAAGTCTGACATTCCTTGCATCGAACCCTCCTCATTGGAGTTCTTTGAGCCACCATGCATCGACACTTTCTCATGGCAAAGTCTGATGCCCCTTCTCACATCCTCCTGTAATATCCTCAATACCGGGTTAGTGATTAAATGGTAAAATTTCAGAATTTGGGGATAAAAGTAGGATAGTTGAAAGTTTAATGATTTAGATATGAATAATTCCTTATTGGATTAGATGAAGGGTATAATAGTAATTTCACAAGAAAGATTTTTTTCTTCCTCCTTTATATAGGATATAACACGTGGAAATGAAGGGAGCAAGGTTCCAGTTTCCAGAGTTCTCTTCTTCTCCTTTCTTCTTCACGTGTGGAAGCCAAGAGCAAAGGTGAGATTTCTTATTAGTTGGTTTTTAGTTGAAATTAAGATTGGGTTTTAATCATAAGATGATACTTAAGCTTAAGGAAAGCTTAAGTTATCTTAAAACTATAAGATGAAAAAGATAATATGGAGCAAAGATTGGAGTTTTTAAGTGAAATTTTGAATAAGAATGTTTAAATGAATTTAGAGGATGAATTTGACTTGTCATTTATGAGAATAAGAAGCTAGAAGTGTTAGAATTAAGTTTGAGTAACATGAAAAATTTGGTGTGATTATTGATTTCTATATGGAGAATAGAATTTTGAGGTTTAAGATGAAATAAATGGGTATAAATTAGTTTAAGTATGTATATATGAGTTAAGAATATTAAAGGAAGTGAAATAGGAAGTGTGGAGCTGAAAATGAAGTGATTTTCGAGCTCAAAACATGATTTCTGGGCTAGGGGAATCGGTACCCATTCAATGGGAATCGATACCCCCTCAACCGAACCAGAAATTCCAGAATGTCATAGGGGAACCGATTCCCCCACAGTAGGGAACCGATTCCCCCTAAAGGAAAGTTGTAAATATTGGTTTGATAGGTTCGTTTAAGTTGCTAATATCCAATTACAAGGTGTAGGTATCTAATAATTGCCTTAAAATGTACATTTATGTAGATTCTAAGCGTAAAGCAATTCCGGAATATTTGGCAAGTAAGATCGATCAAGGAAAAGATAAGAGATAGTTATTGACTAGTGAGGCCAGGTGAGTGCGTATTATTATAATATACGTATTGTATATGGAAATTGGACTTGCGACAAGTCTGTTTCCAATATGATTGTAGGAGTAGAAGTATGATTATGTTTGATATTGTGTGAATATGTTTTGTTCATATTATATGTTATGTGGTATGAATTTATATGATATGTGTTATATGACAATGATTTATGTATTATAGGAAAATTGTTATATGAGCTATATGAGCATGGGATATAAGTTATAGGATCACAAATTATGTAAAGTAACCCCGACTTATGTGTTAACAAGAGAAAGTGACATAAAATATGGAACAAGATATAAATTACCTGATTTAGATATAAGGGAATTGGTGGAATCAACTTAAGGGATTAAAGAAAATATGAGATAAGTTAAATAACATTGACCTATAGAACAATATGAGATTAATAGATATATATATATATATATATATATTAGGTGATATTGATAGAACTGGTTATAGGGATATGTAAGATCAATTATATGGTAAAGATCTATGAAGCTATAGGAAGATGTTATAGGAGCTTTTGATGATAATTTATTAGAAGACTTGCATATGTGATAAGTATGTGAAACTGAATTAGGTAAGCATGTGTAAAGGTTATAAATAATAGAAACATAAATGACAAATAAGTAATGATATGATCAATTATGGGAATTATGCATTAGAGTTATAAGATTTGAGAATGGAGGAAAACTAGATAAGACTGAACTATAAAGGAACTGAGAATAATATATCACTTAGGATATTTGGATATAAAGTGATGATATGCACATAGAATATAAAATACATGTTTATAAATATGACATAGGTTATGTGTTATGATAAATGAATATATGAGAATAAGAGATAAAATAAGTGACTTTGTGATGGAAGCTATATGACCATGAATGATGAATATGAATAATTTAAGTACTATAATAGTTTTGATATGTATCTAGGTGATGTGATGTATGAGGTCGTATGAAATATTATAAGACTGTGATTATATGAGAAACAAAAAAGGTACAGGTGAATTATATGGAAATGAACTACGTGAATGGGTGTGATCTTATGAAAATTTATGATGAGCTATGTGAATGAACTATAAGATTATGTGTATATGTAATTATGAGAAGTCAAAATAATAGAATGTAAGCAAGGTGTCAAGAAATGTAAAATGACACGAAAAGTTATATAAGCTACGTGATATGTGAAGTGAACTATGTGTTATGTGAAATGATAAGTATAAAAAAATGCCCATGTTATGTGTCTTAAGAGCTAGGGGTATAGTTTGCATGCCAAGAGTCGAGGGTCTACGCGGTCCTTCGGGACATATATGTATTATTTGGAACATGTGTGAGGTCTTTTGAGACACATACTTGATCCTTGGCATATGTATATGATTCTTAAGGAATGATATGTGGTCCTTAGGGACAACCTTATATGGCACTTCGGTGCATTTCTACGCGGCACTACGGTGCAATTCTATGTGGCACTTTGGTACAACTTATATGAGCTGTGGTGACAGCATTAGTGCACAACCTCTATAAACTCACATATCTATGGTTCTCACATGTGTACATGGGCTAATAAAGGAAATAATAAAAGAACCTTGCATGATAGTATGTGATTGGTTTGTAATCTTTATGGTGTGAAGTGATATATGTGATATGATGATGTGTATATAGCTTGGTTAAGAGGAATAGATGCAAGAACATATGACAAAAAGATAAAGAACGAAAATAAAACTAATAAAGAGATAATAATAAATACCTTACATATGATTTACATGTTTTGTGCTATGAAACCTGTTATAAGAATTATATGATGTGATGTGTCCTTCCTTGAGAAATGATATGCGTGTTATATGACAAACTAATATAATAGGTACCAGATCAATTGTTAAATGGATTACTTATAATGATATATATAAATATGTGAATGGTGTGTGTACCAATGGATAGTGGTTGCATGACAGAATGTATGCTTGTGTATGATATAATAAGTATAAATTATGAATGCATTAGTAGTAATTATATGTTTTTATGCCTCACTAAGTCATCGACTTAGCGTGTGAGTATTTCACACGTAGGTTCTGGAAAGCTAGAAGAAAAGTGAAGAGGAGCAAGACAGGTCAGTTACTTCTTACCGAAGATCAGATCAGAAAAGATGTCTTGAATTAGATGGATTCTGTATATTGAATAGTTGGCATGACTATTGATTGAGTTAAATAAACCGCTGTGACTTTAATGAAGGTTTTAAATTTTCTCGAGTTTTTGTCATGAGTCAAAGTTTGAAAAGTCAATGTGACACCTCGGACTCGTATCCGGGTCGGGTACGGGTTGGGGGGTTAATTAATGGTATCAGAGTACATGCCAACACAGAGTGAAAAATTTTCTGATCTGACATTGTAAGGAGTATGTTGTCTTGCTAATAGAATAAGATTAGTTTAATATAGTAGAAATCTGATTAGGAGAATTTCAAAGATATTGAGGGGTGAACCTGATGGTAGTAGCAATTCACCTGCCCTGCCCAGGCAGGAGGAAGAGCGGACACCTCAGGAAGTGCCTCATAAGATCAAAGACTGATTTCAGAAAGTTGAAATCGTATTAGAATAATGATAGAAAGTTTTCACAGGTTCAAATCGGAAAAGTGATATGAAGTATTCTTATTATTTCATGGATACGATAGAATATGGTGAAGAAGTGACATCATAAGAAAGCTAAAAGATTAAATGATGTGGTGAGTATTTGCAGAAGAGCTCAAGAATAAGTGCATCAGTAGCAAGTGTATAAAATATATGGAGATAGAGGTTATGAATTTGAAACAAATGGAATTGAAACGTGTATGGATAAGAGTGCAGTTTGATAAACTGAAGGAATTACTGTTAGGCTAAAGTAAAGGAAATAAGATATGCAAGTGGTTGTTAATAGATTGTGCTCCGATGAAAGGTGTGTTATAGTGTTAAAGTTCTAAGGAGAGAGTTCAGAAGGATTAAAAGAACTGGTAGTTTGGGTTTCAAATACAACCTTGGTTGGAATTAGTTGTATTCCGTATCAAATGATCAAATCTGAGGAAAGACAGATACGTTTGAATAGTAGAGTTTGGTACTGGAAGATTAAATAAGGAGTTAAGAATGAATATGAAATTAAGTTTATAAAGGAAAGGGTAATGTCTGAGTTTGAACCCAGGAAAAATTGTGTTGTGAACGAGTAAGAATGTGAGTTGAATAAGTTAAACAAATAAATACTGAGTTAGTTTCGACCAGAAAGAGTGCATATGATTGGAAGAACTGTTACTGACAAAGTTAAGTGATGAGGAATGTAGTTAAAAGATTAAAGATGATGAAGGATAAGCTAACAGAGTATGGCGTAAATTTGTAAATGGTTATGGATTTGATTATGTAAGGGAGATGTGGTGAAAGAGTAAAAGCTTATTATGTTTGAAGGAAGTCAAGGATATGTGTATTGTGATTTGAATAAGGACTTTATGAAGAATAAGATCTGTGCAAAGAGTGTTGATTATCAAAGTTATGAAGAGATGATAAAGATCAGTAATCTAAGATGAGCATAAGTGAGAGGAAAAGAATATGTGAGCATGAAAAAAAATATATGATTTGTATAAGAAGATTTTGATTGTTATTGAATAAAGGAATAATGAAATAAGGAAATGAAAGGATAAAGTTTAAAGAAGCAGATGTGATAAAGGTTATGGTTTTTGGTCAAACAGAATTAATCAGAGGAATAAAGAATGATTTATATGTATTAAGGAAGTTTAAGAAGAAGTTAAGTGATGTTGGAATAAAAGTTGGTTATTATTGCAAGGCAATTAAAGATTTCTCAAGAATTTGATTGAGTTATGAATTTTGAGCGATAAAAATTGATGCTACTGGTTATATGATAAGCGACAGTAAATGAATGAATATAGGAAAAGTTAGTTGAAGAACCAAAGGAAGAATAGAGTAAGTAGATAAGACAGCATAAGAACATTAGGAGAAATGTTCTTATCAATAAGTGTGCAATGAAAATTCGGGGAGGAATTTTCTTAAAAGGAGGGGAGATTTGTAATATCCTCAATACCGGGTTAGTGATTAAATGGTAAAATTTTAGAATTTGGGGATAAAAGTAGGATAGTTGAAAGTTTAATGATTTAGATATGAATAATTCCTTATTGGATTAGATGAAGGGTATAATAGTAATTTCACAAGAAAGATTTTTTCTTCCTCCTTTATATAGGATATAACACGTGGAAATGAAGGGAGCAAGGTTCCAGTTTCCAGAGTTTTCTTCTTCTCTTTTCTTCTTCACGTGTGGAAGCCAAGAGCAAAGGTGAGATTTCTTATTAGTTGGTTTTTAGTTGAAATTAAGCTTGGGTTTTAATTATAAGATGATACTTAAGCTTAAGGAAAGCTTAAGTTATCTTAAAACTATAAGATGAAAACGATAATATGGAGAAAAAATTGGAGTTTCTGAGTGAAATTTTGAATAAGAAGGTTTAAATGAATTTAGAGGATGAATTTGACTTGTCATTTATGAGAATAAGAAGCTAGAAGTGTTAGAATTAAGTTTGAGTAACATGAAAAATTTGGTGTGATTATTGATTTCTATATGGAGAATAGAATTTTGAGGTTTAAGATGAAAGAAATGGGTATAAATTAGTTTAAGTATGCATATATGAGTTAAGAATATTAAAGGAAGTGAAATAGGAAGTGTGGAGCTGAAAATGAAGTGATTTTCGAGCTCAAAACATGATTTCTGGGCTAGGGGAATCGGTACCCATTCAATGGAATCGATATAATTGCCTTAAAGTGTACATTTAGTGATCTAAGCGTAAAGCAATTCCGGAATATTGGCAAGTAAGATCGATCAAGGAAAAGATAAGAGATCGGTATGATAGTGAGGCCAGGTGAGTGTGTATTATTATAATAGACGTATTATATATGGAAATTGGACTTGCGACAAGTCTGTTTCCAATATGATTGTAGGAGTATAAGTATGATTATGTTTGATATTGTGTGAATATGTTTTGTTCGTATTATATGTTATGTGGCATGAATTTATATGATATGTGTTATATGACAAGATTATGTATTATAGGAAAATTGTTATATAGCTATATGAAACATGGGATAAGTTATAGGATCACAAATTATGTAAAGTAACCCTGACTTATGTGTTAACAAGAGAAAGTGACATAAAATATGGAACAAGATATAAATTACCTGATTTAGATATAAGGGAATTGGTGGAATCAACTTAAGAGATTAAAGAAAATGTAAGATAAGTTAAATAACATTAACCTATAGAACAATATGAGACTAATAGATATATATATATATTAGGAGATATTGATAGAACTGGTTATAGGGATATGTAAGATCAATTATATGGTAAAGATCTATGAAGCTATAGGAAGATGTTATAGGAGCTTTTGATGATAATTTATTAGAAGACTTGTATATGTGATAAGTATGTGAAATTGAATTAGGTAAACATGTGTAAAGGTTATATAAATAATAGAAACATAAATGAGACAAGTAAGTAATGATATGATCAATTATGGGAAATTGTGCATTAGAGTTATAAGATTTATGGAAAATGGAGGAAAACTAGATAAGACGGAACTATAAAAGGAACTGAGAATAATATATCACTTAGGATATTTGGATATAAAGTGATGATATGCACATAGAATATAAAATACATGTTTATAAATATGACATATGTTATGTGTTATATGATAAATATGAATATATGAGAATAAGAGATAAAATAAGTGACTTTGTGATGGAAGCTCTATGACCATGAATGATGTGAATAGGAATAATTTAAGTACTATATAACTATGAGTATTTGAGTATGTATCTAGGTGATGTGATGTATGAGGTCGTATGAAATATTATAAGACTGTGATTATATGAGAAACAAAAAAGGTACAGGTGAATTATATGGAAATGAACTACATGAATGGGTGTGATCTTATGAAAATTTATGATGAGCTATGTGAATGAACTATAAGATTATGTGTATATGTAATTATGAGAAGTCAAAATAATAGAATGTAAGCAAGGTGTCAAGAAATGTAAAATGACACGAAAAGTTATATAAGCTACGTGATATGTGAAAGTGAACTATGTGTTATGTGAAATGATAAGTATAAAAGAAAATGCCCATGTTATATGTCTTGAAAGTTAGGGGTATAGTTGGCATGCCAAGAGTCTAGGGTCTACGCGGTCCTTTGGGACATATATGTATTCTTTGGAACATGTGTGAGGTCTTTTGAGACACATACTTGATCCTTGGCATATGTATATGATTCTTAAGGAATGATATGTGCCTTAGGGACAACCTTATATGGCACTTCGGTGCATTTCTACGCGGCACTACGGTACAATTCTACGTGGCACTTCGGTGCAATTTATATGAGCTGTGGTGACAACATTAGTGCACAACCTCTATAGACTCACATATCTATGGTTCTCACATGTGTACATGGGCTAATAAAGGAAATAATATAAAAGAACCTTGCATGATAGTATGTGATTGGTTTGTAATCTTTATAGTGTGAAGTGATATATGTGATATGATGATGTGTATATAGCTTGGTTAAGAGGAATAGATGCAAGAACATATGACAAAAAGATAAAGAACGAAAATAAAACTAATAAAGAGATAATAATAAATACCTTACATATGATTTACATGTTTTGTGCTATAAAACCTGTTATAAGAATTATATGATGTGATGTGTCCTTCCTTGAGAAATGATATGCGTGTTATATGACAAAACTAATATAATAGGTACCAAATCAATTATTAAATTGGATTAATTATAATGATATATGATAAGAATGCCTCACTAAGTCATCGACTTAGCGTGTGAGTATTTCACACGTAGGTTCCGGAAAGCTAGAAGAAAAGTGAAGAGGAGCAAGACAGGTCAGTTACTGCTTACCGAAGATCAGATCAGAAAAGATGTCTTGAATTAGATGGATTCTGTATATTGAATATAGTTGGCATGTACTAATTGATTGAGTTAAATAAACCGATGTGACTTTAATGAAGGTTTTAAATTTTCTCGAGTTTTTGTCATGAGTCAAAGTTTGAAAAGTCAATGTAACACCTCGGACTCGTATCCGGGTCGGGTATGGGTTGGAGGTGTTACACCTCCCTTCTAACTTGAAGGTTGGAGTTCAATTCCCACTTTGCAAATGGGTAGTTTCTCCATGGTTGCCTTGTCCCTCAACATCTTGACCCCCTTCAAACTTTGTCTAATAGTCTCTGAATGACTATTCTTCACTTGAACATCCTTGGTAAGCACCTCCTTCGACCCTTCTCTTATGATGGTCTTTGAAGTCATGTTCTCTACACAAACATGCTCGGTAAACTGCTCGAACATGGGCAACCCTTCATGCACTTGGCTCCCACACGTCCTGGCAAAAACAAACCTTATTGAGCCAAGTCTCAACGCCTTTTCGATCATGGGTTTGTCATATTCTCTGGACGACTCGATCCTGGGCTCATATTAATTTGACGACCCTTTCTTTGCTCAACTCTTACCCTCGGCTTAACATCTTTAACACTTGTGTTTATGCCAAGTTTGCACACATCTTCCCCATACTCACCATCTGGTTCATCATTGAGTGAACTTTCACTGTCTCTCGAGGAACTACATTCTTTATCCTTTGACTTGCCTTCATCATGGATTCCCTCGCCATTACCCTCTGCTTTCAGCTTTGCCTTGGAAGTCTTGCTCTTCTTGACTCTAAATTATCTGATTGACTCGGCGGTTGTCAAGGCTTTAGATAACTCATTGACTTCCCTTCACTCCAACACTTTCTTCGCCCATGGCTTCAGTTTGAACATAAAGGTGAAGAACCCATCTTCTTCAGTTAAACTCAGGAATTAGTGTATGAGCTTTCTAATTCAACTCATAGACTCCTTAAGTGTCCCTTTATACTTGAGACTCCTCGACTTGGACCACGCCTCCATCCTGGCATACTGTGATCGAACTTGCTCACTCTCCACCCTCGGCTTGATGACTTTATCTTTCGTTATTGCATCGGGTCTTTTTTCGTGCTAGACAGCTTTGACACCTACAGTCTCATCACGTCTCGATCTTGGATTGACTACTTTGAAACTTGAGGTCGCACCACTTTCTGGTCTGGCAACATTGACATCTGCAATCACGTCGGGTCTCTTTTCAGGTTTGGTTGCCTTATCATCTATAGTCGCACCTCATCTTCCTCTTAACTTTGTCGTATTTACACTTGCAATCGATCCAAGTCCCTTTCTTAACTTGGCTGCTTTCTCAGTTATAGTTGTGTCATTTCCTTTCTTGACGGCATTGACACTCGCAATTGCACTAAGTCTTGCTACTCCTCCTTCTTGCTCATTTATTCCCCTGACGATGGCAGTAAGGCGACTCTTCTCAGGATATCCTCTAATCAAATGAGGATCGTCACAGAAGTAATGATTTAACTTTTCCTTGCTCGTATTCTTCTTCACACCAGACTTAGTCTTGTCATTCTTTCTCGATGGATTTCCTTGGCTATGAATAGTCGATGATTCACATTGGCTATTCGAAGAGCTTCCTTTACCATCTCCCAGTTGCACCTCTTCCTGGTCTCTCCCACTATTGTCACTATCCCTAAGCATGGGTCTGGATGACACAACACTAGTTGGCCTATCTCCCGCAAGTTCAATCAACTTTTTGTCTACAACTATGGCCTCCGAAAGTCTCTGGGCGTCACCTTTCTTTCCCTCGAGCATCGCCCCTAGTCTTGTCCCTCCAAGAAGGTCTTAAGCACACCCCATTCACTCATTGCTCCTTTACATATGATGAGCTCACCCCTGAGCTCATCCACCTTATTTCTCAAAGACATCACCTCAACTTCATCAGTAATACTCTCTCGAACCATCTTTAACTCATTGGGAACTTGGTGTATCTCGTCCTTGAACCTATCCTCCATGGATTCCAATTTATCAAGACGGGACTCCATAACACCCTGGGTCTCATTGGCCTCTTCCTTGACATTTTCAAGTCTTATGACCCTCATTTCCAATGAAGTTGAGATCTTGTCTTTCTCTTTCCTTATAGTCAATATCTCGGCCATAACAAAATCACATACTTGGGTCGTCTTCACTTTAAACTCATCAAGAATCTCTTGAACATTGTCCTTGATCGAGTACATAGACTCTTCCAAACTAGTGACCCTCTTTTCTATAGAAAAACCAACATCCCTTAGATCATTTATCCAAGATTTACAGTCATTACCTCGACCATACAAATCCTTAATGTAATCCTCAATTGGTCATGTCCACTTTTTTTGCTCCCCATCAAGACTTTCATTGTCTTCATGAGTGAACTCATTGTCTCACTCGAACATGCCTTGAGCTCTACCTTTGAGCCTTTCTACCTTGAGATCTAGCTCCTCTTCGTCTCATCTCAAGCTTTTGTCACCTCAAAGATTTCTTGCGTACTAATCATGGCATCCTCATGCTTGGATACCCATAATGCTCTCGAGCCCATCGGACTCTCCTCTCGTTTTCCACCATGGCTCTCTTTGCCTTTTTGTGCTGAAACTCTTTTTCTCTTGTGCCCCATCTCTCACTCTTAGCTCAATCACTCTTTACTAGCTTGAACACAAATCCTTACCAACTTGACTACAAAAGCAAATTGACTAAATAGTAAGTAAACTTAACTTACCCGATTTAGCACATTACACCAAACATAGATAAAACGATCGTTATCTGCCCACAACGACTCCCTCTGATGCCACTTGTCACGCCCTCAAAATATTTAAGCCCAAACTATCACAATATCAAAGTTAAGGTCTGACGGGACAAGCGACCTTAGATGCTTCTTGACACTTCTGGGTCTTCTCTGTGACTAAGTAAACCTTACCCAAACCTAGTGAGCATGCAAACTCACCAAGGTATGAATCAAGCCCTCAAGGCTTCTATGATGTGGAAGTTTTAACACCAACATGACTACTCCAAGCCACCAAGGTTGGACTATGGTTCGAAAGTGCAAACACAAGTGTGGCTACTCATATCCACCAAGAGAGGCAACAAGCACAAAGATAATAAAGAGCAAAGAACTAGAGTAAATGCCTCAGAGTTTTATTACTCTCTCCCAAGAGAATGGATGGATGAATGAATGAATGCAAATGAGGAGAAGAGGCTCTCTATTTATAGTTAAGCTCTCTCTTAATCAATAGCTTAGATCAATTTACATCAATGGCTAAGATCTGCCCAATCAGTACAAGATCTCATAAATCAAGGAAATCTAACCCAATCCTGTCTAATTACATCCATTAGTAGGATTTTTTCCTTGGATAGATGTTCACATTGGATATGGTAAGATTCCCCCACAATATATTCATGATTTTTTGTCTCATAGGATATGACGCAACTTTCCTTTTCTGTACGGCTAATGTGAACGATCTCCACAATATTCTCCAAGTGATGGGCCAAGTTTGGTGGCCTTGGCAAGCCCACACTCTGCATAAAACCTCTTTAGCAAACACTTGCACCAATGTCTCAGACCCAAATATCACGAACTGTGACAATACACTTATTTGATTTATTATATAAGGTTTCAGTTCTAAGAAGGTTAAACTCGAATTGTCTTCATTATCACTTAATAAGGCTAATAAGACCTTGATCCTCACTCATTATAGGTTCATATGGACCAAGTTCAATTAGGGAGGATATATTTTCCTATGTCTGAATGGAAATACAATTCTCATGAAGACATATGTACTCTGATTATTACTTGTTAGGCCACACAAAGATACAATTCTCCCAAATACATCATTTTCACTCTCACTTAATGGGGACATAGTTCAGGTAGAAAGCTCATAAAATGCTAATGCAAGTGTACAGTGTGTGATAAGAAATTCATATACCTTTAGGGGGAAAAATAAAGACTTTTTTTCAAATTTTCATTTTTAAAATTTCACAAATCTAAAACCAATGAGTTCAAATATTAGTATAACTATTTGTTAGGATAAAATAATACATGACATAGTAAAATAACTCAAAGAAAAATTAGAAGTATCATAAAATAAATATAAATTTAAGTTTACAATTTTCAATCATTAAGACAACATATAATTAACTAGCTGCCCTACTCTTTAATTTCCTTAGTGAAGTCGTCAAGTTATCGAAATGATCCTTAAGGTTAGATGACTCTCGACTTTGAAAATTTAATTTTAAAAATAAAATTGAAATCACCATCGAACATTTTGGACTAGATATGATCAAACACCTATAAATTCACCTTTTAAAAGAAAATTTTGGAAACTTCTTTTAAAGAAAATTTTAAGATATGCGCTTTGACAAGAGATTCGAAGAAAATGAGTTCAATAATTGAAAATGTGTAGGAAAAAATTAACACCACACAATGTCTAGAATCAGTACGTAATCAATTATAAGTTGTCTTAATAATGAAATTTACAAATTCGAATGTGCTTTAAAATATGACCCTTCCATGAATGTAAATTTATTTAAATAGAGTGAACTTTTATTAAAAATAATTGACTCCAAAAAGAACTAGTTCACTCTATTCTTATTTTTAAAAGTGTAATACCCTAAACCCGATTGGGTCTAAAGTGTCACATTAGGCTACTGATTCAACTACTAAACTTTAAAACCTATTTGTTTTCATTTTAAAACATACTAAATTGTACCAAAATAGACATACATAACAGTTACAAATCACTTTTATAAACCGGAGCTCCGTGACACATAGTTTAAATCAAATAATACAATTCAAAGTCTGATAACTCAAAAACATAAGTAAGGTTCTATGAATACACATGCTCATTAAAGCTATAGTATAATACTCTAGAAGAGACGTTGAAAGTCATGTTGTGATAGTGCTCCATGAATGGCTCAAGCTAATAACCTATGAATGGAAAACATACGACGTTGCTTACAAAGCCCAGTAGTATAATCACTAATCTAGAGTAGAATTATGAGTCTCATAAACACAAGCATGCTAGAAGACATGGTACTAAGCAGTATGTATTTGCATGACCATAATCAAGTGCTACCTAATTAAGGTTTAATTGTTATATCGCTAAAGTAAGAGTCTCATATTTCCCTTAATCCTCTTCTTAGGGCTCCGCCATGAGTACACCTCTATTGGGTCTCTAACCACAATGACTGAAACTATTGTGCATTCTTTAAATGTGACACATGATAAACTACTAGTATCTGGTCACACATAGCATCAGATACTAGACAACTTAGGGAATTCTGGTATCATATTACATCTGTAAAATTTTCACTAAGCTACTGAATGATCTCCTAGTCTTACATAGCATCAAGTAGATAATGGAGGGGAAACACAGTATCATATAGAATCGGTAAAATTCTTACTCCGTTGAAGCACTGGCTCGATCTCACATAGCATCGAGTCAAGTTTTAAGGATATATGTTATATTATAGTGATGTAACTATACATGCATGACAAGGGCCCAAAGGCTACACACCACTAACAATGCCCCACTAGGGAAACTAAGGTAGTTTAGCTACACACTAGCATAGCTCGACACACTAAAGCGAGGTCATCCTCTCACTAGCTGTTATCTCACTCGTTCTTTCATTTCGAATGTTATTCAAGAATTTATTAGTCTGTTACATCTATAGTCTATTAAGCTTCTTTATTCTATTCATTTAACATTGAATGGTATTTTAGACATTTTTGTCTTTAAGGAGGTCTCTATGTGTTTCATGATTTACGATCATTATTGTTTTTGCTAATCCCTTGTTATGTTATTTGCTAGCCTGATACCTGACTCGGGTTCATTTGTTGGTCGCGATAATCTAGTCGTTCTCATCATGTTTTCCCTCAATTCACCATTGAGTTAAAGGGAAGACTTGTACATCATTGATTCATTGATGTTCTTCGTAGTACATGATTCCTATTTTTTGTAATCTGATCAGCTTATCATATTGTTTATCAGTACATCCTCTGTAACGATCCTTTTTTCTTAATTTCTCGATACATGTTTGACTGAATATACTTGAATGTATTACACCTAATATGGTTACTTTGGTTGTAACCCAATTCTAAGAGTATTTCTAGAACCTTTTGCCATTTATATCCCTCACCGACTAAGTTTCACCATTAAGGGTCATCCTTAACTCTTGAGGGGCCTTAATGAAATGGATTATAACCATCCAAAATAAGTAGTATCAATACCCTACACATAGAATTGATATCCCTAGACAAGTATCGATACCCCTATGAGTACAGGTACAAAAATAGCTTCTGTACGCTAAAAATTAGCCTATTATAGATGCCAGATACCCTTAGTATCAATACCAGAGGGGAAATATTGATACTCCTCCTTTCAGTATAAATAATTTATGCTAAAACCTCCCAAAAATCATTTCAATTCATCCAATATCGATATTGCTCATCCAGTATCGATACTCAAACCCAAAACTGCTTGGGAAACACTCAAGAATCGTCTCAAAGGTCTTAATTTGGTCCTAAATCATGCGTTAAAGCTTAGGGAAGTTACTTAGGGTCATCTAGTGCCCTAAAACACAATATAAGTAACAAAATCACCATATTTGGCAAAAGTTAAACAAAAACTCTAAAATGTTTAAATACTCAATTCCTAACTAATCCTCATGATTTGAAAGCCTTAACACCACAAACGATTATAAATACATTACATTGATGTTAGAATCCCAAAATGAAGCTCCTTTAACTAGCTACCGCTCTCCCTTTCTTCTTTTCTTGAACTAAAGTGTTCTTCATCCACTTCCTCACAACCCATTGATCTTGGAAGCTTTTGGAATAAAAAATAAAGAAGAAAATAAAAAATGAGTTAAGAAAAAGATGATAAAATTTTCCATCTTTTCCCCCCTCAAATCCCCTGCTAAAAGCTAAAATGAATCTTAATAAATTAACCTCATTTTCACCAATGGGTTAATTGCACTTTTGGTCCTTCATACTTTACCTTCTAGGAAACAATCCACTTTTTAAGACCAATTAGGCTCAATTTACATCCAATCAAGCTTACACTCAACCCAACGGCTTCAATTACAAACTTCATGATATTCATACCCCTCTCAAGTAAACCTGAAAATATTAGCCCAAAATTTCGAGTGCTAAAACTTTCTCATTCTTGAAAGAAATTTCATCCTTAAAATTTACTTATATTGAATAACGACTACCCTTATGTCAACCGCTTAGAAGCCTTAAAGTACCTAAACTCTTATCAGGTCTAATTCTTAGGGAAAAGTCCTCGTAACATGACATGCAACTTGGAAACCCACTAAATTAATATATGATTTTCCAAAAGGTATTGCCTGCGTCGAACCTTAAGAAATAACCTTTAAGAATCTCATTCTTACTATCTAACACTGAAAGTTGGGAACATTTTATAAGGATAAACACTTCTCCATGACTCATCTATAACTGCTAAACCCTTCACTGGCTAATCTACTCAATTGAGTTAACATACTGCATCACTCTACAGTTTTCTTTACTTACTGAACATAGGTAACTTGTCTTACTATGCGTTGAGATCCTACAGACACTAGTCATACACGGTCTCGATTTTGTCTACTGAAGTTATGATACCAATTCCTAACTTTCTACATATCAGTCTAAAAAGATACCCATCCATGCTACTCAATTGTTTCTTATTTTTCTTATAGTTTATAGATGCACACCAAATTATACATCTAAGGTAATCATGATTGAAAATTGACTATTTGCTTAACCAAACTAGCAACGTCAAGTTCTCCTAAAGAGCATACATCTGAGAGCAAAGATCCCTAGTAATCGTACTTTGACTTAAGGATTCTTTGACTCTACGTCTTATACTCATGGTCGTTTACCACCATTGTACTATTCGATGACACCTAACGCTGGTCAATAGTCGATTAAAGTACTTTGTCTACTATGGTCTCAAACACTAAAATTCATGGTATTACACAGCGTTGCATACTATTAAGTGTTTTATCTATCTCGTGCTTATATGCCAATATAAAAACATCAAGGATGAAGCTTGGTTGATATATCTAAATTACTTATTATTCATACCGGAAGGCATCATGGTGTAGTCAGAGGGTTCACTGCACCTCGAAACTCATACCCCTCTATCTTACCTTTAGTACCCATAGTACTTAGGGTGAGATTCGAAACTATTGCTTCGGAAACATAGACTCAACTAACTTACTCCTCATGAGTACTTGAGGTATTTGTGCCTAAGTGCCTTGGCACTAGTTGAGATATATCCTGATATTTTTGGCGAGTAAGATGATCGTCCTCCTGGATAGAGTAACTTAGGTATTCTTAACACTCTCATGGAGATCTCTACCTCCAATGTTGAACTTGGGATAACTAAATCTCTATAGGATCAGTAACATAAATCCTCAACTAATGATGCAAAAAAGTTCTTATAGTCTCATAACTAACTTTATAACCCACAATGATGCTCTCTTAGGGAATACACAAAGATGGAGGATTATGTGGCTAAACATTTTCTTATAGTTGACCTTCAACTCAACAAGGAACAATCATTTATTCTCATATATTCTCTTATATCTCTAGACTCACAACTCCAAGATCAAAGCAACTCTTGTGCTAACAATTTCCATTAGATCGGTTACTAAGCCTAACCCAAGCCCTCAAAGAATATCTAAGGTAAACCTTGTATATTCCATTAAGTCTCACAAACTAGGCACTTGGATCCTCACGTTAGGATCCTTTATATGAATACTTTTCCGATATAGTTCACTTGGCTCCATAAAGGAATACGCAAACTCATGACTACTAGAACAACATGAATAATTGGATTTGTTAAAAATGTACCTAACATCTCATCTACATCATCATTATCTTTTCTAGGTCTCATAGAAATTTGACAAACTATATCATGTACAGTTGAACTAGAAACATGTTGATCTGTTCCTCTACTCTCTTACTTGAGCATAGCGTTGATACCTCTATATGTAGACTCTCTATCATATTAAGCTATTGAGATCTCTCCCCTAGGCCAACCTAAGGCGTCGCTATCCAAAGTAGGGTAATCCCTCACTGTACGCTCTAAAGATCTGTATCTATAGAACTTCCTAGGGAGTCTAAAGCACCTTCCTTGATGCTTCTTGCCACAATGTTCACACTCTGAACATCCTAATACCTTATCGGAGCTTCCAAAGCTCATTACAGATGGTGGAGCTAACAACCTCCTATCAGACCCTATGTTTGACCTCTAACTTGGTTGAAGTGGCTAAGTTGATGTCGCTCTCCTCTGCTCACAAGAATCCCTAACCCTTTTGGCCACTAGCTACGGTAATTATACTAGTACTGAGGCCCTCGTTGCTCAAAGTGTCAGTATCACCTAACAAGTTCATCATCATGCTCTACACCCTTTCCATAGCCTTAGCTTATCATGTCAACTCTGAAAACAATCTAGGCAAGTTTACCGCTAACTATGCATGGATATCAATATGAATCCCCTTGAGGAACCTCTTGTACCTAAATAAATCAATCACAACTAGCTTTGGAGCATAATGACTCAACCAAAGAAAATTTATCTCGTACTCGTACGCTAAGCTATCTCCTTGAACTAGTTTGGAGAATTGCATTCTCAATCCATTCATATGTGCCTCACCAATATACTTCCCTCTAAACTCACTCATGAACTAATCCCACGTAGGCACCTCTGGTTATAGAGTCATCTCTGCAGTATCCCACCAAACGATAACACCACCTTTGAGCAAAGCGGTGATGCACTCTAGGTTACCTTCTAGGTAAGATGAAGTTGCCTCAATGTCCTCATAGTCTTCCTCAACCATTAATCGGTTAAAATTGGATCATCATGATCTGAACCATAAAAGTTGACTGTCTTATACCTTCTCAGTCTCTCTACTAGAGACTCTATCGATGCTAAAGTACTCTGGGCGGCTGACTGAATAATTTATGCTCTAAGAATATGATCCACAATATTCTTAAGAGTGAAAGTTAAACATTTAAAGAAGGTCACCTCTATGACTCCCGCTCCTAACTGTATGGGTGTTCAAAACTAGGTACCCGATTCTCCGGGTTGTATATTTGTTAGCTCATGACCACGTTTATTAAGTCTGGTACCCGATAGTTGGGTCCCCATAAAATATGGGTATCTACATTTTTGGGTCATAAGTACCCAATTCATATTTTTAATTTTTTATTTTATTTTCTAAAAATTCACATAGGAAATACATAAAAGTTCATAATGTACAATCAATACACAAAAATTAGATTTGAAGTAGTTTTAAGGATATATATATATATATATTAAAGTTTATTTCTAAAAGAAAACATTAAAATATTAAAAATGATCATGATTTTTTCTTTCAAATCACATATTGACAAATTAATAAAAACATTTTCAAAAAAATTAAAACTTAAAAGTACATAATATAAACCTAAGAAAAATTTAGGGATTTAAATTTAATTTTAAGATAAAAATATTAAGGATCATAAAATAAAAATATAATTTAAATTATATGTATATATATTAAAACTATTGGGTTGGGTCATGTACTAGTTTATAAAAAAATTTAGCTTAAACCCTGCCCAATTACCTGGGAAAAATATGGGTCGGGTACCTAACCCAGCCGGGTAAGCTTTTTCATAGGATTACCCATTTTCTAGGTTCGGTATTTTTGAACACCCTTACTTAATGGGACTCCAAGATCCTCTATCCTAGGCAAGAACTCGTTACTAACGATATTGGGATGAGAGACACCACTCTCTATCATATCCTCGAGACTATGCTTGGAACTATCGGTCATCACAAAGTTTCTACAACATATAAAAAGAAAGAAAGCACCATTAGAATTCCAGACTTATACGAGTACCTTAAGTACCTAAGAGCATGTATTCACTGACACCTCAATATAACCAAATATTGGGTACTAGGACCAACTCAATCTAACACTCTGATACCACTAAATGTAACACCCTAAACTCGATTGGGCCTAAAGTGTCATATTGGGTTATTGAGGCAACTAGAAAAATATAAAACATGTTCATTTTCATTTAAAAACATATTGAATGATACAAAAATAGACATACATGACAGTTATAAAATACTTTTATAAATCGAAGCTCCATGACACATAGTTTAAATCAAATAATACAACTCAATGTTTGATAATCCAAAAATATAAATAAGGTTCTATGAATACACATGCCTACTAAAGATATAGTACATTACTCTGGAAAAGAATTTGGAAGTCCTGTTGTGATAATGCTCCACAAACAACTCAAGCTGATAACTTGTAAACGAAAAACATTCGAATGTTGAACTTACAAAGCCCAACAGTTATAAAACATGCTCATTTTAATTTAAAAACATATTGAATGATACCAAAATAGACATAAATGGTAGTTATAAAACACTTTTATAAATTGAAGCTGCATGACATATAGTTTAAATCAAATAATACAACTCAATGTCTGATAATCCAAAACATAAGTAAGGTTCAATGAATACACATACCTACTAAAGCTATAGTACATTACTCTGGAAAAGAATTTGGAAGTCCTACTGTGATAATGCTCCACAAACAACTCAAACTGATAACCTATAAATGAAAAACATTCGAACGCTGACCTTACAAAGCCCAAAAATATAATCGCTAAACTAAAGCAACGCTACGAGTCTTACAAACACATGGTACTAATCAGTAGGTATATGCATGATCATAATCAAGTGCTATCTACTTAAGGTTCAAATGTTCAATCGCTAAAGTAGAAGTCTCACGTTTCCCTTAAAACTGATGTACATTCTCTAAATATGACACATGACACATTGATAGTATATGGTCTCACATAGCATCAGACACTAGAAACTGAAGGAATCTCAGTATCACATAGCATCAGTAAAATTCTCATTAAGTTGTTGAATGATCTCTTGATCTCACATAGCATCAGATAGATCTTGAAAGAAGAACTAGATATCACATAGCATCGTTAGAATTCTTATTCCGCTGAAGCATTTGCTCGATATTATATAGCATCGAGTCAAACTTTAAGGATATTTTTGTACTATATTGATACAATTATACATACATTACTAAGGGTCCAAAGGCCACACGCCACTAACAATGCCTCTCTAGGGCAACTAAGGTAGCCTACTACACACTAGCATAGCTCGACATACTAAAGTGAGGTCATCCTCTCACCAACTGCCATCTCACTTGTTCTCTCATCTAGAACATATGCAAAAGTTTATTAGTCTGTTACATCTATTAGTCTATTAAGTTGCTTCATTATGGTCATATAACTCTCAAGGGTATTTTAGACATTTCTGTCTCTAAGGAGGTTTCTGTGTGTTTCATGATTTACGATCATTATTGTTTATGTTAATCCCTTGCTATATTATTTGCTAGCCATATACCTAACTCTGGTTCATTTCTTGGTAACGATAATCTAGTCACTCTCATCACGATTTCCCTCAATTCATCATTGAGTTGGAGGGATGGCTTGTATATCCTCGATTCATTGACATTCTCACAGTACATGATTCCTCTATTTTGTAATATGATTATCTTATTATATCGTTTGTTAGTACATCCACTGTAATAATCCTTTCTTCTTAATTACTCGATATATACTAGACTTAATATGCTTGTACATATTATGCATAATATGGTTATTTTGGTCGTAACCCTATACGAAGAGTGTTTCTAGGAATATTTTCCCATTTATGTCCCTCACGGACTAAGTCCTAACATTACGGGTTATCCTTAACTCTTACGAGCCTTAATTATAACACCTTAAATTCTAGGTTAGTAGTTTCAGGTTTACCTGAGAGATATGTGGACCTCGTTAAGTCGTAATAAAAGTTTTTGGGCTAAGTGAAAGTGTAATTGAGTTGGAATTGGGCGTAAAAAGTTATAAAAAATGTGTTAGACAAAAGTGTAAATATCCCATTTATAAAAATGATGTTGATTATTTGGGATTTTATCACTTGCTTAGGCATGGGTTTTAAAGGTAAAAGCTAGAAGTTTTTATTTCTCGTTTCATTCTTCATCTTTCTCTATTTTTATCTATTCTTCTTCATTCCTCAAGCTTGTAACACCTTAAACCCAATTAGGCCTAAAGTGACACACTAGGCTACCAAGACAACCCCTAATTTTCAAAACCTATTTATTTTCCTTTCAAACATATTGAATGATATCATAAATAAAACATAAATAATTGTTATAAAAATATTCTACAAAATCGAAGCTTCGTGACACATAATTTAAAATCAAAATAATACAAACACTGAATTTAATAATTGAATACATGAATAAGGTTCTATGAATACATATGCCTACTAAAGCTACAATATAGTACTCTGTCGAATATGCTGGAAGTCCTGCTGTAACAAGGCCCCACGAACTGGTCAAGCTACTGAACTACCAACAAAAAACATCCGAAGGCTGAGCTTACAAAGCCCATCAATATAATCGTTAATCTAGAGCAGCATAAGAATTTCATAAACACAAATATGTTGAAGACTTGGCACTAAGTAGTAGGTACATGCATGATCTGGATCAAGTGTTACCTACTTAAGGCTTTACTATTCTATCACTGAAGTATGAGTCTCACGCTTCCCTTAGTCCTCTATTAAGGGCCATACCATGAGTACACCATTAAAGGGTCTCTAACCCTAATGACTCTAACTGCTACATTTTATCTGAATAAGACACTGATACTCATGTGCATTATCTGAATGCAAACCTGACCATATTTTTTCATTATTTGAATGCAACCTAACTAGTACATGGTCTCTCATAGCCATTAGACACTAGTTAACTGAGGGAACCCGATGCACGTAGCATTGATGTAATTACCACTAACATACAAAATGATTTCATATTCCTCATATAGTCATTAGGTAGATCACGGAGGGGGAACCCCGTGTCACATAGCATCGATATAATTTTCACTCAACTGAAACATGGGCTCGGTCTCACATAGCCTTCAAGACAAGCTTTAACATATATGTTATACTGAAATAACATAATTGCACATGCACATCTAAGGCTCGAAGGCCATACAACACTGACACCGGTAACCCACTCTTCGAGAGTGTTCGGGCCTCGCGCCCTAGTTAGCTCTTGAAGTACCTCTCGCACTTACAATGCCCTATTAGGGTAACTAGGGTAGTCTTACTACACTCTAGCATAGTTATACACACTAAAGTGAGGTTTTCCTCTCACTTGCTGCTATCTTACTTGTTTTCTCATCTAGAACGTTATGCGAAGGGTTATTAGTCTGTTACTACTGTTATTTATTAAGCTACTCTATTATGGTCATTCGTTACTTAAAGGAGTCTTAGTCATTCTCTTCTTCTAGTAAAGTCTCTATGTATTTTAGGGTTTTACGATAATTTTTGTGTTAGTTGTTCACTGGTTGTAGTATTCCCTAGCCCGATACCTAGCTTGGGTTCAACTTAGAGTAGCGACACTCTAGTCGCTTTTATCATATCTTACTTCAATACCTCTTAAACTGAAAGGGGTGGCTTACCCTTCTTGGGTTCACTGACGTTCTTGAAAGTCACGCTTTCCTTTATTACTGAATCTGACTTATCCATCGTAACTCTTGTCGGTATATCCTCTATAATGATCCTCGTCCTTAACAATTCATATACGCACTTGACTGAAGATATTTCGACGTATTACGCTTAGTATGGTTACATATGTTGTAACCTACTCCTACGAGTGTTTCTAGGGCACTTTGGTCATTTGTGTCCCCCATGAACTAAGTTTAACCATTACAGATCATCCTTAACTCTTACTAGTATTGATTAACTTATTCACTTAGGCACATAAGGGTATTTTAGTAATTTTGCATAGTATATAATTTCTCTATCATATTATTCGTATACTAAACCACCTCTCTTGAAAGCATGTCATTCACAATGATTAATCCTTCACGAATATTCAATATACACTCTTTTAAGGGTACTTTTAAGGTTTCTTACTCACTAAGGGTATTTTGGTCATTTAACCCACCTAGAGGGCATTTGGGTCATTTCATAATTTAGAACTCCTTTCTAAGCTTAGTTGTAAAACATTTTATTACCATCTATAGACATCTGGATGCAATGAGCGATATTTTTGAATCTTTTGATGTTGAAGAGTATTAGTACTGTACTCACAGTATCAGTACTAACAAAACAAACACTGATACTGTTAGAACAGTATCGATATTACAGGACAGAAAACTCTAAATAAGGCTCGAGAAATGCCTAAAAACACTTTCAAACACTCTAGTTTAACCCCAAATTAACAAATAAAGCTTAAAAAGTCTTATAGGATCATCTAATACTATAAAAACATAATCTTTACAATAATAACATCATCTAGATCATGAATATCATAAACCCTAAAATGTTTAAATACCAAAATATCAACAAATCTTCATGCTTAAGAAATCCTTAACACCACAAATGATTATAAATACATTACATTGATGTTTGAATCCTGAAATGAAGCTCCTTTAGCTACCAATTACTCACCTTCAAGAACTTTGAAGTTTATTCACCTTTTTTTTCTCTTACTAAGCATGAAGACAAAGATTTCTTAACTCAAGATGGAAATGAGGAAGCTTAAAAAACGTAAAAAAGAAACTCGAATCACTCACCTTGAGCTAAATACTTGATATGGAATATGAAGATGAAGAAAAAAAAGAAGAAAGTAGGAAGAAAAGATAAAATGGGAGAACCCCACGTCTAACTTCAAATAAAGCCCCAAATATTAGCTTTGAAATTTAACAATGGTCTAATTGCTCTTTTGGTCTTTTGTATTTTGTCTTATATTTTAAAAATCCTCATTTTATGGCTAATTGGGCCCAATTCCAACCTAATTAAGCCCAACGACTTAAAACATCAATTTTACAGGGTCTTCTTACCTATCGAGTAAACCTGAAACTACTAGCACATAATTTGGAGTGTTACAAAGCTTCCTAGTTCAAAAAAGTGGGTGGTGAGCATCCTAGTTCAAGAAGAGAATGAGATATCAACTATGGTTTAGAAAGAAGGCTCATCTCAGGATTCTTTAACCAAGATAGTGTATTTATAATCCTTTGTTGTGTTATGAATTATCAAAATGTGATGCTTTGTTGGGGATTTGGGTTTTTGAGCATATTTGAGGATTTTGCTTGATTCATACTTAGATGATGTTTTTGTGGTAAATGTAGCATTTTTATGGTGCTAAGTAACTCTGATTAACCCCTAGAAGCTTTAGAAATTAATTTGGGACCAAACTAGAGTGTTTGAGAGGATTCTTGAGTGTTTCTCGAGCCTATTTATGGGTTTTCTAGGTTAGGGTATCAATACTAAATGAAGTGGGATGAATTCTGGGTATTTAATGCAGGAAGTACCGATACTCAAAGGAGAAGTATTAATATTGTACCCTCGATATCAATATTGATTGTAATAGTATCGATACTGAGAGTAATTTTTGTAATCCAATAGCCATTTTTGGTATCGATACTCAAAGGGGTATCGATACTTGACCTAGGATTATCGATACTGCATGTAGGATATCGTTACTATTTATTTTGGATGGTTAGATTTGACTTCGTTAAGCCCCGTAAGAGTTAAGAATGACCTGTAATGGTGGGACTTAGTCCATAAGGAACTTAAATGGCAAGAGGTGCCTAGAAACACTTTTAGGAGTGGGTTACAACCGAAGTAACCATATTAGAAGAAATACTTTCGAGTATCTTCAATTGAACACATGTTGAGTAACTATGAAGGAAGAATTATTCTAAAGTTGTGCCATCGAGTGAGACGATTAAAGATATAACTAGCGTGATAAAGGAAAATGAGCTTTTAAACAAACAATAACCTAAGTAAAAAGGCAAAAAATACATCCTTTTTACGGGATTATCATATTTTAATATTTTTTATTTTAGGATCACTAAAAATAAAAAAATGTATTTAACTCAAAAGGTGATTTGTTTAGATAATATGATAAAAAAAATGAGTCTTAATAAAATTATTTTTTGATATAGTGTTATTGTTATAATAGTCACTAAAAGACAACTAGATCATAAGACGTCTTTAGGAAAACATCTAGATGGCTTTAGTAAGACTGATATTATAAACTTTCAGGTATGAATGTAATTAGAGAAAGACATCATATCATTCAGATATCTTTTAAAAAAATATCGTGTCGTTTATGCTTTTTTCCATCACAATATCTTAAGCAATTTTACCAACTCAAAAAGAAGCAAACTTTAATCGTTTAAGTTTAAAGCCTTTTTCTTACCTTTTCTTTTTGTCTTTCTTTTCTTAAACTCAGTTTCTTTTTCGCTTTGATTAATGGTAAACATGTTTTTTAAATGATATATTATAAATATTAGATATATACCTTTCCTTTTGTCTTTCTTTTTCAACACAATTCTTTCTTTCAATTAAAAAAAAATCAATACGATCCTTAAACTATTTTTATATTTAATATAATCTTTAAATTTTCTAAAAATTAAAAATTATTTTAAAAATAAATATAACAATATAAAAAATAAGAATAAATTACTAAAAATATTAATATATATACTAAAAATATTAAAAATTAAAAGTATATCATAAATTATAAATTGATATAGTATTATTGTTATAATAGTAACTAGAAGACACCGAGATCATAATACGTCTTTAAGAAGACATCATATCATTGAGACATCTTTTAAAAAATATCTTGTAATTTATGCGTTTTTTTCCATCACAATATCTAAAAAATTTTACCAATTCAAAAAGAAGCAAACTTTAATCGTTTGTGTTTAAATCCTTTTTCTTACCTTTTCTGTTGTCTTTCTTTTCTTAACTCGGTTTCTTTTTCACTTTGATTAATGATAAACCTATTTTTTAAATTATATGTTATAAATATTAGATATATACATTTTCTTTTGTCTTTCTTTTTCAACACAGTTCTCTCTTTCAATTTTTTTTATAAATCAATATGATCCTTAAACTATTTTTTTAATTAAGGAGTGTTTGCAAACATTTTTTTTAAGAGCTTTTAACTTATTTGATGATAAATAGCTTATTGGTAGTCAAACAAAATCCATCAATTTGCAGATTGTAAAATAAGATGTTAAATAACATATTTGACCTTATTTTTTTTCATAATTACATTCTTACCATAAAATCTAATATAATGAAATACCCTTCATCCTAATATATTTAAGAAGAAATTTTATTTTATTATTATATTTTTTTAGTTGTCAATTTTCAAATTTATTTTAGTTAAGAAAATATAACAAAACATGAAAGTGAAAAAAATGTAGTGTTGATATTTTATACAAAGTTAATAGTATGTATCAATCTCACATGGTTAATATTTGTAAATATTAAATTTTAAAAAATATATTCAAAATAAATATTCACAATTTTCTTAAGGAATTTTAAATTCCTTGTCAAAAGCATTTTATCCAAATAATTTCACCTCAATAAAGATTAAAGTATTATAAAACATATATGTACTTAACAACTAAATGTATCATACCCTTATTTGTCATTTTACCAATAACATCTATCAACTAAATTTTACCAAACACTTCTATATAAACAGTTAATCAAATCAGTTTCTCAAATCAGCTAATCAAATTAGTTGATCAAACCAGCTACTGGAATAAGCTACCAGCTATCATCTATCAGTTGTTTGCCAAACACCCCCTTAATATAGACTTCAAATTTAAAAAAAAAATTAATATGACACTTTGACTAACAATTTCTATTATTAATTATTACAATGTTGATGTGGTAATTTATGATACTGCCATGGTGATCCATGATGATTGATGATGTGATAAATGAACTAAATTGATTTTTATAAAATTCGAGAACTAAATTATTTGTTAAGTTCATGAGTTATTTAATTTTTAGAATAAAAATAAAAATTATTTTAAAAATAATTATAACAATATAAAAAAATAAATTACTAAAAATATTAATATATATACTAAAAATACTATTAAAAATCAAAAGTATATCATAAATTATAAAATGATAGAATATAAATTACTAATTTTTTTTAAAAATCATATATTATATATAATATATACATGTATCATATAGATACAAAAGCAAATAAATAGTATTCATATAATTGAATTAGTAAAACCAATATATTGTCAATTTCATCTACATATCAATCATCATTAGCCACTATATACTTTTATATCATACATGTATACATACCAAACATTATGTTATTATCATACAACCATATCAACAACACTTATATTAAGTATTTTGACTGGATTAGTCGAGGCTTACGAATTTTATCTAAATATAGTTAAAAAATATCATAAGTTATTCGTATGAATATACATATCTAATCATATTTCATATAATTATAAGCGATGTTTTATATAATAGCTTATTATATTGATGTGTAAGAGTTTGTGAATAACTCTTAGAATTGTTCGAGATGTGATTAGATGTGTGTGTTTATATGATTTTTTTTTATATTTTTAATAATATTTAGATATAAAATTTATAAGTCTTGACTAATTTAATAAAAATATTTTGTATAAGTGTTGATGATATGACTGTATGTTACATGTATATATTATACATAATATATGTATTTAAAATATTTTAATATTTTATCATATTTTATATATTTTTTAATTTTTAATAGTATTTTTATTATTTAATATAAATATACTTAATTTTTTAGAAATAAATTTTTATTTTTATTACTTTTTATATTTAATTCTTTATATTTTTAAATATGTTAATTTTAAACAATTCATTAGACTAAAAATAATCTGGCTGTCACATTATCAACTATCGTAGGCCTCACGTTAGTACCGTAAACTGCTATGATAGTACTGTGAATTATAATGTTAGTATCAAAACATCCATTAAAAAAATTAATGGTCAAATTGCCACATTAATTTCTTTTAAGTTTGAAAGGTCATATTGAGTGTAAAATTAATTCGAGTATCACAGTAATTTTTTAGAAAAGTTTAAGGGCCTCAAATACTATTAAACAATTTTTAAAGATATTTTTTAAATAATTATAATTTATTATTTTGATATATTTTTAATTATTTTTGCTATAACCATCAATATTTGATTTATTAATAGACTAATTAAGATCGTCTACTCACTTCTCTCCCAACTCAATTTACTCTATTTAAAAACACCAGGATTTAACATCACATTTATTTTTAAATTTTAAATAGAGTTTTCAATATTTTTAATATATATTTTAATATTTTTAGTAATTATTTTTTTTATTTTTAGTATATTTATATTTATTTTTTTACATAATTGAATATTTTATTTTAAAATAAATTTTATTTTTTCTCTAAAAACAAATAAGTTATTGAACTTAAAAAAAAATATCAATTTGATCTCTAAACTCGATCAAAAAAATTAATTTAGTTTATCTATCATATTATCAGTTGTCATAGACTACAACACCGATATCATAGACTTTCATATTAACACTATAGACTACTACATTAATATTAAAACGGTCAACAACAAAAATTGTTGGTTAAATAATCTGATTGATTTTTTTTTTAAATTTAAGGTTCACATCGAGTATGAAATAGTTCTAAGACTAAATTAATTTTTTTTAAAACGTTTGAGGATCTTAAATACCATTAACCATATAATTTTTCTATCTAATAGGACTGCGTATCTATCTTTTTTTTCTCTTCCTGAAAACTTTGCTCTCTTTCTCTCTCTCTTTCTCTGATTGTGGAGAAAAGATATAAATAAAACCAGGGGCTCGAGAATCTCCACTTCTAGAAGATCTACTTTCTTAAAACCCAATCTTAGATAGAGAGATTGCTGAGAAAAAGATAGCAGATAAGCTCCATCTCCTAAGCTTTCTACCTTAAGGTAAAATAAAAAACGCTTTTTTTTTACTCCTCGAAAGGCCAAACCCTAATCCAATTCTACTCCTTTTCTTTTGTTCGGATTTCCTTGTTTGTATTTTTTGTTTTTTATTTTGCATATATAATTTTTTTTTTGGATTTTGGGTTTTCTTTCTTTTTGTGTAATCTGCCATGGAACTTGTGCAGGCTTTTTTTTAATTAAGTTACTGAACTGATTCAAATCCATGGACTTGATTTTTATTCGTATTGATTCCAAGGTGCTTAGTTCATTTTGAGTTTTTTTGTTTTTTTGGGTGGGGTTGCAGTTTTACACTTTTGCTTTCTTTGGTGATGTTTTAGGAAGATCTGAGATGAGTTTTTAAGTTAAAGGTTTTTGTTTCGCTTATTTTTTGTGTGGGATATTTTTGGGGTTTGTGGTTTTGTTTGTAGCTGTATCATGTGTTCTGGTTGTTTCTTATTTTGGTTTGTTTTTGTGTACTGATCTTTATTATTATTGATTAGCGCAGGGATTTAAATTGCGGTTGAGGTCCTTTCTGGTTGCGTTGCATTTAATGTGATTGGGACAATAGTGAATGCAATTGCGCTCATTGTGGGTATTGCAGTTGGGGAAATAATGATTTCAGACAACACCTTTACCGCTATATGACGGGCCGTTATTTAAATCCCTCTATTAGCATTGATGGTGAAAGTAGTATGGAAAGTAAATTTGTGATGATGTTGAGTGCTTTCGTCCTTGAATTAGTTCACCCTAGGGCTTAGACTATTCTTTTTTATTTGTGCGAATAATCTGATCAACCGTACCAGTTTGTGAAACTTGTGAAGCTCACTGCATATTAGGCTCTCTGGTGAGTTTGTTTCTGGATTTGGAGCAGATTTTGTTTTGAACCTTGGCCAAAAAGCTTAATCGTGATTTATGGTAGAAATTGGTTGTGATTCATTTACATGCCGATTTTATTACTTTGATTTCACTGTCTAGTGTTTATGAAGGATGATTATAATTATTGACTTTGACTGATTTGATTCAGGTTTTGACGTTTTAGGTGCTTTCTTTGGAGGAATTTGTTTGGCTTATTTGTTCTTCTTCTTTGGGACTGGAGCTTAGACTGTCTGTCCTTTGATACCGATTTTAAGTTATTGGAAAAAGTCCTGTATCTGTTGGAATAATCAACAACCTGTAATGGGAAATTACATAAGGTCGCAACTATTCTGTGTTAGCATATCGTACTGCAAGCATTAGATTGGTGTCTTTTGGTTGCGGTTGGGGCTGGAACTTTGCTCTGTTAGCAGTCGTGATGGGAATGATTCTTGGAAAGTGAATATTAGATGCTCACTAGCCTGCTGTGCCTGGGCTATTGTTAGATGTACATTTGTTTGATAGCAAGCTTTACAGAAAATGGGCTTTTGACTGTTTGTTTTTCTTGGAAAAATATGTTTGATCAAATAACAAATATCTAGCTGAATATCTTATGATGGGAAACATCTTTCTCACGAGATTCAGTCTTTGGGAACGACCACATAATTGTATAACATCTTGAGCATTGAGGGTTCTTTTTCTATTTTGAAGCTTCACTGCACTGTATCTTGCATATCGTCTGAAATTATAGTTAACATGGAAGCTGAAAGAGGGGATAATAACCACCAACAAGGGGTCCTTCATCGGATGCTTCCAGCTGTTTTACCTGTTCTTCTAATATCAGTCGGATATGTTGACCCTGGAAAGTGGGTTGCAACTGTTGAAGGAGGTGCACAGTTTGGTTTTGATCTGGTAGCCCCCTTGCTTCTTTTTAGTTGTGCGGCCATTTTGTGTCAATACCTGTCAGCTCGAATTGCTGTAGTGACTGGACGAGATCTTGCTCAGGTACCACAAAACCTTCTGTATTCCTGTTAATGAGAGTTTCTTTGACAGCCTTATTGTCTTTGCCCATCTACTTACAAAAGTCTATAGAAAGAAACAAATTGATTAGTTAAATTTGATAGGGGTCTGTTTGGTTTTTTTGCTTTTGATAGGGGTGCTGTCCTGGTTGTATCTTATGTAATTAAGTTGATGAATGATACTTTAAGGCACTCTTTTCCTCCTTCCAATGATTAAGGAGCTTTCTTTCAAGCTCCATTAATTGAGAAGGAGGTTTTTAATGAGGCCTTCAATTCTTATAAAAAAAAATTAGTTAAATTTGCAAATATAAGTTGCCTACTTATTTTTCCAAATACATGCTTTTTAATCTTTAATTAAGTGCTTACATATAACCAGGGATGGTATGCACATAGGTGGTTATGTGTATTTGTGGATGTCTCTTTTCATCTTTTCATAATACATATTTCTTTATTTTTGGCAATGATAGATTTGCTGTGACGAGTACGACAGGTCCACTTGTATATTCTTAGGAGTTCAAGCAGAGCTTTCTGTGGTTGTGTTGGACCTTACCATGGTAGCTTCCTTTTCCAAATTATGATGGAACTTGGGCAAATCTAATTTTGTATTCACATGTTATATGGTGATATTTGTTTCATTCTAACATCAAATGTCCATATTTTCCCAGGTATTGGGTGTTGCACATGGGATTAATCTTCTCTTTGGAATGGATCTTTCAACTGGTGTTTTTCTAGCTGCTCTTGATGCTGTTTTATTCCCAATTTTTGCCACCTTCTTGGTATGCTAAACTGCTTTGTTTTATTGCACAATCTCTCTTGCAACATCATAACAACCTAATTTTTTTTCAATATTTAGGACCACTGCAGGGCAAGTTTCCTATGCATCTATGCAGCAGGTTTCATATTGCTTTCTTATGTTTTTGGAGTGCTCGTCAATCAACCTGAAATTTCTATTTCCTTGACTGGGATGCCAACAAAGTTGAGTGGGGAGAGTGCATTTGCCCTGATGAGTATTCTTGGAGCTAGCATCATGCCTCACAACTTTTATCTACATTCTTCTATTGTTCTGGTATATCTGATTGGACTGAATGTATTTGATTCTTGTGTATGGGTCTTATATTTCAATTCCAATGGATTGAACAGTCCCTTGTTCTCTAGAAATTTACTTGAATTGAGATTGAGAATTTTTCTATGCTTGAATTTTAGAATCCTATTAAGAATATTTGCATCTGGATGTTGTCCTTGCACATTCTTCATAATCCAAGTTAAATTCATATATAATTTTCTTGTACGAGTGGGATTTTTTTAGTTATATCATCATTCTGAAATATAGGGTAGGCAGATATTTATTGCCCCGTGCTTAAATTTTGTAGGGTATACCATTCCCAAATTAAGGAAAGACATATGGTGTGTCTTATCTGTTATATGCATGCAATATCATTTGGTTCTGTTTGTGGCTCTGCCTTCTTTTGGAGTTTAATTTTGATGCTATTCATTCTCAACTTTCTCAGAATTTGTTATGTCTACAGGAGCATATGGGACTACCAAATATTTCTAAGAGTGCCTTATGTCACAACCATCTTTTTTCCATCCTATGCGTCTTTGGTGGAATTTGTCTAGTAAATTTTGTGCTGATGAATTCAGCTGCAAATGTATTCTACAGTGCAGACCTTGTCTTGGTTACTTTTCATGATGCAATGTCACTAATGGAACAGGTTTTTTTCTTTCATTTTTTCTGATAAGCTATTGTTTATGATGACTTTTAAGAATTATGTTTAAATATTTCTCAACAATTCAATTCATGTGTGGATACTAATAAATTCCTTTTGAAATTATTAAAACAGGTATTTAGAAATGGTATACTGCCCCTAGTCTTTTTGTTGGTTATGTTCTTATCTAATCAGCTCACTGCATCAACCTGGAATCTTGGTGGGCAAGTTGTCTTGCACGATTTCCTTGGGCTTGACATACCTGGCTGGCTTCATCGTGCAATAATCAGAATTGTAGCAATGGTTCCAGCTCTTTATTGTGTGTGGACTTCTGGACCTGAGGGCGTATACCAGATGTTTATCTTTGCGCAGGTTATGGTAGCCCTTTTATTGCCGTCTTCAGTAATCCCCTTGTTTCATGTTGCCTCATCAAGACCAATTATGGGTGTCTATAAGGTTTCTCCAATTGTGGAGTTCCTATCACTGGTAACATTCATGGGAATGCTGGGTTTGAAGATGATTTTTATCGTAGAAATGATATTCGGGAGTAGTGATTGGGCTAGTAATTTGAGATTGAATGCTGGGATTAGCATGTCTGTTTCTTTTGTTGTTCTTCTGGCTACTGCTTGTGCGTCATTTTTTTTGATGCTTTGGTTAGCATCTACTTCTTTAAAATCTGCCAGTTCCAAAAATAAAGCTCATGCATTGAAATGGGATTTGAACAAAACTGTTTCTGAGATGTCTATAGGGAGAGAGGAAAATGAGTTAAGTAAAACTAGATATCGTGGAGAGGAACTTGCTCATATGCTGGAAAGATCAGCAGCACCAGAAAAGTCCATTGAAACTTGTTCAGATTTATCTTTTCCACATTGTATTATGGATTTGCCTGAAACAATTATGGAGTCTGAACAGGAGATACATTTGACCACTGTTAACGAGAACTCTTCTAATGGTGTGTTTACTACTAACCCCTCGAGCTGTAACTATGAGGAACCACCATCCTTGACTGAGTCTGCTTCCATTCTAGTCGATGAGGTGGAAGATGAGATACCAGGTATGAAAACTTCGATGATTGAATCAGTGAAGCCTATTGAGAAAACAGTGAGTATAGAGGGAGATCTGCAGATTGAAAAAGATGATGGAGATTCTTGGGAGCCTGAAGAGCCATCCAAACCTCCTTCTGGAAGTATTACCTCTTTGACACCAGATGGCCCTCCTTCATTCAGAAGCCTCAGTGGGAAAAGTGATGATGGTGGAAATGGAAGGGGAAGTCTATCCAGATTAGCTGGACTAGGTTGTGCTGCAAGGCGTCAATTAGCTGCCGTTCTTGATGAATTTTGGGGCCAATTTTACGATTATTATGGGCGACCTACCCAAGAAGCCAAGGTGAAGAAATTAGATGTGTTATTAGGTGTTGACTCAAAACCATTAAAAGTGGATACTGCTGGGGATCTCCCTTCGGTAGGATGCAGAGGATCTGATACACTTAATAGTTCAAGTCTGTACGACACTCCAAAGCAGCTGAAAATGCAAAACGGTGTTGATTTATCATATGGGTATTTGAGAGGATCATCGTTATGGTCAAACCACACACAAATGTTAGATGCTTATGTTCAAAATTGTAGCCATAATGTTGATTATGGTGAAAGGAGGTACTCTAGTTTGTGTAATGTTGATTCTGGTGAAAGGAGGTACTCTAGTTTGCATAATGTTGATTTTGGTGAAAGGAGGTACTCTAGTTTGCGAAATGTTGATTTTGATGAAAGGAGGTATTATAGTTTGCGTAATGTTGATTCTGGTGAGAAGAGTTGCTCTAGTTTGCATAATGTTGATTCTGGTGAAAGGAGATACATTAGTTTGCGTGCTGCACCATCTGCTGATGCATGGGATTATCAACCAGCTACCGTGCATGGATATCAGATTGCATCTTATCTTAATCGAATTGGTAAGGACAGAAGCTCCATTTGTTTGAATGATCAGATCGAATTACCAGCATCAGAACCTCCTGCCATAGTCCCTACAGATTATAGGGGCTCTGTAGCTTTTGCATCAAGGCAAAAATCACTGAATGGGGTAGCTCCTGCACAGCCCCCTGGATTTGAGAATGTCGTGGTTTCTAGAAGTGGTGCATTACAATCCGAAAGGTCTTATAATGACATGAGCTTCTCCGGACTAAATGATAATTCTGGTATATCAGTCAATACAAAGAAGTATCACAGCTTACCAGACATATCTGGGTTTTCTGTTCCACATCGGGTGTCTGTGAAGAGTGGTCAGTGGGACAGTTCCATTGGATATGGGTCACCTATTGGTCAGACAAACTATGGAACACCCATGTATTCAACTGCTGGATCTAGGGCAGGAGTTCCATTTTCCTTTGATGAGCCTTCTCATTTAAAGGGTTACAAAGGCTCTTTGCCTTTACCGTTGAGCGCAGGTACAGGCACTGGATCCCTTTGGTCTAGACAGCCTTTTGAGCAGTTTGGTGTAGCTGAAAAAAGCAGCACTGCTGGGAATGAAGCACTTGGAAGTGGGTTGAACTCTGTAACTCGGGATACTGCTTTTGGTGTGGATTTAGAGTCCAAGCTTCTTCAATCTTTCCGCCACTGTATAGTAAGGCTCTTGAAATTAGATGGGTCTGATTGGTTATTTAGACAAAATGATGGAGCTGATGAGGACTTAATTGATAGTGTAGCAGCAAGGGAGAGGTTTCTTTATGATGCAGAAGCTAGAGAGACGAACCAGGTTGTTAACACACATGATTCTCAATACTTATCAATTTCATCAGTACCTCATTGTGGGGAGGGCTGTATATGGAAAGCGGATTTGATAATAAGCTTTGGAGTGTGGTGCATTCACCGTATCCTTGATCTTTCACTGATGGAAAGCCGACCAGAGCTGTGGGGAAAATATACCTATGTGCTTAATCGGCTCCAGGTATGATTTTTGTATTTGTTTCTTAGCTAGTTAATGCATTTATCCATTGTGTAAGTTGTTGGTTGTGATCATTGTTCCTCTAGCAGTTTGTTAAATGGTGTGGGTGTTCTCTGGGTATTGTGTTAATTAGTTTGCCATGTTCGTTTCACCCGTTGCACTTAGTTGACGAGATTACTCTGACTTCGCAAAGAGTTATGTAGGTTTGGTTAAGTTTTTCTGACGTCTTTCACCTTTATTATCTTCAATTTTTGGGAATTCCTTTGATTGAATGGCATCATAAAAATTTCTTCCTGCACTGTACTTTATTTCCTTTTGGTTTGTATGTTTATCATGCATTAGTTGCAAAAATATTTGCTAGTGCAATTTCAGAGGGTGGCCTATTTGTTTGTTTGAGCTGAAGAGTTTGTAGTATATTTTTCGCGGGTTCTCCTTTATTCTGATGAGAATAACTGCGATTATTCCTTTTCAACAGGGTGTGATAGATCTTGCATTTTCAAAGCCTCGAACCCCAATGACGCCTTGCTTCTGCGTACAAATCCCCCAGGAATATCAGCAGAGGTTAAATCCGGCTGTTTCAAATGGAATGTTGCCTCCGGCTGCAAAACCAGGAAAGGCCAAGTGTACAAATGCTGTGACGCTGTTGGATATAATTAAGGATGTCGAGATAGCTATATCATGCCGGAAGGGTCGAACGGGAACTGCTGCCGGTGATGTAGCTTTCCCAAAGGGAAAAAAGAACTTGGCATCTGTGCTTAAACGCTACAAGCGTCGATTGTCCAACAAACCGTCCGGCAATGTTCCAACATCAGCTCCGATGCTGGCTTCTTACAGTTGATCAAGTTTCTCTCCTCACAGGAATGTGAAAGCCAACTCCAACTTGTCTTGTGTATTAAAAGCCATTGCTGCACTATATGTGATTATATACGCAGGGTAAAAAAGTTTATGGGATATGTTGTAATTTCAGCAGAAAGAATTAAAAAAAAAGAAAGCTGGGAATTGATGTCATTTTTAGTTACTAAAGTTGGACTGTCATCCCCCTTGGCTTAATCTGCAGATTTACGTGGCTTATGTTTTGGAGTTTTAAGCCGTTGGATTATATAGCTCTTAACTTGATCTGCTCATCAGTCAAGTTTGTTGGGGTACTCGGAAGACAAAATTGAATGAATAAAGGACATTAGTGGATGATGAACCTGAGAAGGCCAAACTACATGATAGTTGGCTTATTTGTGGTGAATTACATGCACATATTTAATTCAAACATAAAATTAAATATCCAAAAGTGAAATAATTTGATCAACTTATTTAAGTAATTACCCACGTAATATGATATTACAATCATAATTTTTCTCTCATAAATAAATCTTAAAATAAAAAAGGGCAAAGTGCACAAATGATCCCTTGAGTGTAGGGTGATGTTTTGTTGAGTCCCCGACTATTAAAAATTACAAAATGATTCTTTGATTATAGGGTGTTGCTTGAGTCCTCTGACTATTAAAAGGTACAAAATGGTCATCCAATTATTCATATTTTTCAAACTCGTCCGTTTGTATTAACAGTTTGACTGACATCTAAGTTAAACGTCAATATGTTGATTCAAAGATGATAAAATTTGATCTCAAAATCTCAAACGACTATCATATCTCACTCAATATGTTAACGCCTAGCTTAAACGACTGTAAATTTTTAATGAAAAATGTCGAGTTTGAAACATATGACCAGTCGAGTGATTATTTTATAACCTTTTAATAGCAATACCGTATAGTCGGCGGACTCAAGAAAACATCACCCTATAGTCGAGGGATCATTTGTGTACTTTATCCTAAATATTTTTCTCTATAAGAATAAAACAAATGTTTTAAAAGGTAGTAATAATTGTACCCAGAAAGAAAAGAAAAACAGTACTAATGTTAACATAAACACAAGGATTGGGCAATGAACAAACTAGTAAAGGAGGCTATTATGTAAATTATCGTTCTCGGCAGATGAAAATAGAATGCAATTGTGTTTTGAGTGCGAATTGGTTAATTATTGTACATTAAATTCTAGCTAATTTAAAGGATGATTAAACCGTTGCTTGTGTTTCTGGGCATTAAATGTTTGTATATTAAAATATATATTTAGTATGTTGCATGTATATGTTTGTATATTATATTTAATATTAGATTTTATATCTTATGTGTGGTATGATGTTGGTTGTCCGATTATTATAAAGCTATTATATATATATATATATATATATATATATATATATATATATATATATATATATATATATATATATATATATATATATACATACATATAAGTTATTTCATATCATGGTCGTTTCAGTTTACTTGCTCTGTAATGACTGCTACTTAGGTATCTAATGTTATTTGTGAATGTTAATCGTATGTGAAATTGCTTATATCATGTTTTGATATTTATTTATTTATAATCTACGTGTATATATATAATTCTTAAAAGTTGGTGCAATATTTACATATGTCATAGTGCATGTCCTCTAATAAATATGATTTTAGTCGTGTTAGGTATTAGTACTTCTACATTTATAATTATGTTTAACCCATTTGGCTACGTTGTGACTTTATGTTTTATAATATTTTTTATATAATAATGCAAGCCTATATATAGTTATCAACATTTGACTTTTGTTACATTGTTGTTTGTTTATGAAACTGAATTATTTAGCATTATGTGAGTGTGTAGTGTGCATATAGGTTTAGGATTGAATTTGAATTAATTTGCATAATTCGTATGATATCCACATGAGCATAACTCGACATCATTACATAATCGGATTAAGGGTAATACCCTCTTAATTTAAAATGGTCAAAATTGCTTTTCTTAACTTATAAGAAAGTTGTTTTTGACGATTTTAAATTACAAGTGTATCCCGTCATTGTCACTAAAAAATTTTGATTCTTTACTTTAAAATTTGGGAGTGAAAGAAAAGGAAATATTCGGTTATTTAAAATTTTGAGAAAATGTCGTTAGAACTTACCTAAAGATCTGGTCCTAATATTTTTAAATAATCGAATATTCTTTATTTTTCTAATAGTTTGGTAATTTTAATTTATTCTATTTCGTTGTTTTTGAATGATATAAAATTTGCATTTTTTTTGTTTTAAGGGATCATAAATCAAATTAAATTCGAACTTGTGAAATTCGTTGCAAAGACATTAGTTAATCGATTAGGTACCGATTTATGGCGTTGTGGGGGTGTTAATCCTTCCCCACCCGTAATCGACTCCCGAATTCATTTTCTGATAACGTATACTCCAATTTGTTGTTTTGATTAATTAATTAATTTGAGCAGATGTACTTTAGTTCATTTTTAAACAGAATATATAGTACAGAAATTCACAAAAACAATTGTACGATGTGGCAGTTAAAAAATAAATGTACTATGGATTGAGAAAGGACGTGCAGGGGTGTGCAAAATATCCAATTCGAATGATCTGATTTGTTTATCCGATAATCAGATTTAAATATTTAGGTTATTTGATCTGAATTTTTTTGAATAGTTCGGATCGAATATCTGAATTTTTTTTATAATCGAATTGTAAAAAAATCTTGATTTGGAATTATTGGATATCCAAAAATAAATGGGCCCTTAGCCCTAATCCCAGTTGTTTTTGATAGGGAAAAAACATTCATTAACCCATTTCGCCAATCAGTTTTTGTTTGGGTACACCTGGTGCTGGTATTGAAAATTTTAACAGTTGCTTCCATAAATCTGGTGAAAGTTTTAAAAAAGTTAATGTGTTTTATCCAGTCACTATTCGAACACCAATAAACCCAAAGTAAAATGAAAAGCAAACACAAGCTAATAGGATATGCAGTCTTTTAATAGAATCATGAAAATAGCAGTACCAACGAAAACTTTTTTTTTTCATTCAAATAAAATTCTAATGGTGGTTCATTGCTGAAATTTCTCCAAGTTACATGATTTGAGCCTTGTAAACTAATAGGATAATGTTGAGTTATAGTTAAGTTTGTGAGTTTTTGAGTTGCAAGTCATGTTGTAGAGACTTCTTCCCTGAGGAGCAGGTTGATATGAGTTTAGGTGCTTCGAAGTTTATAAGTTTTTGACCTAAGGATAGGTTGTTGTTCGGACCAAGTAAATTTCGAGGACAATTTTTTTTTTAAGGAGGGGAGAGTTAACACCTCAAATTCTGGACTAGTAGTTTCGGGTTTACCCGAGTGATTAAGTTCAACTTAGCCTCACTTGATTGATGGATGGTGAAGACAATGGTTGTACCCTTGATTGATTCGATCTAGGAAGACAACAAGGATCCTGCACAAGTAAGAAAACTAAAATAGAACGGTTAAATTGAAGTAATGAAATGGAAAGATAAGTATGACAACAGAATATATAAATAAGTTGGTGATATGTTTAAAGGATATGGGGACGTATGGTAATGGAAGTAGAATGAAGGTGATAGTGATGAATATGAAAGGTAGTATCTCAAAAAAGACTCAAAGAAAAAAATCAAAGTTAAAGAACAAGGACTTTGACCCATTATCTACGAAAGAGATAGAAACTAAAAGTATCAGGGTGAAATAGATGGAGGTGACGCCACAAGATGAGCTTGATAAGTTGATAAAATTCACTTAAGAACTAAAGAGAGAAGCTCTCACAAATATTTTATTAAACAATCAATTGATTGTTTTTTTACAAATGAAATACTAAGGTATTTATAAGCCTAAGGATGCCTAGGGTGAAGCATTTAAAATGTGTACATATGAACTTTAATGAATGAACATTCATGGATGAATGTTTATCCCCTAAGTGGATACAATGCACTCCTAATGTGAAAGCATTGGATGAATGTATGTTCTTGAATTAATCCCCTTCGTTGAATTCATCCTTCCTAGTGTGAACAAGTTTTTCGTTTTTCTTCATGAACTTGCTTGGATGAATGTATATGGATTAAATGAATTCATCATTCTTGAGTGTGAACAAGACTCTTGGCTGCCTTGGATGAATGTGCACTCCATGTGAACTTGATTAGTTGGCTAGCATTCATGCACTTGGCTTCTATGTGTGAACATGACTCATCGGCTACTTTCATGCACTTGGTTGAATGATTTAATCATCTTTTAGTAAATGTGATGAATCATTTGAATATCCATTTCTTATCCATGCATGTTTTCATCAATGACATCCATTCATGAATTCAAAGAAGGTGATGAATGGGTGTAAATCTCGTATGAATTTCCAGCCTGCAATATCTTTAGTAATCTGGACATATCTCAAGCTCCCGATGTTAGATTGATGTGATTCAAACTGCGTTGGAAAACTAAGAAATAGGGGATTAAAATTCAAGAGACTTCATAACCAAAAGATGCTATGAACCAGCTCAAAAATGGCTCGTAATCTGACTGATGTGAATTATTTTATGAATTTAATGTGTTCATATTGTGCACCTTGAACGTGTTAAGCTCCTTTTAGTCTTCCAGCTACTCTCCAGATAAGTTCAGCTCCCATTGAGCTCATTCAGCTAATCTTTGATCTCCTTTAAGCTCCCTTAAGCTAAGTGAGCTAGCATGGCACCTTTATGACCTATCATGAGCTGCCAAAGCTTGTAATTTCGATCCATGAGCTTCCATAAGTTTCCTTAGCTGCCAATGTACCTATGAAAAACATACAAACAAGTAATTACATAGGTATTGAGCTAGGAGAATAATGAATGCATGTTGTCGCCCATGTTATGAATGCAAATAAGCTAACTATGAATGCATATGCATTGAATGAGCTAAAGAATAAGGTATAAACATGGAATAAGCATATAATGAGCTAAGTATAGAATGTGTATGCATGAAGTGATCTAATAATGAATGCATAAGATAATATAATCATGAAATACACTTAAGTAAAGATGTAATATGAATGAGTATCGTAAAGATTGCAAGTATTCAAGCATGATCTAAATGCTAAAGCATATATAATGCATATAGAAGTAAATAAATAATGAAATAAGGTAAAATTCCCTTAGAATCATCATTATAAAACATCCATGATGTGAGCATGTGTTGAAGAAATTTGGCCCTAGGTAGGATCACATCATCCTCCATTCTTTAAGGCGATTTGTCCCCAAATTGATGCTTGGTACATAAAGGAACAACATTGATCTCTGTTGGACTCAAAATTCGTTCATTCTCATCTTGCTCCATTCTCTATGCTCGAAATGCTTCACACGTTCTATCCTTTGCTTTTGAATCATCAATCTGAAAAATAAACCAACGCAAGAAGTAAATAACTTGAAATCAAAGAAATTGAAAGGATATAATTCATTAATGAACAAATTTGGTCGTTTGAAGGTTAGGTTCATTGAAACTTCATTTTCACAAAGTTCATTGAATCTGGAACTTGAGCTGAATGTACTTGGAAGGTTCATGAACTTGTCCTTTGGAATTTCAAGTGTTAAATCTTTTGGAATTTCAAAAGTATGTCTCTTGGATTAACCTACAAATCAAAAGAACGAATAGAAGGAAAAGTTTGATTACTATAAAGCATAGCTTCATACTCCTAATTATTTCCTCTCATGCTCATTTTCTTGTTGAATTTTCATTTCAATCTCACATTCTTCATGAATTATCTCCTCACACTCTTCTCGAATTTTCTCTTCACTCTTTTGTTTTGCAACACACTAATCATCACTCTCAATGCTCTCTTTCTCATTTTCAATCACTCCAATGATTTTCTCACGCAAAGTCACACTTCATTTTCAGCTCCAAATGCTTTTGTTTCCTCACACCATTCTTCTTGTATAGCATCAAAGCTCTTCTTTATATGTTGTTGATCTTGAAGAACTTGGTGTAATGGTATTGGTACTAACATGATTCTTCTTCTCTTATGGGTGAATGAATAATGATTTAAGAAACTATCATGAGTGACCCTTTTATTGAATTGCCATGGTCTCATAAAAAACAAATGAGTTGTGTTCATCGGGACTACTTCACAAAGCATCTCGTCCTCATACTTGCTAATAGAAAATGAGACTAACACTTTTTGAGTAGTGGCAATATCATCGTCATTAAACCATTGAATTTCTTATGGTTTTGGATGTTGCATTGTCTTCAGGCCCAATTTGTGAACCATAAGTGCACTTGCAAGGTTGGTGCAACTTCCACTATCAAAGATCACATGACAAACTTTACCATCTACACAACATTTAGTGTGAAAGACATTTTCCCTTTATTGCTCATACTCCATTGATTGAGAAGATGAAACATCAAGTGACATTGTTGGTAAAAAAAGTTGAAATGTGAAAATAAGACCTTACCAATATTCACACACAAAACCTTACGATCACTCCAAAAAATATTTAATGACACTCAAATGCTCGTGTTTGCACTAGGGAATATGATTTGGCTTTTGCAATTCTCCTTCTGAGCTCACACACTTGTTTAGTGGTTCGACTTCTCAACCAAGTCTACATCCACTACCTAAGGTCCTCACTTAGGATTTTCTAACAAATTCACTAATTTGTTCTTTCTTTATCCCTTTTACAAAAGGTTAAGAAATGTAAACAAGAAAACCTCTCAAGGTAGGGTGTTTACAAGATTTAAGCTCACTAAAAACAAATAAAAATTTGTAATAAGCTTAAAACAAAAAAATATTTACAAGAGAAAGAAAAATAATAATGAAAAGCTCTTCTCTTGTGTTTGATTGCTTGGATAGGTGTTGTTAAACCTTGTTCAAGTGTCATCAACTTGTTTTTATATGTTAGAATGATTTTGTGGTCGTTTCTAGCCATTGGGGATTAATTTTCTACAAAATAAAATTGCCCAGGACAAGGGGTATCAGTACTCCTTTAATGAGTATCGGTACTCTTTTAATGAGTATCGGTACTCCTTTAATGAGTATCGGTACTCCTTTAATGAGTATCGATACTACCTTTGTAATATTTAAATAAACTAGTCATTAAAGACCATTGGGCTTGACCAATATCAATACTATGCTTCATTGTATCGATACTACTGTTAAAGTAGTATCGGTACCCCCTTGAGTATCGATACCTATTTTGCATTCTGGAATTTGAGCAATTTGGAAAACAACTGGTAGTATCGATACTATCTAGAGAGTATCGATACTTCTCTTACCTTTGGTATCGGTACCACATAAACAGTATCGGTATTGTTCATGTAGTATCGATACTATAATAACAGTATCGGTACTACGTACCCAAAAAAGTTGTTTTGTGCTCAAATTCTCAATGGAATTTGAATTATTTTTGAAAACTTTGAACAAATTCAATCAAGTCCAAAAACATTTTGCCTTAATTTGTTATATCAAAATATTATAAAATATAGTTCAACAATCTCCTCCTTTTTGATATAACAAAACATTTAAAAAATTGTTTTGGCAAAACTTCCCCTTAATAAAATATTTAATGAAAAAGATAAATATTTGGAAAATATTAAAGCTCCCCCTTTTCATTATTGAAATTGAATTTTTCAAACTCATACTTCTCCCACTCTTTGTTATATCAAAAATAATTCAACTTTAAAGTTCAAAAATAACAATAGAGAGTAAGTGATAAATTTTAGCATAAAATCATTATAAAAGTCAAAGCCCACCTCAATAAAAGCATTCCAAACAAAAATTTGACTTTAAAAGCTTAACACTTAAAAAATTGAATTTCAACAAAGATGAACAAACATGTTAGTAGCACATGAAATTCAATATATTCAAGTCTAATATACTTTATGCAATACCAATTTTTGTATTTAAGTGCATGTGCATAATGCTATAAAAAATGTTATGTATTTGAAAATTTGATATCAATTGTTAGAGAGATATCATTTGCAACAAATCACATGCATAAACATTTAAATTAAGGTCAAAAATTAAAATTTGTAAAAAACATAACATTAAAACCATATTTGACCAAAATTCATTATGATGAACAAACATTTATAAAAAAACATTAAACTTTAGAAAATGTTCATCACAACACCTTTTAACGTACATGAGATAGAAATAAAAAAAAATTAATCATGCATGCTTAAACTAAATGAGTAACCAATTATGAAAGATAATCAAAATAAGCTCATAGGTTACCATTCCATATCAAGAGTGGCTAGAACATTTGAATATCTTCACTTACATCACCATTGCTCCCACACACCTACAAGAGACATTTATGTGTATTTTGATATCCAAATTGCTTTGGATCCTTGAACGTTAGTTTCAATGCCCCTTGTTCCATTAGAAACCCATAGCTGTCTAATTTTAAAATGTTTTCCTTTCTTTATAGGACAAATATGTTCCATATGACCATGAAAATCACAATATGAGTATTTTGCCATTTTTAACATAGATGAATTATTTTTAGAAATGATTTCTTTTTCTTTTGTTAAGCATTTAAACTTAACTTTCAATTCAAGATTTTCTTTTCCAAATCTTCAATTTTGGTTTTTGAAAGCTCAAAATCATTTTTCAAAATTTCATTTGCTTTTCAAAATATATTTGTTTCTTTCAAAAGAAAATCGTTTTCAACTATGAATTTTGAAATCAATTTCTTATATTTTGAATTCAAGGTCTCAAATTCCAAATACAATTCATCATATGCATATTGTAACTCATCAAAAGAATATGAATCAGATTCATTAGAGCTAGAAGATAACTTGGGCTCTTCAAGAGCCATTAGGCACACTACCTTTGGTGGTTCTTCTTTCTTGTCACCATGAAGTTCCTCGATCTTATTCCAAAGCTCATTGGCATTTGAACAAGAAGAAACTCCTTCATAGACATCACGACAAAATCTACAAACAACATGTGCATGGTCTTAGCATTTAGTTGAGCTTTCTTTCGTTCTTGGGCACTCAACTCCTTTGTCGTATTCTTTGGAGAAGAGTAGCCGTTCTCGATCATATCCCATGCATCAAGATCATTCGAATGGATGAATAGCTACATTAATTTCTTCCAATGACGGTAGTTGGCTCCATTGAAATATGGAGGCTTGTTGATTGGCTGGGAGTCTTCCATGTGGAATGAGCCGGAGGTAGAGGTCATCTTCTAGGTTGTGTCGAAAAATGACAGATCTTCTTCAAGGATCGTCTCAAGGTTGTTAGATCTTATAATGAGTCAAGCTCTGATATCAATTGTTAGGATTTTGAATTAAGCTCAAATTGATTAACCAAATAATTTTCCAAGAGGGGTGAATTGGCTTTTTGAGTTTAGAGAGTACATATTCAATACCTAAGCTCATCACTTAGGATTTTCTAACAAATTCACTAATTTGTTCTTTTTTTTTCAGGGCAAAGAGATAACCTTTACAACTCCCTAGTTTTTCAAAGGCTAAGCTAGAACCAATCCCCTTTACAAAGATTAAGAAACGTAAACAAGAAAACCTCTCAAGGTAAGGTGTTTACAAGATTTAAGCTCACTAAAAACGAATAAAAGATTTGCAATAAGCTCAAAACACAAATATTTACAAGAGAAAAGAAAATACGAATGAAAAGCTCTTCTTTTGTGTTTGATTTCTTCGATAGGTGTTGTCCAACCTTCTTCAAGTGTCCTCAACTTATTTTTATATGTTGGAATGAGTTTGTGGCTGTTTCTAGTCGTTGGAGGTGTTTTGAAGCCGTTGGGGTTAATTTTTTGTAAAATAAAACTGCCTATAACAGGGCGTATCATGACCCTTTTAATGAGTATATGTATTATCTTTGTAATATTTAAATAAACTAGCTGTTAAAGACCATTGGGCTTAACCAGTATTTATACTATGCTTCATGGTATCGATATTACTGTGTAAAGTAGTATTGGTACCCCTTGAGTATCGATACCTATTTTGCATTCTGGATATTGAGGAATTTGGAAAACAACTGGTAGTATCGATACTACCTAGAGAGTATTGATTCTTCTCTTACCTTTGGTATCGGTACCACATGAACAATATTTGTACTGTTCATGTAGTATTGATACTGTAAGAATAGTATCGATTCTACGTATCTAGAAAAACTGTTTTATGCTCAAATTCTAGTTTAATGGAATTTGAATTATTTTTAAAACTTTGAACAAATTCAATCAAGTCCAAAACCATTTTGCCTTAATTTGTTATATCAAAATATTATAAAACATGGTTCAATATTTAGCCTTTTTTGCACTCGTTATTCTCTTGTAAAGTTCTTAAAAGAACTAACTTGAGACTTTTCAAGTGCTATTGATGTTGGTTGAAAAGTTCATTAGTGTAGACGAAGTAGAAAAAATGAAGGGTGGGCTTAGAAAAAGGAAGAAAAGAAAGAAAGTTACTATGCAAATAAACTCACCACATTCCTAAAAGAAAGAATCAAAGGTCTTGAAGGCTTTTTCAAGATCTGTTAGAATGATTTGTCACTTCTTTGCTTTCTTTCTTTACTTTTTCTTCACTTGGAATCCCTTGTTCATGTTGGGATTTTGTTTACTGATTTTTTTCTTCATTTCTTTTGGAACTTTTTTTTCTTTTTTTGAATGGTAGGGTGTTGGTTTTACTTGTTCTTGTTGTAATTCGTCTTAGCTCTGATACCACATGAATGGTTGAAACAATAAATTTCTTTAGAAGAACAATCAGATACGCAGATCTCTGCCTCTTCTTCTTTCTCAGTTTCCTTGTAGAACACCATCTCCTTGTCATTCATCATATTTTAGACCAAAGCTCGGAGCTCATCACAATTTTGTATGCTATGGCCTTTGCAATCATGATACTGGCAATCTTTCTCATCGTTGAATCTAACTGTTGAGCCCGGGGTCAATAACTCTGCCTTAACCATCTGATTCCATACCCATATCATTGGTGACTTCGCTTCATTCACATTAGCAATGACAATTTTTCCTTTTTCCTCAATGATGACATTGATTCTTACCCCTCCAAGATTAGACAAAGGATTTTGAGCCACATTTGGTTGCACCTCATCACCAAAGTTTATAACCTTCTTATTTCCTAAGATATGGACATTTGTTGAAGGCAGTACATTTTTCAATCGAATGTCCAGGTGCCCCTGCGTGGTACTTGCAGTGAGCATTAGCATCAAACCATTTATGGTACGGGTGCTGCATAGGTGTCACATGGTAAGGAGAGACTACATGTCTATCGTATAACTTCTGAATAGCTATTGGTAAGTCATAGGGATTGGTTCAATATGCAATTTCTCCATTTCTTACCTCAGTCCCTTCGAATATTGTCTTGTAGTGTTCGAGATAGGCGACCATGTTGCTTGAGGGGAATATATTGTGATATTGTTGGAGCCTCTATGATAATTAGCTATGTTGTTAACCTCACTATATTTCCTCTTACTTGGTTGTTTTTTAGCTGATTCTCATCCATCTAGTTTTTCATTTCTAACATCCATCTCTATCATTTCTCCTGTTGTGACCAAATCGGCAAGTTCTTGGATGAATTCCCTATCAGATGTCCTAGAAAAGTTTCTCCTAAGGAGTTGACGAAGAGCATGTTTGTTTCTTCCTCATCAAACAGAGGGTGAACTTGTACGACTACGACCCTCCATCTTTGGGCATACCGCTTGAAGCTTTCATTCGATTTTCCCCATGCTTTTCAACATGATTTGGTTATGTTTGATATCCTTCACATGTTTGTACTGATCTAGAAACGCTTTGGCCAAATCATTCTATGAGCGAATGTGGATTCTATTCAGCTCATTACACCATCGAGTGGCTGAGCCTGTTAAGCTTTCCTCAAAATAGTGCATTAACAGCTGATCATTACCTATCTAACCAGTCATCCTTCTACAAAACATCTTGATGTGAGCAGAGGGCCATTTTCTTCTATCATATTTTTCAAAATTAGAGATTTTAAATTTTGGGGTAGAATTAAATTGGGCACCAAGCTCAGTTCTATGGCGTCTACTCCATACGCATCATTGTCTTTCTTCACAGCCTTCATTTCTTCCTTCAATTGCTTCCGCTCCTCTTTCATTTGTTTGTTCTGATCCATTTTAGCCTATTCGTCCAAGTCAGAGACACGCTCAAACTGGTACTCTTCCTGATGAGAACTCATTCCTTGTTACAGATCTACAGAGCGATCAATTGGGTTAATGTGAACTTTCCCGGTATGAACTAGGATTTCTTGGGGAAATTTACATAAGTCAGGGTGAAACCTGGCACTTAAAGCGGAATTTTAGTCATAATTTTGATTGTTGGACCTTTTTCATGCTCTGGATTCCTTCCTTCCAGTAAACCGTCGAATCTTTTTAACATGTCTTCCTGTGATTTTAGTATCATTTCTTCAATATATGCCTACATCTTTTTCATATTTCCTCAATCTCTTGCTGCATTTAGACCAATTTTCTATCTATGTCTTTCTTTCTAGTGTTATACGGATGCTTAAAAGGTCCCAGGGTTCTGTCACACACTTTTTTTATTAATTAATATTGAAATTTCTTTTTAATAAATGCAATATAAAATAATGAAGAAGGTAAAATGTGAATGCGAATGTACAATGTAAAATACAACGTAGAAGATATTGATCCCAAAAGTGAATATCATATAACAAGTTTCATTAAAGACAAATAGTTCAAACAATTACAAGATAAGTACTATTCTCTTTTACATATATGGTCTATCTCTTTTACATATATGGTCTAACTCTTAGACTCATCTTAACAATCTCATTCATGATTCTTGCGACCTTCTTGCTATAATCAGACACCGGGCTAGTAAGATCCATAATAACCTTCACCCTGTTGGCCAACTCCCTGGTGTGTCGGGTTGCTTCACCCATTTGCGCTATCACTTTGCCCATCATCCGTTCTCGCTCTGTAAATATGGCTCGATAATACTCAGAAGTGTCTTTCCACCCAGCATTGATGCTAACAATCTCTTTTTCAAGCCTGGTGATATGGACTCGACATTGTCGGAGTTCTCTTTTCAATTCTATAATCTGAGTTTGCAGAGCTCTGTTCTCTTCTAGAGAGAGCCTCAAGTTCATCAATGTAGGTGGGACTTCCATTCTTCAAGTTGTGTGATATGATTCCCAAGCTCAAAATTCCTGGTTCCGGTATGACCCAACTCTTCCTCAAACCTTAGCTTCATTCTTCTATCTCTCTGGTGAGTTCTTCTACACGTTGATTCTTTGTAGAATATCTTTGTATTTAGGACCCAATTTCAGATTACTTTCTATCAAGAATATGGTTCCAGTCTTGTCTTTCGGTCCATATCACATATTTTCTCTATTCTCTTTCCTCTTCAAGTTCTTGGATCCGCTGGTCTCTGGCCTCAAATTGTTCTAGTATACTGCTCATTTCAGCTTCTGGCTCTTAGATCATATTCTTTCCCAGATTTATTCTTTCTTACAGTATATCATCTTTCTCTTTCTTCAGTTTCTCAACTTCACGGTTGTAAGCCTTGGCTTGCTTGATCATTTTCTTTCTTATTGACTTCAAATTCTTCTGTCTTTTTTGTTTAAAGTTTAAGCTTATTCAGCTAGCGCTTTCAGCTAGCGCTTGTTCTCAACCTCTAGGTCTTTAAAATGGTGTCATTGGACCCCCATTTCCTTGGTTCATTGCTCATACATCTTTCCAAATTTAGCTCTTATTTCATTCAGGTATAGCTTCCTATAGTCTTTTTTCAAGCTCTCATGCTCTTTTTCAAGCTTATTCTTTCATGTATTATATTGTTTAGCTTCTGCCTTAAAAATGTCCTTATCCAATCATAAATGGAATATGGCATCTTTTATTCCTCTGATTTCCTTCATCCATTCAGTTCTTTCATCTTCAAATCCCTCTCTTAAAATCTGGGCCTTAGATGAAACCTCTCTTAGCACTTCTTCCATCGGGACACTGTTAACATGAGGTTTTGGAAGACACTCATTCTTTTTTCGAAGCCTCCAATCTTCATAATCGATGATCACCATGACTGTTGTTGATACCAAGAAGCTTTAGAAAGTTTTACTCCATTGTTCAGAGATCTTTCAGATCATTATCTATTATTTTTCTCCTTGAAAAGCGAACTCAGATTGAGCTAACAATTGGGTAACAAACATAAAATGACGTGCTCCATATTACCGTAGAACTAAGAGTGCATACCCAATAGCTCCCCAAATCCCAGAAGCTTTACACAATCATGATCACGTATGCGATAAAGGACATATCTCTGATGAAGCCAAGACATGTTACACACAATTTATTCTTCCTTAAGGTTTCTAAAAGCAAAAGTCCTTATGTCTTCAGTTATGTTCGTTGACCATTATTGTTTCAAAAAATCTTCTAACGTGAGTAACCAGTTTTCATCGACATAATGGACTCTACCTTCCAAAAATGGCTTCGAATCCAAACTATAAATAGTTAAACACACCCTAGGAAGCGTCTCCTTCCATGCTTGCGACAAGCGCTCAAAGACCTGAATGTTTCAGCTAACATAACTGATGCAGGGTTGTTTACTCTTTTTAACTGATCAAACAAATACTATGCAACTGCTTCCACATATTCAAGAATCTTTGGGAAGATCACAAGACCATATATTCTTAGGGCCAACAGAGTTCATTTCTTATCCACATCAGGATACTTTTCGATGAATCCTTTGATGGCTTTCCATGCAACACCCTCACCCTCACTTTCTCCTTTTTTCTTAATTTGCCTTAGAGCCCAATTGTTTCCCATTCCAATGATGGATGCTATCTTGTTCTTGAATGCCTGCGGTTTGGAAGGCCTGTTATAAATTCGGTTAACCTGAACATTTTTAATATTGAAAAAAGTTGTATACTCCTATATGGTTGGCGTCATATCGTTATTATTGAAAGTAAAAAAAGGGTATAGCCAGAGTTCCAAAACTGTGTCATGGCTTGAATCAAAGGTTCCTCTACATTAACAAAGAGCAATTCGATAATGTCAACATACATGTTTCGGAAAGTTTGCTTCCCACTACCCTTCAAACTATGCTAGATCTTTTTCAGGTCCTTGATGTCATTTAGCTTGACCTCAAGTGGGTGTACCTCGTCAGCCCTGATATATAATCTTCTGGAAGACTATCTCCTCGTTCTATTTTATCATTCTCAGACCATATTCGCACCTCAGTGTAGGGACTATTTTGATTTAGATACTCTTTCTCCATTTTATGAAAATTTTCCAAAGAGATAATCACTTGAGGATCAATTCCTTCTTTTATGGTAGTAAGATGATATGCAATAACTAACAAAAAGATAAAAATAAACACTAGTTAGTTAGGATAATAACATGAAAGTAAAGTAAAAAATTCTTATCCCATCACGGTATCTACCCAAGCATTCTTCTATTAAATAAAAATCCTACCCAGACATGCTTTCTACCCAACATGCTTTATTTTTCAAGAAAATAACCCTAACCACATAGTATCTAGTTTGAATGCTTTATTAGTAAAACAACTTTTCCCTACAAGATAAAAGGTTATGAGTTATTCTTCCTTTGTGTAATTATTCGGGTGACTACCATCAAGCATAGTTTTGGCATGATTTATGGCGGGCAGGGGTTAACTATATGCATGGTTTTGGTTTTAAGGAAAAGGATACTGGAATTGTCCTTGTCGGTGCCCCCTTGGACTGACAGACCCTAAATTCTCATCCATTATAGACTTAAATGGATTGAGTTCAATTTGAGGGAGCACATTCCTTATGTCTAACATGGAGGCCTGCTCATGAAGATCATAAGGGCATGTACTCCGGGAGTGATTCACTAGCCTGTACGGAGGTATATTCACGAAGGCATTAGGGACTCACTCCCACTTAGCGGGACAAAGATCGGGTATAGAGCTCATGATATGTAAATGCATGTGATGCGTGTGAGGAAGAACTCACAAACCTATTACCAAAAACAAAACTCAGGACTGATTTATTTTCGAAAAACTTAACATAATCTGAAAACAGTGGAATCAAACATCAGTACAACTATTTACAAGAAATAAAAACATGATCATTGATTATGAATATCGAAGTTAAAAGGATTGTAACTCAAATAATAGTTCAAATTTGTAAAATTCCAACTAATAGGACAACATATAATTGACTAAACCTGACTCTCTAGTCTGGTCCCCAGCAGAGTTGCCAAGCTGTCGAAATGGTCCTTAAGCTCAAGAATGGCACTCGACTTTAATTTTTGGGAAAATTCAGGTTTTATTTTGAAAACAAGTTTGGAGTCACCATCGACCATTGGGTTAGGTAGGTCGAACACCTAAAAATATATTTTAAATTTTTTTTAAGAAAAATCGTTTAAAAAGATAATATTGGTCTACGTTTAACCAAAAATTTATTTTTAAGGGTTTAGGAGTCGGTTATGCGTGGGGAAGGGTGAGTACCCCCACAGCGGAAAAAATGGTACTATTCGATTATATAAAGTCTGGAATGGCATAATTTTACAAATTTGAATTAGAAATTTGAATTACGATCATTTTACTTCTATGAGCTTAGAAAAATTATTGAATCTCTTTAAAAATGTTTGACTTGATGAAAATGGCTTAATTCACTCAATTTTATTTGAAAATGATGTCTTCTCACTATGTGAATTAACGAAAATTGAAACCCAGTCATATTGGACACAATTTCATTAGCCCACGATGCAAGACAACATTACCCTTACTTATTTTGGAAAACCTGAAAACGAATGTATCGTTTATGAATGCAACATTAATAAATGTCATGTACATGATGGATGTAATATCAAATATAACAAACAAAGTGAAAAAGACTAAAATATTTATAATTACTATAATTTAAATTTTTGATGGAATATCTTTTCACTCATATGTCTTAAGGAAAGCAACCCATGTTTTTGGATGTTTTCTCATAAATCGCCCTTCGTTCGAGACATGACCACAAAATAGAATATATATTTTTTTATTAAAATAATTTTATTATATATAGACAACTTAACTTAAGATAAAATATAAATAGACCCTTAAAAAGACAAAATAGGAGTAAATAATAAATAAATACAATATTATTTTAATCAAATAACCCTAGGAAGGGCACTCCATGTTTTTCGAGGTCTTCTATAGGTTAGTCGATCAACCAAACAATTTTATAAATTTTAAACATTAGGGGACATATTTAAAAAACCATATTAAAATATTAAAAAATATCACCTATAATAAAACATAGGTACTACATATATAGAAACACTACTCAAAATTTATATATATAGGTATTTAAAAAAACAAGAACTAAAAAAAAGTAATGAGAAAAACACATAAGTTAAACAACATGTATGGATGAGGGATCAAATTGAAATAATTATAAAATGTAAAGTTGAAATTTATATAAAAAATGACTAAATTGCATCCATTTAAAAATTTGGTGAACAAAAGTTCATAGGGTTTAGAGATTATGATATAAATTATAGAATTTGAAATGAAGTTTATTATGTGATTTATAGGTTTTGGAGTGAATTACAAAAATATAAATAACTATGGGGCCAATTTCAGATACAAATATAATTTTAAGGATTAAAATGAATAAATATGAAATTACAAATTTAAATTTAAATAAATTAAACAACAAGGATGGATTAAATCTAAATAATTGTAAAATGTGAGAAAATTGTAAAATGGACTAAACTGCATTCATTTTAAAAGTTGAGGAAAAAATATAATATATATATATATATATATATATATATATATATATATATATATATATATATATATATATATATATATATATATATATATATATATATATATATATATATATATATGGGCTTAAATATACAAAAGGTGTCCAATGTATGCTTTTGGTTCCACTTTAGTACCTAACGTTTATTTCGTTCTATTTTGATGCCTAACGTTTCATTCCGTAACTCAGTTTGGGTCAGGTCTTGACAGACCGTTAATTTTAGCAGTTAAATGCCACCTGACATTTCTTTAATATTAAAAAATAAATTTTATAATTAAAATAATAAGAAATTAATTCAAATAAAAAAAATTAAAAAAAGTTAAAAACCTCTTCCCCTCTTCCCCGTCACTCTCTTGCCATTCCTTTTCCACCCTAAAAGTATATATAAAAGTATATTATTAATAATAAGTATATATATATATATATATATATATAATATGTAATATGTAATATGTATGATGAATGTTATGATAATATAATATATGTATATATAATGTACATTATACTTTATACTTATGCATTCATTATAAGTATATACTTATATAAGTATATAATATAAGTGTACATTATACTTAATCAAAAAAGTATACATTATACTTATAACATATATATATATGTGTGTGTGTGTATATGTATATGTATATAAGTATATATATAAGTATAAAGCATAATGTATATTATATATACATGCATTATATTATCATAACATTCATCATACATATTAGTATATACTTAGTTATGTACACACATATATACACTTATGTATATTATTAATATACTTATCCATTCATTATAAGTATATACTTATATAAGTATACATTATACTTATGAGTATATATATAAGTATATATAAGTGTATATCTATGTTTTTACATAAGTGTGTGTAAAAATATAATTAAACATGAGTGACTAAAATAAAAGATTCAACAATTAACATTCACATTTAACAGTTATGCACATTAAAGAAAGAATGGAAGATTAAAAGTAATTAGAATGAATACAAGACTAAATCTCATTGAATTAAAAATTTAAGAAGTACAATTAAACTATGACTGAATTAAAAGAAATCAATAATAAAATAAAAATACAGATTGTTGAAGGAGCTCAGGCCTAATTAACGCAAAAGATAGCCACCAAACATTGGTGATTTAACCTAAAATTTACGATTTAACCTAAATAACACCCTATAAACCTATAATGCCCGAACTAACACCATTTGACCAATATTTCCCTAACTAACACCCTTTCGACTGAGCTGGCACAAAGGTGCATCCCTGGGGACGCGCTTTACCAGGGTTTTAGCTAACTAGGATGCCACACGGGTAAGGCGCATCCCTGGGGACGCGCTTTCACGGGATTTTAGCTGACTGGGATGCCACGCGGGTAAGGAGCATCCCTGAGGTCGCGCTTTTGCAGGTATTGTTGACACGTGTTGAAGGCGCGTTTCCGGGGACGCCTTCCATTAATTTATATTAAATGCCATCCGTTTTTTTCTTACCTACCACCCTACTCCTCCCTATAAACCCCTTCAACCCCCTCATTCTTCACACCAAGACATCTTTTCCTCTCTAATATAACTAAAATTCTCCCTTCATTTGAGTTTTAAATTTCTTATTATTGGTAAACAATTTATTTATAAATTAGTATATTTTTTAAATAGTTATTATTTTTTATTAATATAATTATATAAATATTATTTTTTATTAAAATAGTATTTATATAATTATTATTTATTTAAATTTATTAATTAATTATTATATATGCTAATTATATTTTTTGTCTACAGTTATAATGGAAAGCGAAATGCTGTTGCGATTAGATGCAAATTATATCTCCAAACATTTTAGTGATATGGTAAATATTTTTTTTTTAAATTTATGTTAATGTTTATTATTTTTTAATTTAAATTTATCATGAATTTATATTAATTTTAAATTTTGGAAAATTATTTGTTTATTATTTTTTTAATTTAATTTTTGGAATGTTTATTAATTAGGAAAATGATCGTATTTTGGAGACATTTATTAAAAACCCACGGATACCAACACCACGTATTTTGTCATATCAATCTTCCGCCTGGTTCGGATATATTGCAAAAATTATTGGCGGTTGCAAACTCGAACCTGTCCTAATTTTCGCATTAGTTGAGAGGTGGAGGCCGGAGACACACACATTTCATCATCCATGTGGAGAGTGTACAATTACATTGGAGGATGTCTCAATGCATATGGGGCTTCCCGTTGACGAAAATATTATGTGTGGTGTGGCTGATGGTGATTGGCAGTCAATGTGCATGGAGTATCTTGGAGCTGCTCAGTCAGATTTCAATGGAGGTAGAATAGTTTTATCATGGCTAAAAACCAATTTTGAAGTTTTGAATGAAAATGATTTTGAGGATGAAGCAAAGACATGTGCACGAGCTTATATTCTACGAATCATTTGAGGAATATTGATGCCCGACAAATCTCGCAACCAGGTGCATTGTATGTGGTTGTGTCATCTTATTGATTTTGATGAAGTTGGAAGATATAGTTGGGGCGCTACAGTTTTGGCATTTCTCTTTAGAGAAATATGTCGTGCAACGAATTATAAAAAAAATTACCATCGGTGGATGTCTCTTACTTCTTCAATCATGGGCGTGGTTCCGCATGCCTTTCTTATGTCCGATCGTTAATGAGCCATACATATTCCCCTTATTATTGAGGTAATTTCTGAACTAAATTTTAATTTAAATATTTTTAATTAAATAGGGTGATATTTAGTTTATATTATATTTCATAGGTGGTCGATGAAAAGAATCATAGAGATATCTCTACGGAACTAGAGGAAATCCATTTACTTATTGATAAAAAAGCTAGGTCTGAGGTATGTTTTTAAATATGTTTAAATATGAATAATTTAATTTAAAATGCTTGATATAATTAGAATATTATATTTATTAGAATTATATATTTATGTTTCAGTGGATACCTTATGCGAGCTATGAAGTAAAGGCTTGCGTCCCACCCCACCTGGTGGGTCATTAGATGTTTGGATGTCAGTTGTACCTCTTATATATTATGCTATTGTTGAGTGGCATCTGATTGATCGTGTGCTCTTTCAGTTTTGTTGTACGCAATATATTATTGGAGAACCTATGAATTTAGACGACATGCATAACATAGATAGACAAGGAACGAAAGAGGTCAACTGGGTGGTGAAACACAGAGATTAGATTGAGATTAGATTGCGATTAGGGAGAACCGGTATGAATACTTGCCCCCTCGACAATTTTATGCTGAAACTGGTCATATGGTTACAGATAACTATATGGAGTGGTTTAGTGAAAACGAAAAGTTATTTATACTTTCGGTGGATACACGAGGGGTTAGCATTTATAGGCGCCGAGATAGACATCCACCGTCTCAATATCATTGTCCCCCGACTCGTGGATAGAGAGAAGCCGCTACCGGTTCAGTATAAGTCGCACCACCAGAACCATCACAACATCCATATCCACCGATGATGATGCCACAGGGGTATATGCCCAACCCTCCAGTTCAGATGTCATCTCCGCAAGGGTATATGCCAAGCCCACCAGTTCATATTCCATCTCTGCATGGTTACATTCCTAGCCCACAGGGGTACATACCCAGCCCGCAAGGTTACATGCCTAGCCCGCAGGGTTTTATGACACACTATGGAGGTGCATATAATGCTATGTTTAATGATCCAGCATATGGTTCATATGCATCTTATTTGACTGGTGGCGCTTCTCCACAAACACCTCAAACTCCATCTGAATCACAAACATCGATGCCAATGTTTTCACAGTTTTCTCAATTCTCTATGAGCGGTGGGATTGTTAGTAACATTCCTCCAGGGTCGTTATTTTATACAAGCCCTTCATCATCATCCATTCCAAATGAAAAAAATGTCGATGATGATGATGATAGTGAAGATGAGAAGACTGAAGAGCAAGTTATACGAAGAAATCCTCAGCGAAATAGACAACCACCGCCATGTGGAACTAATTCGAGAAGATGACATCAGTGATCCAGTTGTATTTAAATGTTGTTTAAATAGTTGTATTTCACAAATTTATGTAATTTTGCAAGGTTATTTAAATGTTTAATGGTTGTTACAATAATATTTTTAAAATTTAAATTTAAATTCAAATTCAACATTAAATGTTTGTTAAATATTTTTAAAATGTAAATCCAAATTCAACTTAATATTCCAATTAAAATTTAAAATTGTATTAGAAATTTAAAGTTATATTCCAATTATAGTTCAACAAGAAAGTGACATTACAATTGAAACTTAAATTACACTGTCACAACATAAATGTTGACTTTATCACTTCAACCTAACCATTCTAACTCTTTTTTATCCAATTTATCCAAACTTCACATAACACTTTAATTTAAGTTATGAACTTAAATTTATCAATATGTATGATTTTATCCTTAACTTGCTCAACTTCCAAAAAGAACCCAACATCATATTCTAACATAAAAAAGTGACACTCTAACATAAATTTCAAGCATAATAGGGCAATTATAACATATTACAAAAAAAAGGGAAGGCGCACCCCTTGAAACGCGCTTTCACCACTTTGCTGCGTCCCTTTAAACATGATAGACACTGACATAAATAGTGCCCCGGGCGACATGATTCATATAATAGGGCAATTATAACATATTTTCTGACAAAATAATGGAAGGCGCGTCCCCTGAAACGCGCTTTCAACACTTTATTACGTCCCCTCAAACATGATAGGTACTGACATAAATAGAGCCCCGGGGGACATGAGTCACATAATAGGGAAATTATAACATATTATCTGACAAAAATAATGGAAGGCGCGCCACCTGAAACGTGCTTTCACCACTTTGCTGCGTCCCCTCAAACATGATAGATACTTACATGAATAGTGCCCCGGGGGACATGAGTCACATAATAGGGCAATTATAACATATTCTCTAACGAAATAATAGAAGGCGTGCCCCCTAAAATGCATTTTCACCACTTTATTGCGTCCCATCAAACATGATATGTACCGACATGAATAGTGCCCCCGGGGGGCATGAGTCACATAATAGGGAAATTATAACCTATTCTATGACAAAATAATAGAAGTCGTGCCCCCTGAAACGCACTTTCACCACTTTGATGCATTCATGATAGGGAAATTATGACCTATTCTCTGACAAAACAATGAAAGGCACGCTCCCTGAAACGCGCTTTCACAACTTTACTGCGTTCTCTCAAACATGATAGGTACTAACATGAATAGTTCGTCTGGGGGACATGAGTCATAATAGGGCAATTATAACCTATTCTATGACAAAATATTGGAAGGCACGCCCCTTGAAATGCGCTTTCACCACTTTGCTGCGTCCTCTCAAACATGATAGGTACTAACATGAATAGTGCCCCTGGGGGACATGAGTCATAATAAGGCAATTATAACCTATTTCCGACAAAATAATGGAAGGCGCGCCCCCTGAAACTTGTTTTCACGTGAAAAGTACCCTGGTTATAGACATTATTATATGTAGCATATTATAAACTTTCAAAACACACTTCAGTTCCCAAGCTTTCAAAATCTCATACTCTAAATTTCTCAAAAATCTTAATCCTATATTATCTGAAAATGGGTCGTCTTTCTGTTGTTGTTTTCTATGACGGAGAAATTCAGGAATCTGAAGAGGGGGTTGTTTTTGAATCAGATCATTATATCCCCTTAACCTTGAAGAGAAACATCACTCTTGAGGAGTTAAGCACAAAAATTTTGTTAAAGATTCGTGTAGCAGGCCGGAGAAGACTATATTCACTTCAGTATAGATTTCCTACTGAACTTTTTCCACTCACATATATATTATTTCAGCTTTCCTACGATAATGATGTTACTATGATAGTTGATGCTCATATGAGAAGTTCACAATCTTTTATTGAAATGTATGCCACTTTTATTGAGGTTCATGCTTCTTGTGGTCTCTCATATTCCTCTCACTTTGGCATTGCATATCAAGATGATAAAGTTGATAGCCCGACACAATTGATATGTAATGATTTCACATCATTTATGGCAAATCTAATGCCATATGTCGTGCCATCAAGTTCAATACGAAGGCATTCATCAACAACTGCTTATGATCTCAACCCACGTGGCTTCACAAATAATCCATATGGAAACATTTCTTCTACTTCAAGGGGTAGACATTCATCTACCACTGTTTTTGACTTACACATAGAAATGCTATCGAGGCATCAGTCTGTTCATAACCCACATGATACAATGACTTCAAGTTTAAGGGGAGGACACGCAAGCGGCAACTTCTTTGACCTCAATATTAGATCATATGAGGAATCCTCATCTCTAGCAGAAGAACCTCTTCGTGAGTCAGGGGTAGATGGTGCTAAAACGGGATTATTCGTTGAACCTGACTCACCACAGTTTAACGTACACTCTGATGATGTTGAGGATGACGTTCCCATAAATACAACACCAGGAGAACTTCCTGCACATATGTATGGGGCTGATTATAATGCAATGTACGAGCATGAATTTTCGGATCTCCCTAATGTTTGTAACTATGGACTTCAGTCATCAGTCAATGATGATGATTTACATATTGGAATGGAGTTCGCATCGAAAGAGGAAGAAATGATGGAAATAAAGAGTTACAATATTCGTAACTCAGTTCACTCTCGAGTTGATCAATCTACCACCGAGAAAATGTTTGTTACTGTGTCCAACGTGATAACGGATGTAAGTGGATGGTCTGTGTATCAAAGAAAAAGAGGAAGAACAACTTAAGAGAACTAACCAGATACAACGATCCCCATACGTGTTGTGCAAGAGGTATAAACCAAGACCATCCCAACTTGGACTCCAACATTATTTGCCAAGCTATCATGCCCATTGTGAAGCAAAGCTCTCATATAGTTGTTGCAGTGTTGATTTATACTATACAATCACAATATGGGTACACCGTCTCCTATAAAAAGCTTGGTTGGCAAAACAGAATGTCATTGTCAAACTTCATGGCGAATGAGATTCCTCTTACATCGAGTTGCCCAGTTGGTTTCATGTTATGCAAAGACTTAATCTCGGGACAATTGTTGAGTTCGAAACTCAACATCATTACGTGAATGATCGAGTGGTTCGCGATCGCTGCCAATTCTACCGTGTCTTTTGGACTTACACTCAGTGTATTAATGCAGTGACGTACTATAAACCAGTTGTCCAAATTGATGGTACTTTCTTGTATGGGAAATACAAGCAAGTTTTATTATTGGTTGTGGTCCAAGATGGTAACCGTAATATTCTTCGTGTTGCGTTTGCCCTCGTTCAAGGAGAAGACACTGAGTCTTGGGCTTTTTTTCCTTAAAAATTTATGTTTACATGTTGTCACAAGGGAACGCGTATGCATTATTTCAGACCGATGAGCTTGGATAAAAGCATCAATGGATTCTTTGGGTCCAATGTTGAAACCTCCACATGTTCAACATCGTTATTGTGTCCGTCATATTGCTGCAAACTATTATGGAAAATACAAGAAGAATGATGAACTTCAGTTCGTGCACATGGGTAAATTACTTTTTTCTAATTTTTTCAATCATTTTTGTATTACTTATTTATACTTTATATTAACTATTATATAGTCCTAATGGCTTAGGTTACAAACTCTTACCTCAAAGGTTTGAGTCTATGCTACAAGAATTGTTTGGCAAAAATAAGAAAGAGTGCGTGTACATTATGGACATCAGCAAAGAAATGTGGACAAATGCGTATGAAGGGGGTATCGCTATGGTCATATGACAACCAACTTGGCTGAAGCAATCAATTCAACCTTAAAGGGGGCACGTCATTTACCAGTCACAACGTTGATCAAAATGACTTATTTTCATTTGGGTCAACTATTTGCAAATGTCGATGGACAAGCTCTTACTTGGATGCAGAACGACCATATTTATCACCCAAGACTAGTAGCTGATTTACAGAAAAAGTGGCTGCATCAAATGGGATGTTGGTTACAAATTTTTCTCGCACCCGTGAATTGTTTCATGTAATCGAAATGCCACATCCTCTTCAAGGGATTAAAGCTAACTCTTTCAGAGTTAATATGCAAGATAAATGGTGCGATTGTGGTTTCTTTCAAGCACTCAAATATCCATGCTCTCATGTCATTGTAGCTTGCTCACATTCGCATTTGGACTACAAAAATTATGTTGATCCCGTATACCAACTTTCACAAGTATTTAAGGTATATGAATTTGAGTTTCCGCCCATAGGTAACGAAAGAGACCCAGATGAGATTCAAACCTGGCTTACAATTATACCAGATCCGTTGCTATTGAGGGACTTAGGTTGTCCAAAATCCACTAGAATATATTGTGATATGAATATTTGGGAGAAGTCAACAAAACAAAAAATATATGGATATTGTAGAAACATCGACCACAATAGAAAAATAAATGTCCAGCTCTGTTATCATCACATAAACTGTTAACCCTTATGTAATTGCATTTTCTATTTCAATGAATGTTTTTGTTTCCAATATTTAAATGTAATTGCATTTTCTATAATTTCCCAATGTATGTGTATTTTATACCTAAATTTTCTATTTACCCTAAAGCACTTTAACCTATACAACCTTAATGAACCTTTGACCTACATAACCAGAACACTGTACATAATAAATTACTAATTTATAATAACCGTAAACAATTAACATTAAATCTTTATTAAAAAAAATAGATGCCTTTCAGCGTGGCGCCATATCACCTGGAAAGCGCATCCCTGGAAACGCGCCTTACGTCCACATAAGCAAACCTTGGTAAAGCGCATCCCCGGGGATACACCTTTGTGCCAGCTCAACCGAAAGGGTGTTAGTTAGGGAAATATTGGTTAAACGGTGTTAGTTCGGGCATTATAGGTTTATAAGGTGTTAGTTAGGTCAAATCGCCCCCAAAACTCCTGCGTCCTGATTTTGCAAATTCCAAAAAAAAATTAACCCAAAACTATTTTCCACAAACAAATTTGCCCCAGTTCATGTGTCAATAAATTTCCAAAAAATCAATTTTTTTTGTTAAAAAAATCCTTCTTTTAAAAAATTATCTCACCACTAATGTGAATATATATGTCGTTTATTTTAAATTTATACTTAAATTTTAAAGTTTTAAATTTTCAGTCTCAAATAATTTCATCTTATATATGTATTTTGTAAAATTTTAAGTTAAATTATATTTAAATTATTAATTGATTATTAGATAAAAGAGAAATTAAACTTGTAAATATTTAAATTAATTTTATATAATTTAATAAATTCACTTTTAATAAATAAATTATTTAATAAAATTAGTTTAATGATTATAATTAAGAGTTATAATATAAAGATTATAATTAATATAAAAAGTAAATTTATTAATTTAATTATCGTAACTTACAATTTGTTTTAACTTTTAAAAAGTAATCATATTAATTATCGTAGTTTATTATAAATTCAAAATCTCATAACTCAATCAATTGTAACTTATAAGTCATGTAAATATTAAATCAAGTCAATAACAAGTCAAATTATTTACAGGCTGAGTCAATTATAGATAAGGTTCATAACAAGTCAGGTTGATAACAGGTCGAGTAAAACCAATTATTTTCCAGGTTAATCTCGGGTTCGGGTTAATATCAATCGGATGCAAGTCGGGTTCGATTATCATATTATCGGTTAAATTCGAGTTCAGGTCATTTTCAATTCAGCTGTAGGCCAGGTCCAACTTGAGTTCAAGTCAACACCAGTTCAAACTCGAATCGATTTCGGATCACCACCACCTCGGGTAACAAATAGTTTTGACTCAAGTCGTTTTAGTCAATTTTGCAGGTCGAGTCAGCTTTTTACATCCTTATATATGTGTGTCTATATATATATATATATTGTTTTAATTTGATCTTTGCATGTTGTTTAATTTATTTAAATTATAGTTTATAATTTTATGTTTATTAGTTTCAACTTAATATTTTATAATTATTTTGATTTGATCCCTCATCAATGATTGTTGTTTAATTTATTTAATTTCAATTTTTGTTTAATTTAGTCCTTAAAATTATATTATAATATCCAAACATTATAAACCTATGTTAACCAACTTTTTATATGTATGCAATTTAGTCCATTTTTATATTAATTTCAACTTAACATTATATGATTATTTTGATTTGATCCCTCATCAATGTGTTGTTTTATTTATTTAAATTTCAAATTGTAATTTCATGTTTGTTCAATTTAGTCTTTAAAATTATATTTTTTAATTAAAATTTACTCATAATTATTTATATTTTTTAATTTACTCCAAATCATATACAGTTACAAATTACAATTGTCATTCATGAAACACGAAAAATAATTAACCCAAATATGAGTGGACCTGAACTCAATCTATACCCAGTATGATCCGACCTGAATTTTGTTTGTCAATGATGTGACCCGATCTAAACGAGATCCAACTGAAGTCCATTTGAACCTTAATTAACCTGGTATTTAACTGATTCGGACCTGAACCGTTTTAACCTGAACTTATATCGATCCGAACCCGAACTAAATCGGATGTCAAATCAATATGAAAATGACCCGAACTGGTTTGATCCAGACCCTACCTGATCCGACTCGAACCATCAAATTGACTTGACACGATCTATATCTGATTTGACCTTATCTGACAGGATCCAACTGAAACATGAACGATTACTTGATTTCACATCCCTATATAAATCATAACCTATAATAAGTTGATAACTAAACCGTTTAACATTAGTGGTTTAGTTGACAAAGTGTCAAACACTCCAAGAAAAACATGACAAAACATTTTTAGAGTAAATTTCCTTCTTCCTAATATTTAGTGAAAGAAATGGAGAGGGGTATGGGCATTATTTGGCACATGAAAAACAAAACATGGAATCCGATAATGTTTGATTAAAGCTGGATGTCCCCTGCTTTTGGAGCACAGTTCGCACCTCTTTGGACTCCCCATCATCTCCTGCTATTCTATCATGTTTTAAGTTTAACAACTACTATCTTTGTGTTTTAAATTGTTCAGACTGACTATAAGATAATATTTATTCAAAATAATTTTAATCAATTGATAACATATATATTTTGCAGACGTAATTGTTTAAACATAAGACCTATGAGGGAACAATATTTTCTTTCAAAATAATATTAAATATTAATTTGTCTAAATTCTAGCATCATAATTTAAATTTTTTATTCCATCTTTGAATATTTCTTACTAATACGATACATATTTAATTAATAAAATCGATTGACTTCGATAATAAAGGTGTCGATATGTGCTATTCTTTGTAGTATATGGTATATATGTCTTATTACATATACTATATACTATATTATAATTATAAAACATATATTACATACATATATTAATTGGGTTCCATTTATTCACATTTGCAGGCCCAAAGCCATTACAAATAAATAAACCCGTTACAAGCAGCTTAGAGTGGACGCAAGACTACAACCCATGACCTGTTGGAGCCGAACCAACAACTCGAACTGGCCTCCAAGCTCGACCCGACCCGGAAGGCTAGGGTTTCCAGAACCCTAGCAAGCCAGTCTCCTCAGCGCCGCTTACTCGTTCCAGCCACATCCGAAGACTCCTCGCCACTCACGCAACCACATCAACGGAGATTTCAACACCCACAACACTAACCGAAACACAAGCAACAACCAAGCAAAGAATATTAGTTTCATTAGGACTCCACCAAGTTAAAAATAGGGTATCTTGAACCTATAAATTGAAATATACTTAGGAGGAATACACGTAAAATACGAGAGAAATACAGAGAGGATACGACTAGGGAAATCATACGAAAAACAGGGCATTTTCGGAGAGAAAAAATACAAGAGAAAGAGATAGGATTCGAATACTCAAAAAAATAAAAGAAAAGTTCTCCATTTTTCTTGGCAAAGATTCGTAGAACCATGTTTTTTTTCATTCTCATTTTTCTTCTTTTATTTGAACATAAATGTGGTCTAAGTGCAAAAGCAAAAAAAAAAAACAGTAGAGAAGGTGAGCCATTTTACCTCACCATTGGTTCCTCGTCGGAGTATACAAGGTTGATTATCGGTATTTGTTTTGGGGTTGGGGTGTTCGATCGAGAAGGAATGAGAGAAGAAGGGAGATTAGCCTTGGGTTTAGGCTTATTTAGCAATGTTTTAGCCTCCCTCGGTCGAAGGAGGTACTGGTCGGAGCGTGGAATGGTCACCAAACCGATGGCCAGCGTTGGTGGTTTTCCCTTTGTTGAGATGTGCTGCATGTTAAGAAGAAGAAGAGATTGAAAGAAACTAGAGAGAAAAGAAAAAAGGGAAGCCTTTTTTAGCTTTGCACGTGTTCTGGAAAAGAAAAATGGGAGAGGTTTTTTTTAATATTTAGTTTAATCATGCGTCAGGTTCCTATATTTACAATAACTTTGCTTTGGTCATTTGTTTTAAGGTTTAATCACTCATTAATCCCCTTACCTTTGCCGTTTATTCATAAATTGATCACTTAATCTTTTTTATTTATTTTAAATTTGGCTCACTGTTTCATTTTATTTTAATTTAGTTATCATTTTTGCCACATTATTTATTTGAAATATGATACTCTTGTTTTATTTTTGTCTTTTAAATTTTTATTTTTATTGTTTAGCTTGTTAACTTTATGTTTATACTGTTTTAATTCTTTAATTTTCTATTGGTTCTATTTTGGTACTTTAAATTTCTTTTTTTTCTATTTAATCCCATAAGTTTATGTTTTTTCTCTTGTAGCTCATTCCTAGAATTAATTTGATCCATGAATTTTAATTCTTTCCAATTTATTTTTTTTAAATTTTCTTTCATTCATTTTGTTTATTTATTTTTATTTCGATCTTAATACTAACTCTTTGTTTTTGTTTTTGTTTCTTTATTTTTTTAACTTTATTTATAATTTTTATAGGATAATTTTAACTGATCAAAAGGTAAATAATTATGATCGAATTTTTAAATTCTAATTTAACTTTTAATTTTTGCAATTAAGACAACCAACAAATTAATTAGAACCAAAAGGGCAGTACAAGGGTGCTAATCCTTCATTGACTGTAACCAACTCCCGAACCCGACACATTTATGGTAAAGCGCAGATCCGGTAAGATGGTATCCGATCAACCTCAGTTTTGTCGAAAAATAAATGTTCGGTGGCGGCTCTAATGTTTTTTTAAGTCGAAGCCCAATTTCGGGCCCACCCGAAAGACGACCGCGACAACTTGGTGACTCTGCTGGGGATAGGTAGGTGAGTCAGGCCAGAATTAATTTTCGGTTATCTTTTTTAGCGAAAATAGTAAATTTAATTTCTAATTTATATATTCGATTCTAATTATTTACCTTTGATTATTTTTCAAGTAAATGGTTGTACTGATGTTTTTTCAATGATTTTAGATTTTGAAAAGTTTTCACCTTTGGCTATATACTCGAGCTTCGAACCCTTTTAAGTGGGGGTGAAAGCGATGCCTTCGTGGGAATTTATTCTCCGTATGGGCCTAGCAAGTAACCTTCGGGATTCATATACCTTATTTCTTCGTGTGAATTTATTCTCCGTATGGGCACAAGGGAATGTATCATCTCGAGTTTAACTTAGTCCACATAAGCTTGTAATGGGCTTAGGACTAAGGGTTTGGCAAGCCCAAGGGGGCACCAGCAAGGAGAACTCGAGTACCTTTCTTTATAACCTAAACTGGGAGACTACAGGGAATTAGAGCCCACCCTGAAAACCTTATTCAAACCCTAGGTTGTTTTGATATTAGTTTTTTCTTTATTTTTTATTCAAAGTATGTGAACTAGAAATCTATGTGGTTAGGACTTGTTCAAAATCAACTTGTGGGATAGAGATCATGTCTAGGTAGGAGTAATAAGCATTTGGGGTATAGATCGTGTGGGGTAGGACTTTTTATTTTCATCATTTTTCTGATTTACCTCACTAAATCTTTTCATTTTGTTCTCTTTCATTTTATTTATATCATTTGCATCATTCAGAGGTGTTGATCCACCAAAAATGTGTTCGTTAAACATAAATAATTTGCATTAATGGAAAAAAGGGTTATAATCCAAGAGAGGAAAAGCTCAGAAGTCTGGCTTTAGTTAGAAAATACTCAGAATGAACCAGGATTTACACCGAGCACACCAAGGGTCAACTTTTTGAGCTGGAAAAGGTTGCAAGGGCAGACGACAAAAAGGTTACTGACCTGGAGAGTCCCTTCAAAGACATCAAGAGGAAGACGATAGCCGAAATTAGAGTCCATTGTTGACGAATTAAAGAAGCAAATAGTCCCCTTCAATAGAGGCTTCCAAAGACGATCTCGTTGAGGGCAGACTCAACAGAGAGTAAAAACCAGAGATGTAACTATTCGAGACTTCATGGGACAAGTACAAAAAATAGCTCGTCACCTGCTCGGTTTAGCTAGAGAGGTTAGAACGGTTTGACAGGGTATTCAACCGGTAACAGAAGAAGACAGAAGATTAATCAACCCATCAGAAGGTGTTCGGAGTCTAGAAGAATATACCTTTAAAATGTTTTTTGTCTCTTAAGAAGTAACACTTTTGTCCCCAATAAGGATTATTTATAATAATAGACATATTTTTGGATTAATGTCTCGAACATTTCAAGCATCATACATTCTAGCATATTTCCCATTATTTTTTCTTTTCCTTTTTTTTCATTACATCCACGTTAACTAACAAGAGATGTCTCATAAAAAAAGAACAAAAACTGGACACATCGAGCTCGTTCAAAGAAAAGGCAGTTAAAAAAGAGACATTCAAGGCAAATTGAGGTTACATGAAGCGTGTCTATAAGAAGATTCAAAGCAATGAATGAGATACTAGCTGTAACACCCCTAACCCGTACCCGACCCGAATACGAGTATGAGGTGTCACATTAACTTTTCAAACTTTGACTCTTGAGAAAATTCAAAGAAAATTTAAAACTTTCATTAAAATAAAAGCGGTTTATTTACATAAAGTGACCAAAATAACCAAAATCAATAAGATCATTTTCAACTGAATCAATTAGTACATGCCAACTATATTCAAAATAACCAAACACATTTAAATTATCTATTTTCTAATCTGAAATTTTGTAAGGGAGATGCTGACTTATCTTGCCCTTCTTCGCTTCTCTTCTCGATTCTGTACCTACGTGTGAAACAATCACACGCTAAGTCTATGACTTAGTGAGGCAAATAAACATATAATGTAAACTATAACTTATAATCATGCATGAACTATTACTGCTATCAATCATACCCTTATTCATGTAACAAATCCCTATAATACATATGCAATATATAATTACATGTAAGAACATATATACACATATACTCATCATTTCCATCATTAGCCTCATTTCATTATCAATATCATTATTATTTATCTCACTTCATACATATTCTCTTATACCTAGCATTTTAACCAACATTTTACTCATTTAATCATACAATCCACATATCATCATATAAATCATATAATACAATTCATAGCATAAAATCATACAAATCACATGTAATATGTTTGTTGTTATTTCTTTATTAGCCCATGTACACATGTGAGAACTATAGATATGTGAGTCTATAGAGGTTGTGCACAAATACTGTCACCACAGCTTATATAATTGCACCAAAGTGCCGCGTAGAAATGCACCGTAGTGCCACATAGGATTGCACCGAAGTGCCATATAAAATGTCCCTAAGGACCACGTAGAAAATTCCTTAAGAATCATATACATATTCAAAGAATCAAGTATGTGTCTCAAAAGACATCACACATGTTCCAAGGAATACATATGTCCCGAAGGACCGCGTAGACCCTCGACTCTTGGCATGCCAACTATACCCCTAGCTCTCAGGACACATATCACGGGCATTATCTTTTATATCATTTTTCATATTCATGTAAATGTATCACATATTCATATAAACTCGTAGCTTCATTCACATATACATTTAATCACGTAATTCATGTAAATTCTCATATCATTTTGTATTCATGTATCACATGGCATATAACACTTCTCATGTGTTCCTATAAACATGTCATATCCTATGACTTATATCTTTTCATATAATTTATACTTTAATCTCTTATATTCACCTGATTCAATATCATTTAACTTGTTTCACTTTCTCATATAACATATACTTTCTCTTTCATATATCTAATGTCCGGTATCATATCTTGTAATCGTGTAACCATGTCTCTTTAATATAATTTACATAGTAATTCCCTATATTTATATCATATAATGATTTAACTTAAATCCTCCTTTATAAAGTTTATAATACATGATCAAATAGTCTCATTCTATCATATAAATAATTTCTACTTATTTTATCTCATTTCCCCTTTCACTTACATAATTCATCTATATATACTAATTTAATCTATTTAATTAGTTCAATTTCCCATTACTTCATACATATACTCTTTCATAAAGCTTTGTAGCTCTTCACTTTATAATTCATAAACCATAGTTTCCTTTAACTATGTAAATCATCCCTATTTAACTTATGTATCCTTATTTATACATATACCCTCGAATTTATACTATCCTCATAGAGTCTTCTAACCTTTCTCGTGTAATCATTTATACCATATAATATGACTTAGACTCGATTATCTTATACTCACTCGTTCATTTCATTCCTTATGTCTCTATCATATAATTTATTTCATGTTCTTACATTATTACATTTTAGTATTTTACACAAAATCCTATAGGATATCCAAAGCATATCACTATCTTTAGTTATACATACATACAATTAATGTAAAATATATAATCACATATAACACATATAATAATAACAACCACATAATCTCATTCATGACTTCATGCATATTATTTTAGGAAATAGACTCATCGCTAGTCCTATTTCCATTAAACAATACATGTCACTATTATGCACTCACCTTGGCCTCACTAAGTTTCGATCCCCTTTTTATGATCTCAACTCATATACACATGTTTGAACTCATTTATGTTCATTTATCTCTTCTTGAACCTTAATATTCTCTCCTCTTTATTAACTTCCAGAATCAAACTAGATTTTCAACATGTTTTAAAACTCATTTTATCACTTCATATCTCTTAATTTAACCCTTGACAAGTCAAATTCAACTTCAAAATCTATTAATTCCTTCTATTTCACTAATTCACTTAAAAACTCTTCATATTTAATCCTTCATAACTCATCCATTTTGAAGTTTCAACCTACTTTAATCTCTAAATAATCTTTCTTAGCACCCCAAGAATCAAAACTAAACCTAAAACTCAAGAATTAATCAACTCAAATTAAACTTACCTTTGCCATGGAGCTTACGGGAAAGAGAAAAGGAAGGAGATAACCCAAGCTCCAGACTTTTCTTTTCTTCTCACCCTTTCCACGTGTTTTATAACCTTAAAAGAAAGATAAAAATCTTTCTGGTCAAATGATCCTTTTACCCTTTATTTCCTTTAATAATTACTAAATAACCTTCATCATATATTTCCAATAATCATTGAACTATTTCATTCTTCTACTTTAGTCACCAAATTCTAAAACTTTACAATTTAGTCACTAACCCGGTATTGCGGATGTTACAAATCTCCCCTCTTTTTTAAGAAAATTCATCCTCGAATTTTCACTGAACATCCTGATAAAAACATATCTTCTAATGTTCTCACGTTGCTTCATTTACTTAATCTTTCTTGTCATCATCAGAAAACTTACTTTTCAATCCTTTAGCTTTTCAATTACCTTTTTCCTTTATACATTCATATCATGTCACTTATCATTTAAACAACAACCAGTAACTTCAATCCATTTTCATCAATCAACATCCTAAATCCATCTCTAACTACCTTATAATAATAACCAAATTTGTTTTCCATCATCATTTAACCAAAAACACGACCTTAAATCTTCTTTAAATATGATTCAACATACACTTTAAAGAATCTTTTCACATCACCTTGCACACTTTTCTTACTTTTATATCAAAATTATCATCTACACTTCCATATAATCTTTATCGTGTATGATCCTTTAACTCAATTCCTTTTATTTCTTTATTTCATTATTCCTTTATTTATTCCTTATACACAAATCATATCTTTCCTTTCATATTCACATACTCTTGTCTTATCATATATACTCATCTCCATGTACCAATCTTCATTGCATACTTATAGCTTTGATAACCCCTTTTCTTATACAGAACTTCATTCTTTATCATTTCTTATACTTGTATTTTCCTTTCTTAAAGTTCTATGCAAATATTTATCTCTTTTTTTTACATCATATATATCTGATCAGAATACACAACTATATTCAGATTCATATCATAATCAATTAACTCAGCTTTATCTTTTCCTCCAATCTTATAACTCTATTACCTTTACTCTGATAGCTAATCAATAATCTCTATTCAATCTAGGGCACAAGCCCTAGTTAACCAATCATATACATCCTTTCCAAACGAAATTATCTCAAAATTAGTTACTTAACTTATCAATTTCACCTCTATTCTCATACATCCTGAAATTTCTGTTATTCAAACTCAAAATCATAACTTCATTTGTCTTATAAACTGATTATCGATATATACATTCTCAAACTCTTCTTATCAATCCTCAGCTTTACTCAAATATACAAATCCTTATTTCCTTTACTATATCACCTTACTATGATCCAAATATACAACTGTATCCAGATCCATTTTATATTTGGTTGTCTTATCCTGACAACATCTCAAAATATTAAATTCTATACCTTTTCCATCACATAATCTGGTTAGCCAATGCTAACTCTTTCCATCCAAAATACAAACCCTTATTCTATCCACATTATTGCTTATACACGGTACTATTCCTTTATTTAAACTCATCAACTCTGGTTGTATATATTTTATACGCTCGTCACTGATGCACTTATTCTCGAACTCTCCATAAATTTTAACCACATCCTTAGATCTTTTAACGTCCTTATGGTGACACTTGTTCAGCATATTCTATCTTATTCACTTTATAACAAAACTTCTCCATATCACTTTTTGGATTCGAAACAATGAGAACCTTTTATCACTATTCAAATATGATTTCAATTTTTCTGAAATCAACTTTTAATCTTATAAGACACTTTATGAGGTTTCTTCTCTTCATCCTGCCTGGCCAGGGCAGGTGAATTGCTATCACCATAAGATTTGTCAGTTATCGATTCACTTCGATAATTTCTATAATCAATTTCTACTATATTATACAAATCTTATTCTATTGGCAAGACAACATCTTGCCATACTCCTTACCCTATCAGATCAGAATTTTTCACTCTGTGTTGGCATGTACACATTTTATGACACTTTGGACTTCAGTTTATGCCGAGAATCGGCTAAACCGTAGATCTGATACCATTAAATATAACACCCCCAACCCGTACCCGACCCGAATACGAGTCTGAGGTGTCACATTAACTTTTCAAACTTTGACTCTTGAGAAAATTCAAAGAAAATTTAAAAATTTCATTAAAATAAAAGCGGTTTATTTGCATAAAGCGACCAAAATAACCAAAATCAATAAGATCATTTTCAACTGAATCAATTAGTACATGCCAACTATATTCAAAATAACCAAACACATTTAAATTATCTATTTTCTGATCTGAAATTTTGTAAGGGAGATGCTGACCTGTCTTGCTCTTCTTCGCTTCTCTTCTCGATTCTGTACCTATGTGTGAAACAATCACACGCTAAGTCTATGACTTAGTGAGGCAAATAAACATATAATGTAAACTATAACTTATAATCATGCATGAACTATTACTGCTATCAATCATACCCTTATTCATGTAACAAATCCCTATAACACATATGCAATATATAATTACATGTAAGAACATATATACACATATACTCATCATTTCCATCATTAGCCTCATTTCATTATCAATATCATTATTATTTATCTCACTTCATACATATCCTCTTATACCTAGCATTTTAACCAACATTTTACTCATTTAATCATACAATCCACATATCATCATATAATACAATTCATAGCATAAAAACATACAAATCACATGTAATATGTTTTTTGTTATTTCTTTATTAGCCCATGTACACATATGAGAACTATAAATATGCGAGTCTATAGAGGTTGTGCACAAATACTGTCACCACAGCTCGTATAATTGCACCAAAGTTCCGCGTAGAAATGCACTGTAGTGCCATGTAGGATTGCACCGAAGTGCCATATAAAATGTCCCTAAGGACCACGTAGAAATTTCCTTAAGAATCATATATATATTCAAAGGATCAAGTATGTGTCTCAAAAGACATCACACATGTTCCAAGGAATACATATATGTCCCGAAGGACCGTGTAGACCCTCGACTCTTGGCATGCCAACTATACCCCTAGCTCTCAGAACACATATCATGGGCATTATCTTTTATATCCTTTTTCATATTCATGTAAATATATCACATATTCATATAAACTCGTAGCTTCATTCACATATACATTTAATCACGTAGTTCATGTAAATTCTCATATCATTTTGTATTCATGTATCACATGGCATATAACACTTCTCATGTGTTCCTATAAACATGTCATATCCTATGACTTATATCTTTTCATATAATTTATACTTTAATCTCGTATATTTACCTGATTCAATATCATTTAACTTGTTTCACTTTCTCATATAACATATACTTTCTCTTTCATATATCTAATGTCCGGTATCATATCTTGTAATCGTGTAACCATGTCTCTTTAATATATTTTACATAGTAATGCCCTATATTTATATCATATAATGATTTAACCTAAGTCCTCCTTTATAAAGTTTATAATACATGATCAAATAGTCTCATTCTATCCTATAAATTATTTCTACTTATTTTATCTCATTTCCCCTTTCACTTACATAATTCATCTATATATACTAATTTAATCTATTTAATTAGTTTAATTTCCCATTACTTCATACATATACTCTTTCATAAAGCTTTGTAGTTCTTCACTTTATAATTCATAAACCATAGTTTCCTTTAACTATATAAATCATCCCTATATAACTTATGTATCCTTATTTATAAATATACCCTCGAATTTATACTATCCTCATAGAGTCTTCTAACCTTTCTCGTGTAATAATCTATACCATATAATATGACTTAGACTCGATTATCTTATACTCACTCGTTCATTTCATTCCTTATGTCTCTGTCATATAATTTATTTCATGTTATTCCATTATTCCATTTTAGTGTTTTACACAAAATCCTATAGGATATCCAAAGCATATCACTATCTTTAGTTATTCATACATACAATTAATGTAAAATATATAATCACATATAGCACATATAATAATAACAACCACATAATCTCATTCATGACTCCATGCATATTATTCTAGGAAATAGACTCATCGCAAGTCCTATTTCTATTAAACAATACATGTCACTATTATGCACTCACCTTGGCCTCACTAAGTTTCGATCTCCTTTTTATGATCTCAACTTATATACACAAGTTTAAACTCATTTATGTTCATTTACCTCTTCTTGAACCTTAATATTCTCTCCTCTTTATTAACTTTTAGAATCATACCAGATTTTCAACATGTTTTAAAACTCATTTTATCACTTCATATCTCTTAATTTAACCCTTGACAAGCCAAATTCAACTTCAAAATCTATTAACTCCTTCTATTTCACTAATTCACTTAAAAACTCTTCATATTTAATCCTTCATCACTCATCCATTTTGAAGTTTCAATCTACTTTAATCTTTAAATAATCTTTCTTAGCACCCCAAGAATCAAAACTAAACCTAAAACTCAAGAATTAACCAACTGAAATTAAACTTACCTTTGCCATAGAGCTTACGGGAAGAGAAAAGGAAGGAGATAACCCAAGCTCCAGACTTTTCTTTTCTTCTCACCCTTTCCACGTGTTTTATAACCTTAAAAGAAAGATAAAAATCTTTCTGGTCAAATGACCCTTTTACCTTTTATTTCCTTTAATAATTACTAAATAACCTTCATCATATATTTCCAATAATCATTGAACTATTTCATTCTTCTACTTTAGTCACCAAATTCTGAAACTTTACAATTTAGTCACTAACTCGGTATTGCGGATGTTACACTTGCGTGTCTTGATAAGAGATCAACTCATAAAAAACCAACAGGAGATGATTGATCAAGCAAGAAGATTTCAGGATGAATCAAGAGAACAGATGACCAAGTTAATAGAAATGGTAAATATTGTGATCCATGGAGAGAAGCCATTAGTGGATCCCATTTTGGATGAGACTATGACTGTTGGTGCTAAAACTGAAATGACAGTGGCCAGAGGTCCTGTTAAGGAGCCAGATATTTCAAGCCAACTCCAAAAGGCTGTAGAAGGTTCCACTGAGCCAACAATGAAAGAAGAGCTAATGAAGGATAAAATTTCTCTGGTGAGAGATAAGTTTCACTCAAAGAAGAGGGTCATAGAAGAGGACCAAACGTTGAGAAAGAAAGCCAAAAAGGATCAACCTCTCATGATTATATGTTCTAACCCTTTTCAATCATCAATCATGATAATCAAGTTCTATCTATAAAGTCATTGCCAAGTAGTCTCTCGTCATTGGGACTAGATGGGAAGAAAAAGAAAGTGAATGGCTTTCAGTTCACTCCCTTCTATTTTTCACTTGAAAAACTACATTAAAAAATGCTCACAGCTGGATTGGTTACACTGGGATATGTTCATCCATAGTGGCCTCCGAATGAGAAGTGGATCTATAAGGAGATTCCTTGGATAAACCATGATGTAAACCCAGTTTGTTCAGTTAAGGTTCCTAGTAACCCTGAGGATCCTTTAGAACAAGCAATTCAAGAGTGCAAGGTAGAAGAAAAAGGGATGAAGGTCCAAAACTCGGAAGTCATTGATTTAACAGAGAATGCCTATAAAGAACATAAGAGGCAAAAGAATAAAAAAGTAAATTTAAGCAGAATGGCCTCCATGAATGTAATCTGAGACTGGCTCGTGGGTTTGAGAATGGATGGGGTAGATATAGCCAAGAAGACTCCTCAAACTATTTCAACAGAGGATTCCTGCGAAAAATATAAGGCACAAGAGGATCGGAAAGAAAATCCAAGCAAAAGGGCTTCCATGAACGTAGTCTGAGACTGGCCCGTGGGTTTAAGAATCAGTGGAACAGACACAACTTTGAAGACACCTCAAACACTTATATTAGATTTCCTAAAGGTAAGAGGGGTTCTGGGAAGCTTAAAAGGTCTGACGAATATTATGCCAGTCACAACTGCAATATGCGTTCAGGATCCAACCAAAACTATCATCACTGAGGAAAATCGTTTTAGATCTGAATTTGGGCCTAATTTCCAAAAAGGAAATGAAAAGCTGATAAATCACAAGGAGGTGGGATCTTCCCAAGAAACTGCTCAAGAGGAAGAAGAAATTTGTGCGTCTGAGGGTACATCAAAAGGAGCCTCAACAAGTGAAACAATTGAGAAAGAGGGAGTAAGTGTAGATGAAGACCCTAATCCAAATAATAGGGCATCCAAATAAGGCTTTATTCCATTTTTCAGCATCATGTTTGGACTTTATTTTTGAACTTTCTCATATTTTTTCTTTGTAATTTGTTTTTTTGAACTTTATTTTTATAAGGGTATTTAAATGAATTTATATTGAATATTGAACCAAATTTACAACTTGAAATTATTTGAATATCAACTGAATCAAAAACTCTATAAATGATCGGAGTTACAGATCTTTGACATTGTGACATGATTAAAAAAATAATTACCTTTTATTTTACCCCAGAAGGAGCACTCGAACGCCATAGTGCCATACCCTTCTCTTTTAAGAACCGATATAGCCTTCTCTTTTCATAAGGGAAATGAACAAGAGGCTTGGTATTAGGTATGCATAAGAGCGGACATCATGGGGCATCTCTTGTGTATGACATTATTATACTTTTGTTGAAGATATTCAGTGATGGTAACGATCTTCACGGATGAAATAGTCGAGTAGGTGAATCTAGTTCATGTTAGTTGCTTTGAAATTGAACTCTAAAGATGAGATTTCTTGACTTTCAACAACATCTAGACTATAACAGGTTCTTCTTGACAAACTTAAGAAATTGGATCCGTATACCCAGATTATAATATTATATAATAAAGCTTGAGTTATCCCTCTAAAGCAATTGGTTAAACTCCCCGACTTTATGGATAAGATTTAACTAGCATGATAAAGGTGATTATAATATATATACAATAAAGCTTGAGTTGTCCCTCTAAGGCAATTGGTTAAACGCCCGACTTTATGGATAAGATTCAGCTAACTTGATAAATATGTTTATATATTGAGTTGTCCCTCTAGAGTAATTGGTTAAACACCCCGACTTTATGGATTCAGCTAGCCAGACAATGGAAAATTAAATTAAATTTATCTAAATAAGGTATAATATATATACAATAAAGCTTGAGTTGTCCCTCTAAGGCAATTGGTTAAACGCCCGACTTTATGGATAAGATTCAGCTAACTTGATAAATATGTTTATATATTGAGTTGTCCCTCTAGAGTAATTGGTTAAACACCCCGACTTTATGGATTCAGCTAGCCAGACAATGGAAAATTAAATTAAATTTATCTAAATAAGGAGTTTCAGTAAAAATGGACTAAGGGAGTTACAGAACACCTGTTATAGTCAATTTTACACGAGCACTCAGAAATTTCATTTTTAGACCAATATTTTTGCACTGCCTTTGTTAGAGGAACCTACGAAGCTTGAACAAATGGAATATTTCAGAGGACCGAAATAGAAAGTCTAGTAATTGATTATGCTAGTTGCATCATTTTGTCTGCATCAGATTAAAATTTCAAGCCAAGAAATAGGGGCATGTTGTGATTTGGGTGGCCAAAACCTTAGAAAATAGGAAGCCAACCTAAAACTAACTCATCAATTTTGGATATTTTTTTTATGTTTTTACAGAATTCTTACATTTTTTCTTCCCTCCTAAAATAAGAGAAAGGAGAAAAATATTTTCAAACAGGACAGTCTCATATGTGAAAAGTCCTAGAAGCTGTTGAGGCTCATTTTGCCTCTATTGAAGAAAGGACGAACAATGCCAAATTTTGAGCATTTCACATTCGTAAAAACAATCAGTCTGAGAGACCAGATAGAACTTGTGACATTATCAACAACCTGAGAAAAAAATGGGGCATGGTCGATTCCAAGGACAAAACCAGCAGATAAAAATGATGCTCCATCCAAGAGATAAAACAAAACTAATTCATGTTGCATATATCTTAGACATACGTAGGAGTATCACATTTACCATTTTTTTACATACATAATGTTTTGCAAATTTAAAAGTCAAGTTTCAACATTCAAGAAGAAAGATACTCAATTTGAAAGCACCTTGAGAAATTGATGATGGTGGCTTAACGCACCAGCGAGGAGCTACACCTTAACCATCTTGACATATTAAAGACCGACAGATCTTAAAATCAAATTCAGATGGGTTCGAGAACTAATTCAGAACATATCCAGTTCAGCTTAACTCAACGATGAGTGGCTAGTTTCCAGTTGATGTTTGCAAGCCAGATTTCAACTCCACAACGGAGGATATCTGACTGACAAAATATACCACTTGGCTTTCTCGTGAAGGAAAGCCATTTAAAGAACTATGATCAGTTTAGACCCGCGAAGGGGAAGCCATCCTTCATTTAGAGGAAATTTACAGCACATCTTAAGTCGAGAAAAGCTGTCAATGAACAACTTTCCAATTTCATTCAGACTCAATTTCAACTTCACAACGAAGGATATTGGACTCGAAACAACGCAACTTACACAAGATTGGATTTCAACTTCACAACGAAGGATATCCAATTTAAAGCTCAACTTCACAGTGAAGGGGCGATTGTCAACAAACAACTTTCCAGTTTCATTCAGAGTCAATTCCAACTTCACGGCGAAAGATATTGAACTCGAAGTGACACAATTTACTCAAGATTGGATTTCAACTTCACAACGAAGGATATCTAACTCAAAACCAATTTGGTGAAACTTACTCAAGATTGGATTCAACTTCACGACGAAAGATATCCAACTCAAAATCAATTTGGTGAAACAATCCTTGGATTTCAACTTCACAACAAAGAATATCCAATTCAAAGCTCAATTTCACAGCGAATGAGCCATCAATGATTTCAACTTCACGACGAAGGATATCGTGCCTAACAGATCGACTTGATTTCACAGCAAATAAGTCATCTGCAACAACATGGGTTTATTCCCCAGCCAAGTACAATATTGCTCAAGGTGAGAAGGGATATATGTCAACAAAAGACCTTCGAGTTCGATTACATTCAGCTCAAAGGCACATCAAATTTACATCATAACACAAAGGCGAGAAGAGTTATCTATCAACAAACTACTTTCCAATCGAAATTTTCACGCCAAGGTTTTTAAGTCGATAAGAAGGCCAAAGTCAAGATTGGTAACGAGAAGCCACTTTCCAATTTTCCTACGATTTCAACGTCACAACGAAGGATATCGTACCCAAAAGATTGACCCATCTTCACAATGAAGGAGTCATCTGTAACACAACAACACTGAAATCTTCAGGTCAAGTTTCAACTTCACGACGAAGTATCTTGAGCTAGAAGACAGTCCAGGAGCTACTTACCAAAGCTTTCAGTTTGATTTCAACTTCACAATAAAAGATATCGTGCTCAGAATTTTTTAGTTCAACTCAATCTCATGACGAGAGAGTCATTTCGTGATTCAATCCAAGTTGACAAACCAGCCTTAATATCGGATTTCAACTCTACGACGGAGTGCATTCGATATGGACGAAATTTGTGTCTTTTAATCTTTGTTCTATTTTTGTTACATGATAATGAGCAAAGAGGGTCAGCTGTCGATACATATTTTCTTCCGATCGTGTTATATGGCATTTATGTGATATATGCTATTCTTTGTAGTATATATGTCATATTATGTATACTATATTAAATATTATAATTATAAAACATATATTACATATATATATATTAATTAGGTTCCATTTATTCACATTTGCAGGCCCAAAGCCATTACAAATAAATAAACCCGTTACAAGCAGCATAGAGTGGACCCAAGACTGCAACCTATGACCCGCTAAAGCCGAACCAACAACCTGAACCGGCCTCCAAGCTTGACCTGACCTGAAAGGCTAAGGTTTTCAGAACCCTAGCAAGCTAGTCTCCTCAACGCCGCTTACTCGTTCTAGCCACATTTGAAGACTCCTCGCCACTCACGCAACCACCGCCGGAGATTTCGGCACCCACAACACTAACCGAAAACACAAGCAACAACCAAGCAAGGAATATTAGTTTCATTAGGACTCCACCAAGCTAAAAATAGGGTATCTTGTACCTATAAATTGAAATATACTTAGGAGGAAATATACTTAAGAGGAATACATAAAAAAATACGAGAGAAATACAGAGGGGATACGACGGGGGAAATCATAAAAAATAGGGCATTTTCGGAGAGAAAAAAAATACAAGAGAAAGAGAGAGGATTCGAATACTCAAAAAAATAATAGAAAAGTTATCCATTTTTCTTAGCAAAGGTTCGTTCAAACCATTTTTTTATTTCTCATTTTTTTTCTTTTATTTGAACATTCAAGTGGTCTAAGTGTAAAAGCAAAAAATAGTAGAGAAGGTGAGCCATTTTACCTCGCCATTGGCTCCTCGTCGGAGTATAGGAGGTTGACTATCGGCATTTTTTGGGGCTTGAGGGTGTTTGGTCGAGAAGGAATGAGAGAAGAAGGGAGATTAGCCTTGGGTTTAGGCTTGTTTAGCAACTTTTTAGCCTCCCTCGGTCGAAGGAGGCACTGGTCGGAGCGTGGAATGTTCACCAAACCAATGTCCGGTGTTGGTGGTTTTCCCTTTGTTGAGATGCGTCTCATGTTAAGAAGAATAAGAGATTGAAAGAAACTAGAGAGAAAAAGAAAAATGGAATCCCTTTTTTAGCTTTGCAGGTGTTCTGGAAATGGAAAAAGGAGGGTTTTTTTAATATTTGGTTTAATCATGCTTCATGTCCCTATATTTACAATAACTTTGCTTTGGTCATTTGTTTTAAGGTTTAATCACTCGTTAATCCCCTTACCTTTGTCGTTTATTCATAAATTGATCACTTAATCTTTTTTATTTGTTTTGATTTCGGCTCACTGTTTCATTTTATTTTAATTTAGTCATCAATTTTGCCACATTATTTATTTGAAATCTGCTACTCTTGTTTTATTTTGGTCTTTTAAATTTTTATTTTTATTGTTATTGTTTTAGCCTCTTAACTTTCTGTTTATATTGTTTTAATCCTTTAATTTTTTGTTGGTGCTATTTTGGTACTTTAAATTTCTGTTTTTTTTGCTATTTAATCCCTTAAGTTTATGTTTTTTCTCTTGTAGCTCATTCCTAGAATTAATTTGATCCATGAATTTTAATTCTTTCCAATTTATTTTTTTTTAAATTTTCTTTCATTCCTTTTATTTATTTATTTTTATTTTGATTTTAATACTAACTCTTTGTTTTTGTTTGCTTTTATTTTTTTTACTTTATTTATAATTTTTTTCTAGGATAATTTTAACTGATCAAAAGGTAAATAATTATGATCAAATTTTTAAATTCTAATTTTAATTTCGTAATAATGACAACAGACAAATTAACTAGTACCGAAATGGCAGTACAAGGGTGCTAATCCTTCCTTGACTGTAACCGACTCCCAAAACTAACACATTTCTGGTAAAGCGCAGATCAGGTAAGATGGTATCCGATCAAACTAATTTTTGTAGAAAAATAAATGATCGGTGACACCTCTAACTTTTTTTTAAGTCAAAGCCCAATTATGGGCTCATCCAAAAGACGGCGGCGACAAAAAGAAATTTATTTTTTCAAAAGATCTGAATTCGAACAAATGTATCTATAAAATATGTATATATATATATTCAATAACTAAAAGATATTATCTTGTAATCATTTCAGGCTATTTAAAAAATCGATAATATTCAATTTGATTTTCAATATATAATTTTATTTGAAAGTTAGGATGATACAACCCACGGAGGTGAAAAGCAAGGAGTCAGCACACACGTTCAAGGAAACGTGATAAATAATTTGTCCGAAAGGAAAAATGAGTCTATGTAAAAAAATCATTTTTGTCCTTGTAGTAGATTAAATTTATTATTTTTATTCTTATCGTATTTTCGCATCAATTTAGTCTAAAACTTATTTAATTGCATCATTACATATCATTCTTCTAACTTAAAACCCTAAATTATAAATCTCAAGTTGATGTTTAGGGGTAATAGGGTTATGTTTTAGGGTTTAGGCTTTATAATTTAGGCTTTTAAGTTAAGTATATGATTATAAAATGATGCAATTGAACAACTTCAATGGTTAAATTGATACGAAAATACGATAGGAGCGAAAATGATAAATTGAGTCTATATAGGTAAAAATTACCCTTTTACCTATTAAGATAGAACAGAAGGAAAACGTGACACTTAATTTACTGCACTCATATTGTTACTCAAAAGCAGATCTTAACCCAACACATAAATCTCGGTTCAGTACACCATCATACACATGATTAAAAATGTAAATCAATATATTTTTTTTATTAGATAAACCCAAGGTGAATCAATATCGAATATTAATAATTGGTACGAATAAAATTTAGTTTTTATTAATTAAATAATATTTTTTATTTGAGTTTAAAAACTTTAAAAGCTTAATTATATTTTTAAATTTTCATACACATTTAAGCCAACTTAAATATGATTTTAAGAACATAGGAAAGTGGAACTGCTGTCTGACTAGGTTTTTGGATCCCCATTGTCAACAATTTATTCTCTTCTCTTTCACTCATTTTGTCTCTATTAGTATAAAAAAATAAGGTAAATTATACTTGATCACTCAACTATTTAACCCTTTTATTTTTACCACCGATCTTTCACTTCTTTCAATCAGACCACATAACTATTTATTTGAATTCAATCAGACCACCAACCGTTAAACTTTAATGGGAATGATGATGTGACAGTTAAAACACTTGGTATAATTACACATCCAGTCACTGATACTTACATATTATATTAATTTGGTTCTAGTTTTAATAAATTAAAATAAATTTTATCTTCATATGAAGTCATGTGTCATTATTCAATTGGAAGATTAATTATATTTTAATTTATTTTTAATTCAATATACTTTTCTCAATTACAGGGTGACTCGTGTCACCCTGTGGGGAAATAAAATAAAGCACTAATCAAGTTCTTGCTGAGGGGCTTGAACCTAACAACCTTGGTAAGTAAGGGCAACCACTTAGCTAGGTTGCACTTTTAGTTTAATGCATAATATATATGGTATATATTATGTATAAATGTATAAATTATTACTTTCTTTTGGATAATTCTATTTCATTACCCAAGAAAAACAGGAAACCTACTACATAGACAACAATATAATTCCAACCATTACAAACACCAAAGGAAACAACCATTACAAGTGAACCCCACAACCATAAGAAATACCCCACTTCACACAAAGGGAATCGTTCTTAGGATCAGCTCTGCTAATAGCCCATCTTTTCAGTCAAATCTGGATAGCTTCCTTGATGTCCTCCAACACATCACCCACCAATCTAGCTTTGCCCCCAAAAAGCCTACTATTTCTCTCCTTCCAAATGCCATACACATGACCAGCCCAAGCAAGCTTAAACATCCTCACAAGGAGAGATTTCCCTTTAAACGAACAACCCATGCCAGCTCCCTGTCCCAACAACTAGCCCTGCGAGTTACACCACATAAAGTAAGAATATCACCCCACAACTCCCTCGCAAAACCACAATCAAAGAACAAGTGATCCCTATTCTCAGCCTCAACACCACATAGATCACACTTATCATTCTCAATGCTTAATCCCATTATGAAAAGTCTTACTTGGGTAGGAAGCCTATTTAAAATAGCCATCCACACAATGATATTGTGTTTGGGAATACGTCCTGGAAACCAAACCAGACTATGCCATGGAACCTTTGGAACTTTAACACGTAAATCCTCCCAAATCTACCCAATTTTAAGATCACTACCTGAACCCACAAATAGATAAGAAATAGCATACCTTATTTTCAAAATGCTCATAAAACTCCAATTGACATTAATAGGAATAATTATCTGCCAAAAATTTGCATTCCTGATCACGTATGCACGAATCCAAACCACCCAGAGGGAACTTTTACTAGTCAAAATGATTCTAATCAACTGCACAATACAAGCTCTATTCCAACCACTAATATTCTATATATTTTATTTTAAATTCACATCTTACCATTAAAAATATTCGGATGGCCTAATAGGCCCGATTGCTTTAATGGAAAAAAAAAACCATGGAAAACACCAATAAAATTGGCAGAATTTAACATCCCGATCTCTCCGCACATATGATTGTAAGATACTGTTGCATAAAAGTTCATATCAAATTATGTACAGGATTTAAATTAACTTTAAAATATTTTAATTAAAACATCAAATCAAAAATATTATTTTAATCAAAATATTTTATCAATTAATTTGGTTATACATTGAATGTCAACTTTTCTCCGCACATATGATTGTAAGCTACTGTTACATAAAAGTTCACATCAAATTATGTACAGGATTTAAATTAACTTTAAAATATTTTAATTAAAACATCAAATCAAAAATATTATTTTAATCAAAATATTTTATCAATTAATTTGGTTAAACATTAGATGTCAACATTTCTCCGCACATATGATTGTAAGCTACTGTTACATAAAAGTTCCCATTAAATTATGTGCAGGATTTAAATTAATTTTAAAATATTTCAATTAAAATATAAAATAAAAATTTTATTTTAATCTAAATATTTTATCGATTAATATGGTTATACATTGAATGTCAACTTTCTTTTTAGTGACAGATTACATTAAGCCTTTATGCGCAGGTAAAGAGACCATCAACTTTAGATGTGAAGTATAATATATTTAAAATACATAGACATAAGTTTATCTTTAATACCCAAACATATGACTAGAACGACAATTTCATCAAATACATCGAATTTTTATTTTATTTTATTTAGCCTCTCAACTTTGTATTTATTTAATTTGGTCCTCTTACTGCAAGTCTTTGCAAATTTCTTCTTCTCGTCAATTTCTTGACTCCTTTACATTATCGTCAATTTTTTCCCTCAAAATCCATTTTAAAAATAATAATATTATAAATATATTAATAATTTTATATGATATTTAATTTATTAAATAATATTATAAATCTTACATACATATGTAAAAAGGTAATATAAAGAATATATATGTATATCATATATAGCTAGAGAGAGTAGTTTAAGTTGGAATCAATATTGTTTAAATTGGAATCGATCAATATCATAACATTATAAATAATTACATTTAAATTTAAATAAAAACTCGAATAAATATATTTAATTTGACTCAACTCGATAATAAATAAAATTTAAATAATAAAATAATACTTATAAATTTGAATTCAATTTTTCACTTGGTTTGATCGATTGCTCACCTTTAATCTCACGTAGTATTTAGACAATTGTAGTCTCCTTTCTACTTAGACAATTGTAGTCTCCTTTCTACTCTAAATTTAGACTGGTTCATATTAGTTTATTCAACTTCTTCAAAGTTTTTTCTATTGAGGAAACACAATGAAAGAAATAATAATAGAAATTTTACGTTATATATACATATATTATATCATACCATTTTCTTTCTAAAAAAATAATAATTGACCCCTCAAAGTCAAATATTAATATCTTTCGCTCAATAAAACTCTCTAAGACTATCTTATTTTAAACTCAAAATCTTATTTAAAGACATTAACTTTTTATTAAATGATTTAAGTGGTAAATAAATTATTGCCATTCTTTAAGGTATCGATTTTGAGACCCATGATTGTCATGGATATGAAAGTTTAATGCTAAATGTTTTAGATTTACTATTAAATAAATATTATCTTGTGTTTATCCTAGATTAATAAAAAAATATTAACTGTTGAGTTAATCGATCGACGAAATAGCCAATAGGGGGTGAATTGGCAATTAAAATTTTGGTGGAAACTTTTGCAGAAAATAGGAAATGATTGCACAGCGATTTAGAGTGGTTCGACTTTCTCAAACAAAGTCTACATCCAATACCTTAGCTATCTACACTAAGGATTTTCCAACAAATTCACTAATTTATTCTTTCTTTTGAGGACAAAGAGTAACCTTACAACTCCCTCAAGAATTATACCCAAAATTCTTGAGACACTCTCTCCCAAAGAGAAGAATACAAATTTTGCAAACTTACAGAAAAACCTCACAAGGTAGATTGTTTGCACAATTCTAGAACAAATAAAGAACACTAAAAAATGAATACAATTGAGCACAAATGGTGTTCTTGAAAGCAAAATGAATATTGAATGAAAAATAGGCTTGAATGCTCAAACTTGAGGTTTGATGCTTTCTCTTTGATTCTCTGGCTTCTCTTCTTAATTGTTGTTGATCAATGGCTCCTAAGCTTGTTTAAATACTCCTTGAATCACTTATGAACGTTGGGGATTGTTGGAGAAGTCAATATGGTCGTTATTGTGTAATTATCATTTTAAAAATATGTTGGGAGCGTAGGTGCATCGTACACTCTCAAGAGTGTATCGGTACACTCTCAAGAGTGTATCGGTACACTATGTGTAAAAATTTAAATATTTCGACCGTTATATGACCTAGTGTATCGGTACACTCCAGGTGCATCAGTACACTAATAGCATTCGATGTTTCTGGGAGCCAGGAGTGTATCGATGCATGACTGTGCATCAGTGCACAAAATAGATTAGATGTTGGGTGTGAATTGATACACTAAGGAGTGTATTAGTACATCCCTTCCTAAAAATCATTTTTGACTCGATTATAGTTCGAAGTACTTTGTAAAAATTGTTTCAAAAAATGTTTTAAGTTTAAAACACAATTTTAAACCTTAGTAATGATTGAAATTGACCTTTGAAAAACTTGGAGTAATATTTTTTATATCTGAACAATTTAATCGAATATACTTTTAAAATGATTATAAAATCTTAAAATTCAATAACATTTAATTTGTTATATCGAAACATCAAAATGTTTTCAACAATCTCCCCTTTTTGATATAACAAAATATTTTAGTAATTTTAAGATTTTCTTTGAAAAATCATTCTTTGAAAAACAATTTTGAAATTACTCCCCCTTACTATATTATTCTCCCCCTTTTTGTTAAATAAAAAAGACTATAAAACGTTTTTAAACAAGATTTATTTTCTCTTAGAAAAATAGCCAATTGATTTAAAATTTAAAGCTTAAGCTGCTAAGATCATAATCAAGAGAAAGATTAGCCATTAGTTCAATAAATCAATATTCATAAGTAATATGCAATGGTAATTGGTCATATATCAACTAATATGTAAATGATGCAAAAACTAATGAAACCAATATTAAGATAAAAAATTAAATCAAACCAAATATATATATATATATATATATATAGAAACATTCAAGTTTAGACATCCATATCATCCAAAACATGACACCACAAACATCCAAAATGTTAAAACAATAAGTCATAAGTTTAATCCAAGAAAACTAAAGCAAGAAAGGTCTAATCGTCCATCGGAGGATCAGGATGAGATAAATGTGCCCATATATTGGCCACATCACGAGTAAGTGCATCGACTCGTTCGTCCATAGCATCGAAATGATGATTCATCACTTCGTTGTTAGCAGTTAGATGTGACTCGATGGAGGCAAACCTCATATCAAGATTCTCCATAAACGATCAGAAATATGGAGGCATCTGACTCTCTTGCTGTACCGGCTTGTCATCGGGAATGTAATCGTCGATATCGCACATAAGTGCTTGAAGCTCTGGATCATCGTCCTCAGCCGGTGCCGGTGGAGCTCGTGAAGAGCTAGCACCCGGTGTTTTCTCGATGGATCAAACCCATTGATCCTTTTCCCCAGTCTATCTCGAATTTTTCAAGGTTGTGAAATTTATTTGGTTCTTGAGAGGGATGGGTATATCAAGCGAGACCCGAAGGTTGGATTTGATAAACAAGTTGCTAAGAAGACAATCGTAAACTAAGGTTTCGACAAATTTGGACAGGACATTGTTCACGGTTTCAACTAAGGGAAGAGTACCTACCTCCGGATGGTCTAAGCCACCAAGAGATGATCAAGTGAAGAAAACGCTCTTGACGAGTTCTTAAGGTAGTTGCACTAGCCTTAGCTTTATAAGGTGTTTCCACAATCTCTTTTTCATTATCTAAACCTTCGTTATCTAGGCCAAAGGTGTTAACTATTGTGTCAGAGTCAATATAAACGAATTGACCTAGATGATAGGATCAAATTCCTATGGTTTCAGAACGAGACTCATTTTGGACACAAACCACATTGGAATAAAAAAATGCAAACTAGTTGGTGATAAACGATAGGTTTGAGTTGAAAGAGTTTATCAAATTTCCACGATCGAAAGGTAGGAAGATATTTGAATTTCATATCGACCATTGCTTGGATAGAGGGAATACGCTCTTCCCGGATTTTATATGACTCAAATAGATTATGGTACCTATGGTAGAGATTATCTGTACGACCAGGTGGGTTAAAACATGAATTAAGAATGGTCATATCCGGTTCATTTGCATTTGGATTTTGAGGTGGAGGTGGAATAAGAGGTCGGTTTTGGTTTGAACGACTCGATGACGACCTAGGGCGTTTTGGATTAGACATGGTTAAAGATCGGAATGGGTAAGGTTACTTGAAATTTTGAAACACATGTATGCAATATTGTTGATTGTTGTTTCTTGTTATAGATCAATGTCTTCTAAGCTTGTTTAAATACTCCTTCAATTGATTCTGCATGTTAGAGATGATTAGTGGAGTCAATAGAGCCGTTTAAGTGTGAAAATAATTAATAAAATCAGTTGGGATCCTGTTTGCATCGATGCATAGTCAAGGTGCATCGGTGTATCAAGTGTAAAATTCAAATATTTCGATCGTTGGCTAACCAAGTGCATCAGTGCACTGGGGTGTGCATCGGTGCACAAATCTGCTTCGATGTTTTAAAATAGTCGGGGTATATCGATGCATAAAATCAATTCGATGTTTTAATAATACATGGAGTGCATCGATGCATGGTAAGTGCATCGGTACACAAAAGCTATTCGATGTTCAATTAAAACAAGGGTGCATCGATGCATTGATTTATGCATTGATACACTTACCTGAAAAATTGATTTTAGGCTCATTTTTTGTTCGAAATACTTTGTGAAAATTGTTTCAAAAATATTCTCATTATATAAACCATCGTCATCTAGTCCAAAGTGAGTAGCGATCATTTCATAATCAAGATAAATATATTGTCCTAAAAGATAGGATCTAATTCCTCACTCATAAAGTTGATATCTAACTGATGATAGACAATTGGTTTAAGGTGAAACATTTTATCAAACTTCCAGGAAGTGAGAGTTGGTAGGTATTCAAAGTTGATATCTACCATGGCTTGAACAGAGGGAATATGTTCTTCCCGGATTTTGTATGTTCGAAAATACTCCCCCTTACTATATGCTCCCCCTTTTTGTTAAATCAAAAAGAGCTCTAAAACGTTTTTAAACAAGAGTTTTGAAAATATAAGCCAATTGATTTATTAATTTAAAGTTTAAGCTGCTAAAATCACAATCAAAAGAGATAATAGCCATTAGTCCCATCAATATTCATAATCATAAATGTGAAATGGTAAAAATTGGTCATATGCTAAATGATGCAACAATCTAATAAATCAATATAAGTCCAAAAGCAGATATTTATAAATGTAAGTTCAAACATCCAAGCAACCAAAACATAAATCCAAACAAATAATCATCCAAAATAAAAACAATCGAAGAACAGCAAAATGTTTATCAACCTAAGTTCTAAAACCAAGAAAGCATGGCAAGTAAATATCTACTCCATCGAAGGGTCGGGAGGAGGAGTATAATGTGCTCGCACTTCAAGAGTGAGAGCATCTATACGTTCACGTATCTCCCGTTGAAACTCAGCCAGTTAAGATTCCATGGAGGCAAACTTGAGATCGAATCACTCCATAAATGTTCGAAAGTATGGAGTCATTTATCCCTCATGCTGTGCCAGTTCCGGTGCCAGAGGATCATTGTTGGGTATTTCCTCGTCAATATCTTGCATAAGCTGTTGAAGCTCGGGATCATCAGCAGCAGCCAGCGCCGGAGGAGGAGGAGGAGGAGCACGTGAAAAACTGGCTCCCAAAGATTGCTTATTGGGTGGATAAACCCATTGGCCAGTTTCCTCATCTTGTTTCTAGTCAGCTTTCTTTAAGGAAGTGAGATTAATTTGGTTTTGAAGAGGGATAGGATTATCAAGAGAAACTCTAAGACCGAGTTTGATAAAAATATTACTAAGTAGACACCCATAAACTAAAGTTTCGACATGTTTAGAAGGGACAACATTTATAGTATCTACTAGTTCACCAAAAATGATTTGTGGTAAATTTATATTTTTATTATGTTGGATACAATGTATCCACCATAAATATCTGATACGAAGAGTGAAATACCTACGTCCGGATGGTCTAAACCACCAAGATATCCTATCAAATGAAGAAATCGATCGTGATGAGATTGTAGAGTACTAACAATAGCATTAGGAATATAGGGATATGCCACAGTCTCTTTCTCATTATATAAACCATCGTCATCTAGTCCAAAGTGAGTAACGATCATTTCAGAATCAAGATAAATATATTGTCCTAAAAGATAGGATCTAATTCCTATGGTGGCACTTCGACACGCATTTTGGACACAAACTGCATTAGAGTAGAAAAATGCGGACTAACTGATGATAGACAATTGGTTTAAGGTGAAACATTTTATAAAACTTCCAGGAAGTGAGAGTTGGTAGGTATTCAAAGTTTATATCTACCATGGCTTGAACAGAGGGAATACGTTCTTCCCAGATTTTATATGTTCGGAAAGAATCCATGTACCAATGGTAGAGTTCTTCTCTATGACGACCATGCATATTAAAACAAGAGTTTAGAATGCTTAAATTAGGATCGTTTGGATTTTGAGGTTGAGGAGGAATAGGATTAGAAGGTCGTTTAGAATGACTTAAAGAGGTATTAGGATATTTAGGGTTGGACATGTGTTGCGTGTTGTGAGTACTATAAAATATACGCAAATAATGTGCAAGTATACACAATCGCTCAAGTAATATAATGATGAGTGAGTATCGTCTCCACAGGGATTGGGTGAAATCACAAAAGTCTAACCAAAGCAATGCAATATTCTATCTAAGTATAGTTAGTCTTGATATATACAAATGTCACGGCAATGGATGTGTAAGCTGGTGGATGTGGATTGATGGTGTGATGGTGTAACAAATGGAAATGCAGTGGCAATGATGGATGTTTAATGTTGAGTATGGTGAAATGTTGAGGCAATGAGAAATGGTAAAAACAGTAAATAAAAAGATAAATAAAATAAGAAGAAAATAATCCTCACGTGACAAGCTTCCAATGAAATGAATGGTAGGGATTGGTCTAAGGTTGCTAAACTTATTTCTCAAGTATATTTAAGCTAACTGGTCTTTACTTACTCGACAGGGCTTTCCTAAAGTGTTCAAAAGAACCTAACAAAATAGGATGCCAAGGCATCTGCTCTCACTCAACGATGTTGGACAACCTACCCTATTGATAAAGACACCCTTTTTAGTCGTTGAAATCCTATCCTAGTCTCTTCCAAGATCTAAGGGATTAAGTTATAATATTCCTAGGCCGGTTCAAAGCCCCTTGAAAATACCATAACCCATTGCTTATGAGGATCTTATCTTGCGTTTCTTCCGAATACTTACAAGCATTTTTAGTTTAGGATTCTTCCGAATACCTAACCTTCATCTAAGAGATGGACATTTCCATGCCTCTTACAAGCCTAGATGGTGAATCATTCATAAGCAAAGCAAATAAAGAACCAAAATAAACTTAAATATACTATTGAAAATAAAGTTCAAACAACCATTCAACCAACCACCACCAAATAAGTTAGTTCATGGTGGGGTTCGAAATATCCAAACACAAAGTCATGAAAATTCATTCCAACAACCCACAAAATAATATAAAAAAATAGCAGCAAAAAGGGAAGTGAGAAGAAGCCTTCGACGCGCCACCGGAGGTCTCCTCTCGGCCACCACGAACCACCTAGCTAGCTAGCTCCTTTCGGCGCCTAGGTTGCCACTCCTTGGAGCTTTATCAATGGAGGAATATTCCAAGGAAAAAGAAAGGAAAGAGAAAATAAAAATCTGATTTTTCTGCTCTATGCGTGTGCTCTCCGTCCTCTCCTCTCTCTCTCCCATGAGGTGTCATATATAATAAAAATATCTAGGGGTAATGATGATGTTGTTGGGTGCAAAATACCCCTCATACCCCTAGAATCATATGTTGTGCATGAACCTTATCCTCCAAGTGGCAGTCGTCCATTGGCAGCTCTGGCAGGCGGTTACAGCAGCCCTCCACGTGCAGAGACAGCTGTCCAGTGCCAGCTGTCCTTATGCAGAAATATCTTTTTGTCTTTTTCTGCGCCAGAAATGCCAAGGCATTTCAATCTGCTTTAGCAACGTGTGATGCTGTGGCATTACTTCCCAAAGAATCCTTTTTCTTGTTATTCCCTGCACACCATAGACAAACTGCACCTTTCCCTCAAATAGCACCATTAAGAAATAAAATAGCACAGCCACCACAAATACAACTATATTCAACTACATGATCCTAAAATGACTAAAATGAGCTTTTAAACAAATAATAACTTAAGTGAAAAAGGCTTTAAAAATAGCCTTTTTAGGAAGTTAACAACATGGTTTTAAGAATCATAATTGGATTGGTAACCTTGAAAAATTCAGATTTGTGAGAATGAGATGTTGTTTTGCATGATTCAATGATATTAGCAGAATTTGGAGATGTAATGCTTGAAGTTTCCAATCAAAAACGTTAGTTTTGGAGCACTTTTGAGAGTATAGGGTGAGAGAATGGCGAACGACGGAGGTTTTGGGAATAGGGTTTTTGACAAAAATGAAGAAAATAAGCATTTTAAACCCAAACCCCATGGATGCATCGATGCATGGCAGTGTGCATCGATGCACATTCAAGTAGTGCATCGGTGCATCTTCATGATGTATTGATGCACATTCAAAGGGATGCATCGATGCACCTTCATAGTGAATCGATGCATTATGCATAAAAATGTCAAAAAATCCGTTTTAAACACTTAAAATGTTAAATAATTTAGCTCTAGTGGTGTTGGCAACTCATATATTGAAAATTAATCATGTTCAATCAATCAACTTTATTCTTAAACTATATTTGAAGATAAAATTAATTTTCACTAAGAATAATAAACTCCCCCTAACTAATAGCAAAGAATGCAATCAAACAATATTATTATTATAAGTAATTTCAAATCTAATTTAAAAGTGCTAAATTTATTTTAAACACTAAGTGAAGATAGGTCGATTAAACCTAATTCTCTCCTAAGTGTCCAAAATCTTTCTTTGTCTAAAGGTTTTGTAAAGATATCCGCTAATTGGTGCAAAGTATCAACAAATTCTAGAACTGCGTCTTCCTTAGCGACATGGTCTCTAATGAAGTGATGTTTAATTTCAATGTGCTTAGTTCTAGAGTGTTGGATGGGATTTTTAGTGAGATAAATAGCACTAATATTGTAAAACTTAATAGGAATGGTACCTACATCAATTCCATAATCAAAAAGTTGTTGTTTCATCCATAAAACTTGTGCACAACAACTACCGGTTGAAATATATTCCGCTTCATTGGTAGATAATGCAACACAATTTTGTTTCTTTGAAAACCAAGAAATCAATATATTTCCAAGGAATTGGCAAGTATCGGAGGTGCTTTTCCTATCTAATTTGCATCCTCCATAATCCGCATCAGAGAAGGCATGCAAGCTAAAGCTAGAGTCTCTAGGATACCAAAGTCCTAAACTAGGAGTGTCCTTAAGGTATCTAAAAATTCTCTTAACAGCTAGTAAATGTGATTCCTTAGGGCATGATTGAAATCTAGCACATAAGCAAATACTAAACATAATGTCCAGTCTACTTGTGGTTAGATAAAGCAAAGAGCCAATCATTGACCTATACAATTTAACATCCACACATTTACCTCCTTCATCTTTGTCAAGCTTTGTTGATGAGCTCATTAGAGTGGCATGAGGCTTCATGTTTTCCAGTCCAAACTTCTTGAGTATATCTTTGGCGTACTTAGCTTGATTGATGAAGATGTCATCTTTTCTTTGCTTGATTTGGAGTCCCAAGAAAAATGAGAGCTCCCCCATTATGCTCATCTCGAATTCACTTTGCATTAGCTTAGAAAATTCTTGGAAAAGAACATCATTAGTAGAACCAAATATTATATCATCAACAAAAATTTGAACTACTAATAAATATTTACCTTTATGCTTTAAAAACAATGTAGTATCAACCTTCCCTTTTGAAAAACCTTTTTCAATTAAAAAGTTTGACAACCTTTCATACCAAGCTCTACGAGCTTGTTTTAAACCATAAAGAGCTTTTTTCAATTTAAGAACATGATTAGGAAATTTTGAATCTTCAAAACCAGGAGATTGTTCCACATACAATTCTTCTTTTATAAAACCATTTAAAAATGCACTTTTAACATCCATTTGATATAATTTAAATTCATTAAAACATGCAAATGCTAATAACATTCTAATTGCTTCCATCCTAGCTACGGGATGCCTTCTTCTTGAGTATACCCTTGAGCAACAAGTCTAGCCTTGTTTCTCACTATATTGCCACTTTCATCAAGCTTATTTCTAAATATCCATCTAGTACCTACAGTAGACTTATTACTAGGCCTTTCAACTAATGTTCATACTTTGCTTCTCTCAAATTGAGTTAACTCTTCTTGCATAGCCATAATCCAATGTTCATCATTTAATGCTTCTTTAATATTTTTAGGCTCTATGCATGAGATAAATGCCACATAATTACAAATATTTCTAAGAGAAGATCGAGTTGTTACCCCTTTGGATAGATCACCTATTATTTCACCATCCTTGACATAGTTGTATTTCCTTGGGTAAGAGACTTCCCTTTCTTCAATGGTTGGATTCTCGAGAGGATCTTGAGTTTCTTCATCTTTCGTTTCTTCCTTTGATGATGGTTCTCCAACGTCATTTATGTTTATAAAACCTACATCATCATTTACACAAGAATCCTTCCTCGTAAGGGGATTATCATCGAAAACAACATGTATAGACTCTTCTACCAGTAAAGTTCTTTTATTAAATACTTGATAAGATTTAGAATTTAAGGAATAACCCAAAAAAATTCCTTAATCACTTTAGCTTCAAATTTGCCAAGATTGTCTTTACCATTGTTTAAAACAAAACATTTGCATCCAAAGGATGAAAATAGCTAATGTTAGGATTTTTATTTTTAAAAAGTTCATATGGAGTTTTCTTTAAAATAGGCCTAATCATTACTCGATTAATAACATAACAAGCGGTATTTGTGGCTTTCGCCCAAAAATATTTTGGCAAATTGTTTTCACAAAGCATTGTTCTAGCCATTTCTTCTAAAGTTTGATTTTTCCTCTCAACAACTCCATTTTTTTGAGGGGTTCTAGGTGCTGAAAAAATTATGGCTAATACCGTTAGAATTACAAAATTCAGTAAATCTAAGATTTTCAAATTCAGTTCCATGATCACTCCTAACACTAGTTATAGAGTAACCTTTTTCATTTTGGATTACTTTTGAAAATGTGATTAATGTTTCTAATGTTTCATCTTTAGTACTTAAGAATAGAACCCAAGTATATTTGGAATAGTCATCTACCAAGACAAATACATATTGTTTTCCACCCAAGCTAGTAGTCCTAGTGGCCCAAAAAGATCTAAATGGATCAATTGTAATACTCTACCAGTGGATATGTTATTAATGGATTTAAAAGAAACTCGCTTTTGTTTTCCTTTAGCACAAGCATCACATATTTTATCATTATCAAATTTCAGTTTTAGCAACCCTCTTACTAAGTCTCCTTGAATTAACCGTAGCAAAACACTCATACTAGCATGTCCTAGTCTCATATGCCATAACCAACTATCATGCTCATCTTTAGCAACTAGGCATAAATTAGTAATATCTATAGAATCTAAATGCACCATGTATATGTTTCCTATTCTTTGACCAACAAGCATAATTTGATTAGATGTAATGTCAATGACTTTACAAGCATTAGTATCAAACATGACATTCAATCCCTTATCGCACAATTATTAATACTCAAAAGATTATGCTTTAATCCATTCACATATAAGACATTCTTAATTTGTATGGAAGAGGTATTACCTATAGTGTCTATACTTTCAATGTGACCTTTTGAGTTATCACCAAAAGTCACTTCTCCTCCATTTTTGACGTTGAGCTCTATGAATCAGTTTTTGTCTCCGGTCATGTGTCTTGAGCATCCACTATCAAGGTACCATGAGTTTGAATTTTTTTTCCCGTGCCTTGTAGAAATGCTCCTTTCCTAAAAACATAGATTAATTTTTGATTTTTGGTACCCAAATTCTTTTGAGTTCATATTCATTAGTTTCTAAAATCCTAGTCCCCTTAGGTATCCATTTGTGTAGGATATCCTTATCTTTAGTAGTAATGAGTTCTTTAGGAACCCATATACTTCTAATGATTTTTCCATTTATGGTTCGTCGAGGACCTCTATGATTGTAGTTTCTAAAACTTTTTCTAACAAAGTTGGTTTTTGAATTTTCTCCTTTTTCAAAATGTTTTGATCCAACTTTATCAAAAGAAGCTTTAAAATCATCAATTTTCTTTTGATGATCATCATTGACTCTTGAAAGTAGATTATGCAAATCAATATTTTTCTTTTCAAATTCATTTAATTTGATTTGCAATTCTTTGATCTTACTTTCAAGATCATTATTGGTTTTGGACATAAGATTGTTCTCACTTTTTAATTTTGAAATATCATTTTTGTATTTTAAAAATAAAGTTTTATAATCCGAAGCTAACCCATTATAATCCTCTAATAACTCATCATAAGATAATTCATCTGAATAGAATGAGTTAGAGGTTACCTTAGAATCTTCCCTGAATGCCATCAAGCACAAGTTTGCTACTTCTTGTTCCTCTTCATCAGAACCTTCTTCATCGCTCCATGTAGCCACATGAGCCTTGTGATTCTTCTTAGATTAACCCTTTTTCTTTAATTGAGGGTAATCATAATTGACATGCCCTGACTTTTTGCATTCATAGCAAATGATCGGGTCCTTCTCCTTTGGTTCAATTTTGAAGCCTTCATTTCGTTTGAATTTTCTTTCTTGGTTGGGCCTCATTAATTTTTTGAACTGTTTAACAAATAATGTCATTTCCTCATCAACGTCATCTTCATCCGAATCACACTCATCTTTTGTGGATTTGAGAGCAACTCCAACGTTCTTTTTCTTCTCATTCTCTTTTGGTGTCTCATCAATCTTATCGAGGTATATCTCATCTTGAAGCATCATTTTATGAGTGAGGAGTGAACCGATTAGTTCTTCAAGGGTTAAGGACTTTAAGTTCTTAACCTCGATGATAGTCGTCTTCTTTGATTGCCATGATTTTGGAAGTGAGTAAACCAACTTCCTCACAAGCTTTTCATTTAAAATGATCTCTCCATATGATTTGAGACCATTGACAATCGTGGAAAATCTATCCGTCATAGCTTAGATATCTTCACCCGGTTTCATCCTGAAATTTTCATAGCTCTGAGTTAGAAGACTAATTTTAGATTCTTTTACCTCGTCGGTGCTTTCATGAGTGACTTGTAGTCTGTCCCATATTTCTTTGGAGGTTGTACAAGATGAAACTCTTCCATATTCATCTGGTCCAAGAGCACAAAAAATAATATGGATGGCTTTGGAGTTGAGCTGAAACATTCTTGTCTCTCATTCACTCCATAATCTTGGGTGAGTGGAAGGTTTGATGTATCCATATTCTATGACATTTCATGCTCCCATGTCACTTTCTTGAATAAAGTACATCATTCTATTCTTCCAATAAGCATAGTTAGCTCCATTGAAGAAAAGAGGATTGTTGACGGGCATTGAATCGAGAACGAAGTCAGAGTTTGAAGCGTCGGCCATTGCTGACTTGAATATCGATGTAACTCTTCCCGAATCGACTCAAGAGGTGATTAAAACTTCAAATGAGTGAGGCTCTAATAGCAATTGTTGAGTTAATCGATCAACAGAATAGGCCAAGAGGGGGTGAATTGGCAATAAAATGTTTCGGTGGAAGCTTTTGCAGAAAATTGAAAATATTTGAACAGTGATTTAGAGTGGTTCGACTTTTTCAACCAAAGTCTACGTCCACTACCTTAGCTATCCACATTAAGGATTTTCCAAAAAGTCACTAATTTTTCTTTTTTTTAGGACAAAGAGTAACCTTACAAATCCCTCAAGAATTATACCCCAAATTCTTGAGAACACTATGTCCCAAAGAAAACAATACAAATTAGGTAGTGGACGTAGACTTTGGTTGAGAAAGTCAAACCACTCTAAATCACTGTGTAAATATTTTCAATTTTCTACAAAAGCTTCCACCGAAACTTTTATTGCCAATTCACCCCCTCTTGGCCTATTCCGTCGATCGATTAACTCAACAAATATAATCAATCCCAAAACTCAATACGAGTCCTCAATATTCAAGGTTCCCTAAAATAATCCTGATGGACAAATTTGAAAACTATTTTTGAAAATAATGTTTGAAAATCAATACGTAGTTTTCAAAACAACATAATTAAATCATAATCATCAAATTTTAAAATCAAAACACAAAATTTTTTTATTTTGAAATTACAAAAAAATTGTCAAATTTTGTATTTTCGATGAAATTAGTTGTAGAATCTAGTTTAGAAACATTTTATGAAAAATGCCCGATATCTAATTCAACCTAGAACTAATTAAAACTAGTCATAAGTTCAAAAATTAATAAAATAGTAGTTTTAGAAAAATTACCTTGAAAATTCGGATTGAGTAAGAATGTGATGTTGTTTACACGAATTTAATGAATGTAACAGGATTGAGAGTTTAAAAACGAATGGATTCTGACTTAAAACTTTGGATTTGAGCAAGATTTAAGAGTATAGTGAAAGAGAGGGACGACGGCGTGAGGAGGTTTTAGTTTAGCTGTTTTGGCTAAATGTGATTTTTAGGGATTTAATACCCAAAACCCGACGAGTGTATCGGTACACTCTTGAGTGTATCGATACACATTCAAGGAATGCATCGGTACACTTTCATAGTGTATCGATGCACTTTGTACAAAATGTCAAAAACCCGTTTTAAACACTCAAAATGCTAAATTAATCAGCTCTAGTGGTATTGACAACTCATAAATTGAAAATTAACTATGTTCAATCAATCATATCTATCTTTAAATATTATTTGAACATATAATTAATTTTCACTAAGAAACATAAACTCCCCCTAACCTTTAGCAAAGAATGAAAAAAATATTATTTTTATAAGCATTTTTCATTTCTAATTAAAAGTGTCAAAATTATTTTAAACATTAAGTCAAGGTAGGTTGGTTAAACCTAATTCTCTCCTAAGTGTCCAAAATATTTCTTTATCTAAAGGTTTTGTAAAATTATCTGCTAATTGATGCAAAGTATCAACATATTCTAGAACTATATCTCCTTTAGTGACATGATATCTAATGAAATTATGTATAATTTCAATGTGCTTAGTTCTAGAGTGTTGGATGGGATTTTTAGTGAGAAAAATAGCACTAGTATTGTCACACTTGATAGGTATGGTACCAACTTCAATTCCATAATCTAAAAGTTATTGTTTCATCCATAAAACATGTGCGCAATAGCTACCCACTGAAATGTATTTCGCTTCAGTGGTAGATAATGCAACACTATTTTGTTTCTTTGAAAACCATGAAATCAGCATATTTCCTAGGAATTGACAAGTACCGGAGGTGCTTTTCCTATCTATTTTGCATCCTCCATAATCCGCATCAGAGAAGGCATACAAGCTAAAGCTAGAGTCTCTAGGATACCAAAGTCCTAAACTAGGAGTGTTTTTAAGGTATTTAAAGATCCTCTTAATGGCTTTTAGATGTGATTCTTTAGGACATGATTAAAATCTAGCATATAAGCAAACACTAAACATAATGTCTGGTCTGCTCGCGGTTAGATAAAGCAAATAACCAATCATAGACCTATATAATTTAGCATCTACACATTTACCTCCTTCATCTTTATCAAGCTTTGTAGATGAGCTCATTGGAGTGGATTGGGGTTTTCCATCTTCCAATCCAAACCTTTTGAGCATATCCTTGATGTATTTTTCTTGATTGATGAAGATGTCATCTTTTCTTTGCTTTATTTGGAGTCCCAAGAAAAATGAGAGCTCCCCCATCATGCTCGTCTCGAATTCACTCTGCATTAGCTTAGAAAATTCTTGGGAAATAGCATCATTAGTATAACTAAATATTATATCATCAACATAAATTTGAACTACTAATAAATCTTTACATTTTCGCTTTAAAAACAATATAGCGTCAACTTTCCCTTTTGAAAAACCTTTTTCAATTAAAAAGTTAGACAATCATTAATACCAAGCTCTAGGAGCTTGTTTTAAACCATAAAGAGCTTTTGTCAATTTAAAAACATGATTTGGAAATTTTGAATCTTCAAAACCAGGAGGTTGTTCCACATACACTTCTTATTTTATAAAATCATTTAAAAATGCACTTTTAACATCCATTTTATATAATTTAAATTCATTGAACCATGTAAATGCTAATAACATTCTAATTGCTTCCATCCTAGCTACGGGAGCATATGTTTCATCATAGTCTATGCGTTCTTCTTGAGTATAGCCTTGAGCAACAAGTCTAGCCTTGTTCCTCACTATATTACCACTTTCATCAAGTTTATTACTAAATAACCATCTAGTACCTACAGTATATTTATTACTAGACCTTTCAACTAATGTACATATTTTACTTCTTTCAAATTGATTTAACTCTTCTTGCATAGCCATTATCCAATTTTCATCATCTAATGCTTCTTGAATATTCTTAGGCTCAATGCATGAGATAAATGCAACATAATTACATATATTTCTAAGAGAAGATCGAGTTGTTACCCCTTTGGATGGATCACCTATAATTTCACCATCCTTGACATAGTTGTACTCTCTTAGGTAAGAGACTTCTCTTTCTTCAATGGTTTGATTCTCAAGAGCATCGTGATTTTCCTTATCTTTTACTTCTTCCTTTGCTAATGTTTCTCCAATGTCATGTCTAACGTCATGTGTGTTTACAATACCTACGTCATCATCAATACAAGAATCCTTCCTCGGAAGGGGATTATCATCAAAAACAACATGTATAGACTCTTATACCACTAAAGTTCTTTTATTAAACACTCGATAAGCTTTAGAATTTAAGGAATAACCCAAAAAAATTCCTTCTTCACTTTTAGCATCAAGTTTGCCAAGATTGTCTTTACCGTTATTTAAAACAAAATATTTACATACAAATGGATGAAAATAGCTAATGTTAGGCTTTTTATTTTTGAAAATTTCATATGGAGTTTTCTTTAAAATAGGCCTAATCATTACACAATTTATAACATAACACGTCGTATTTGTGGCTTCCGCCCAAAAATATTTTGGCAAATTGTTTTCACAAAGCATGGTTCTAGTCATTTCTTATAAAGTTTTGTTTTTCCTCTCAACAACTCCATTTTGTTGAAGGGTTCTAGGTGCTAAAAAATTATGGCTAATACCATTAGAATTACAAAACTCAGTAAATCTAAGATTTTCAAATTCAGTGCCATGATCACTTCTAACATTAGAAATGGAGTAACCTTTTTTTGTTTTGGATTACTTTTGAAAACGTGATGAATTTTTCTAATGCTTCATCTTTGGTACTTAAAAATAGAACCCCAAGTATATCTAGAATAATCATCTACTAATACAAAGCAATATTGTTTTCCACCTAAGCTAGTAGTCCTAATTGGCCCAAAAAGATCTATATGGATCAATTATAATACTATACTAATTTATACATCATTAATGGACTTAAAAGAAGCTCTTTGATGTTTTCCTTTAGCACAAGCATCACAGATTTTATCTTTATCAAATTTTAACTTTGGAAACCCTCTTACTAAATCTCATTGAATTAGTTTTTGTATAAAAATCATGCTTGTATGTTCTAGTCTCCTATGCCATAACCAACTATCATGTTCATCCTTAGCAACTAGGCATAAATTATTCATATTAATGGAATCTAAATGCACCGTGTAAATGTTTCCTATTCTATGACCAATAAGCATAATCCGATTAGATGCAATGTCAATGACTTTATAACCATTTGTTTAAAATAAGACATTGTATCCCTTATCTCATAATTGACTAATACTCAATAGATTATGCTTTAATCCATTCACATATAACACATTTTTAATCTGTATGGAAGAGGTATTACCTATAGTACTTATACATTCAATGTGACCTTTTGAATTATCACCAAAAGTCACATCTCCTCCATTTTTTTCGTTTAGTTCTATGAACCGGCTCTTGTCTCCGGTCATGTGTCTTGAGCATCCACTATCAAGGTACCATGGGTTTGAACTTGTATTTTGCGCCTTGTAGCAATGCTCCTTTTCCTACAAACATAGTTTAATTTTTTATTTTTGGTACCCAAATTCTTTTGGGTCCATATTCATTAGTCCCTAAAATCCTTGTCCCCTTGGGTATCCATTTGTGTAGGATATTCTTATCTTTAGCAGTGATGTGTTCTTTAGGAACCCATACACTTCTAATGATTTCACCATTAGAGGTTCTTTGGGGACCTCTATGATTTTAGTTTTTAAAATTGTTTCTAAAAAAAGTTGGATTTTGAACTTTCTCCATTTTTAAACCGTTTTGTTACAACTTTTTCAAAAGAAGCTTTAAGATCATCAATTTCTTTTTGATGATCATCGTTGTCCTTTGAAAGTAAATTATGCAAATCAGAAATTTTCTTTTCAAACTCATCTAGTTTGATTTGCAAATCATTAATTTTACTTTCAAGATCATTGTTGGTCTTGGACATAAGATTATTTTCGTTTTTCAATTTTGAAATATCTTTCTTGTATTTTGAAAATAATTTCTCATAATCCGAAGCCAACCCAGTATATTCCTCTACTAACTCATCAAAAGAATAATCTTCAAAATCGGATAAGTTAGAGGTTACCTGAGAGTTTTCCTCGATGGCCATCAAGCACATGTTTGCTACTTCTTGTTCCTCTTTATCGGATTGTTCATCATCGCTTCATGTAGCCACATGTGCCTTGTGCTTCTTCTTGGATTGACCCTTCTTCTTCAATTGTGGGCAATCATATTTGATATGCCCCGACGTTTTGCGTTCGTAGCAAATGATAGGGTCTTTCTCATTTGATTCAGCTTTGAAACCTTTATTTCTTTTGAATTTTCTTCCTCTGTTGGGCTTCATTAGTTTTCTGAATCATTTGGCAAATAATGTCATTTCCTCGTCATTCTTCATCCGAATCACTCTCATCTTTTGTAGATTTGAGAGCAACTCCAACGTTATTATTTTTCTCTGTCTCTTTCTTCGTCTCGACCTTCTTTTCGAGGTCTACCTCATCTTGAATCATCATTTTATGTGTGAGGAGAGAACCGATGAGTTCATGAAGAGTTAGAGACTTTAGGTTTTTAGCTTCTATGATCGACATCTTCTTCGATTGCCAAGCTTTTGAAAGAAAATAAATTAACTTCCTCACAAGCTTCTCGTTTGGAATGATCTCTCCATATGATTTGAGACCATTGACAATTGTGGAAAATCTATCCATCATAGCTTTGATATCTTCATCCGGTTTCATCCTAAACTTTTCATAGCTATGAGTTAGAAGACTTATTTTAGATTCTTTTACCTCGTCTGTGCCTTCATGAGTGACTTGTAGTTTATCGCATATTTCCTTGGCGATTGTACAAGATGAAACTCTTCCGTATTCATCTGGTCCAAGAGCACAAAATATAATATGGGTAGCCTTTGAGTTGAGCTGGAACATTTTTGTCTCTTTTTCACTCCACAATCTTGAATGAGTGGAAGGTATGGTGTATCCGTCTTCCACGATATTTCATACTCTCATGTCACTTGCTTGAATGAAGTACCTCATTATATTTTTCCAATAAGCATAATTATCTCTATTGAAGAAAGGATGCTTGTTAACGGGCATTGAATCAAGAACAAAATCGAAGTTTGAAGTGGATGCCATTGATGACTTGAAAATCGATATAACTCTTCCCGAATCGACTCAAGAGGTGGTTATACCTTCAAATGAGTGTAGCTCTGATACCAATTGTTGAGTTAATCGATCGACGAAATAGCCAAGAGGGAGGGTGAATTGGCAATTAATATTTTGGTGGAAGCTTTTTTAGAAAATAAAAAAAAATAATTGCACAGCGATTTAGAGTGGTTCGACTTTCTCAACCAAAGTCTACGTCTACTACCTTAGCTATCCACACTAAGGATTTTCCAACAAATTCACTAATTTGTTCTTTCTTTTGAGGACAAATAATAACCTTATAACTCCCTCAAGAATTATACCCCAAATTCTTGAGAACACTCTCTCCCAAGGAGAAGAATACAAATTTCGCAAACTTACAGAAAAACCTCACAAGGTAGATTGTTTTCACAATTCTAGAATAAAGAAAGAACACTAAAAAATGAATACAATGGAACACAAATGGTGTTCTTGAAAGCAAAATGAATATTGAATGAAAAATAGGCTTGAATTGCTCAAACATGAGGTTTGATGCTTTCTCTTTGATTCTCTAGCTTCTCTTTTTAATTATTGTTGATCAATGGCTCCTAAGCTTGTTTAAATACTCCTTGAATAACTTCTGAACGTTGGGATTATTGGAGAAGTCAATAGAGTCGTTATTGTGTAATTATCATTTTAAAAATATATTGGGAGCGTAAGTGCATCGGTACACTCTCAAGAGTGTATCGGTACACTGTGTGTAAAATTCAAATATTTCGACCGTTATATGACCTAGTGTATCGGTACACTCCAGGTGCATCGGTACACTAATTGCATTTAATGTTTCTGGGAGCCAAGAGTGTATCGATGCATGATTGTGCATCGGTGCACAAAATAGATTTGATGTTGGGTGTGCATCGATACACTAAGGAGTGTATTGGTACATCCCTTCCTAAAAATCATTTTTGGCTCGATTATAGTTCGAAGTACTTTGTAAAAATTGTTTCAAAAAATATTTTAAGTTTAAAACACAATTTTACACCTTAGTAAGAATTGAAATTGACATTTGAAATACTTGGAGTAATATTTTTGATATTCGAACAATTTAATCGAATATACTTTTAAAATGATTATGAAATCTTAAAATTCAATAACACTTAGTTTGTTATATTGAAACATCAAAATATTTTCAACATTAACTATCTATTATATATATATATATATATACTTTTAATTTTAATCATCAATTTTCACTCATTCTTTTAATCTTAGCCATTATTTTCACTCATCCAACAATCCTAAATCTATATAAAACTAAAAGAGTTTTACATTATGTAATAAGATCATGTTCATATATATAGGATAATGTACACAAATGGTCCCCTGACTATAGGTGTTATTTTGTTGAGTCTCTAAACTATTAAAAGTTAGAAAATAGTCCTCTAACTATAGAGACTCAACAAAGTAACTCCCTATAATTAAAGGAGCATATTATAACTTTTAATAATTGAGTGTCTCAACAAAGTAGTACCTTATAATCGGGACCATTTGTATATTATATATATATATAGGTTAAGATTCACTTGTATCTAGCATTAAATTTTTTATTTTACACTTTATTAAGATAGTTGAAGAGCGAAAATCAAATTCTAGATTAATTTTTATTATTATTTATAAATTTCCTACTATTAAATCACTGTATAAACGGATCATGTTCCTGGGAAGGGAAGGGAAGGGAAGGGAAGGCAAAGCAGGACGGTTATGTCATCATTTTTTTTTTTCTGCGACAATAAAGAAAAAGAGTGTATCATCTTCTTGGGTGGAAGATGCCAACAACTCTTGTCAAAAGTTATCCTTATTTTCCACCACTTACATTCGGACAGTTTTGGATAATAATAGTTACATACATTATTTGCTTATTTTGGTAATAATTATCTCTTTTCCTTTTTCTTTTTTACTTTAACTTTTACCATTTTATTTTTGACCAAAACTTACTCGGGATAACAATTAACGACTTGATTACCAATATTACTCCATTTTTATTACCATACTAATTACTTCACTTTTCCTTTAAAGGTCTGATGGCATTTTTAGTCCTCAAAATTTTCAAAAATAAAATTTATTTTAGCCCTTAAACTTTTTTCACTATTTTTTTGTCAAATTGAACCTAAAAAGAATAACATGCATGTTAAGCTAACGTAAATTATTTTTACATATTAATAATTATTATAAAATTTATAATGTTCAATAATCTGTTTATATTATTTTTACATTTTTAGTATTTTATTGTTTTTAAATGTTTAAGACAAAAGAATACGATGAATGATGTTAGTATTGACCAAAAGGTAAAAAAACAAATAAAGTCAACTTTATAGTGATCGAGTATATGTTTGTGTACTCTATTACTATGAAGTTATGCTTATTTTTGTGTGTGTCAGAATAAACATTTAAGAAAAGAGTGTAAAAGATGAACACGTCTTCTTTTCGTACTTGAAATTAATTTGATTCAGCAGTTAGGGTAGGGCGTTGAGGAAAATAAAACGTGATCAAAAGTACTATCCAAGTGAATGATGGACAGTTTTTATTTTATTTTATTAATTTGATCACATCTTTAAATTCTAAATTAGTCTTTGAGTTTTAAAATACATAAACTGAATTTTTAAAATAGTTTTGCTCCAACCAGATTCTTTCATCAGTTTAGTATTTATTTTAGGGTTAAATGTCAACTTGTAAGACTCGAATTGTATTTAACACCAAAACTTACATAATAACTTGGTTGAAAATATTTTAATCGGAGATTAAAGTGCAATGTTTTGAAAATTAAAGACAAGTTGTAACACCTTTAATTAGATTTAGTCGGAAATATTGATTGATTAAAATTTAATCGAGCTTTCCCCAAATCATCTATTATCAAAAATAAAAATTAGTTATCAACAATATTGATTTAAGTGGTAAGCAGTTTGATATCACTTAAGCAATGTCTCAGGTTTGAGTCTTTGTATATGCAGAAAATCCTCGCTGTGAGATTTACCCACTAAAGTCATGTGTGCGACGTAGATCAATCCAAATTAGTCTGGACGAAGCCTTGGTCCTTAAAGGAAAAAAATATATATGTTCGCACTTATCCATAATAAAAAAGAAATACGTATTAGTAGATGATATTTAAACCACTAATAGCTCAAAGGTGGCGGGTTAGTTGATATCAAAAATCTTCTAAGGGCATCAATATCAACCCTCTAGGCGTCGAAACCTAGCGTCTAATATTTCATATTCAAAAGTCCTTTCGAACTCTTACATGTCAATATTGAACTATTTCATTTCGAAAATTAGTACCCAAATTAATATAATTATAATTCTCAATATTTAAGAGACATATAGATTTATTAATTGATCAAACAAACCAAACACAACGCACATAAGCTGAAAGGGGTTAATCAATAAATCTATGTATTTAAAGGATTAAAATGAGTAAAAAAAACTAAGACTGTAACACTCCAAATTTTGGGCTACGAGTTTTAGGTTTACCCGAGAGGTATGTGGACTTCATGGAGTTAGTAATTGAAGTCGTTGGCCCAAGTTTGGGCTTAATTGCATTTGAATTGAGTTCGATAAGTTATAAAAAAAAATGGGATTTTTGCATAGAAGGAAAAATACGAGGGACCTAAAGCATTATTAGACCATATAAAGAAAGAAGATGGTATCTTAGGCTTATATTTGTGTTTTGGGCGTGGGGTCTCCCATTTCTATCTTTTCTTCATCTTCTCTTCATCTTCCTCCTCTATAGCAAGTGAATAACTCAAGGTGAGTGGTTGGGGTTTTTTCCTTATATCCTTAAGCTTCAAATCCATCTTTAACCTTCCTCATTTTCATCTTGTGTTAAGAAATCATTGTCTTCATGCTTGGCTAGAGAAAAAGGTGGAGAATCAACCAATTTCTAAGATGAGAGTGGTAGATAGGTAAAGAAGTTTCATTCATGATTCTAACATCAAGGTAGTGTATTTCTAATCTTTTGTGGCGTTAAGGCTTTCATAAGCATGAAGATTTGTAAATATTTGAGTAGTTGAACATTTTAAGGTTTATACTTGATTTCATGATTAAATGACATTTTTTGGTGTAAAACATGTGTTTTTATGGTACTTTATGACCCTAAGTAGCTTTCCTAAGCTTTAACCCATGTTTTGGAACTAAACTAAGACATTTGGGATGAATTATCGATACTGGGATATATCAATACATATACTGATAGAATAATATTGATACCAAATATTAGCACTAAAAACTGGTAATATCGGCGTTAGAAAATGGTATCGGTACTGAAGTGGTACCGGTACTGGAAAGTAGTAGAATCCATACTGAAATATGAAAGTATCGATACTAGGCCATTTTTTAGCAAATAAAAGTTGTTTTTAGTATCGATATTCATGGGATGTATCGATACTTGACCAAGGGGTATTGATACTACATGTAGGGTATTGATACTACTCATTTCAGATGGTTAGATTCAACTTCGTTAAGGCCCGTAAGAGTCAAGGGTGATTTGTAATGATAGAAATTAGTCCATGAAGGACATATATGACCAAAGGGGCCCAAAAACACTAGTAGAAGCGGGTTACAACCAAAATAACCATACTAGGCATAATACGTCCAAGTATCTTCAGTCGACCACATATCGAGTAACTATAAACGAAAGATCATTACAGAGGACATATCGATAAGCGGTATGATAAGCTAATCAAATTACATAATAACAAAATTGTGTACTAAGAAATTATCAGTGAACCAAGGACATAAAATTGTTCATCCAATTTGAGGGTGAATTGAGGGAAATTGTGGTAAAAGCGACATGAGTATCGCTACTAAGTAATGAACCGAGCAAGGTATCAGGCAAGTAAATAATACAACAAGTGAATATCAGAATTAGTAATTATCATAAATTCTTGAAACGCATAGAGATCTCCTTCGAGATAGAAATAACTAAAATGCTCTTTAGTGTTAAATGACCAGAATAGAGTAGCTTAACAGACTAAAATATATACCAAACTAATAAACCTTACATAATGTTCTAGATGAGAGGACGAGCGAGATAACAACTAATTAAAGGAATGACCTTACCTTAGTATGCCGATATATGCTAGTGCGTGGCGAGGTTACCATAGATGCCCTAGTGGGGAACTGTCAATGGTGCATAGCTAGGCTTCCTCAATTGCCCTTGTTGGGCATTGTCAATGTTTTACGTCCTTGAGCCCTCAGTCATGGATGTATAGTCGTATCAGTCTAGTATAATAGTTATCCTTAGAGCTTGGCTTGACGGCTGTGTGAGACTGAGCCAATGTTTCAGTTGAGCGAGAATTGTACCGATTTTATATGATCACTGAACTCCCCTTCATTAACTACCTGATTTCTATGTGAGACCAAGAGATCATTCAGAAGCTTAGTGGGAATTTTACCGATACTATGTGACTACCGAGTTCCCTTAGTTAACTAGTATTCAATGACTATGTAAGGCCATCTACTTGTAATGTGTCACATTCATATAATACATAGCAATGTCGGTGCACATTTAGATAATGCACAACAATTTCAGTGTCACATTCAAATAATGCACAATAGTGTTAATGTAACATCCTCAATACCGGGTTAGAGACTAGATTAAAAAAATTTAGAAATTGGTGATTAAACTAGGATAAATGAATAGTTCAATGACTTATTTGAAATATATGCTAAAGGTTTTTTAGTACTTATTGAATGAATTAAAGGGTGAAATGGTCATTTGACAAGTAAGATTTTTATTTTTCCTTTATAAGATAAGGGAACCACGTGGAAAAGGAGAGATTTCTCCAGAATATGCTCTGTTTTTCCTTTCTTCTTCTTCTTCACGTGGAAGCTAAGAGCAAAGGTGAGTTCATGATTAATTAATTTCTTGATGAATTCAAGGTTAGTTTGTGATCATTAGACGATAACTAAGCTTAAGGAAAGCTTAAGTTATCTTAAAATCAAAAGATGACAGAGTTAGAAGAGATTAAGTAAAATGAGTTTTTAAGTGAATTCTTGAAATAAAAGAAGTTAATAGATTTTTGAAGTTGAATTTGACTTGTCAATGGTATAATTAAGAAGTTAGAAGCAATAGAATTGGAATTAAAACATGTTGCAAAGTTGGTATAATTCTTGAGTTACATATGAGGGATAGAATTTTGAGGTTAAAGATGGTTTATATGGATATAAATTGGTTTAATCATGTGTATATGAGTTAAGAACATGAAAGGGGATGAAAGATGAAGCATTAGAGTTGATTTGAGTGGATTTTCATGCACGAAATGGAATTCTGGGCTAGTGTGCATCAGTACACATTCAACCTGTACCGATGCATCAAGAGTAAATTTCCAGAAAATGTTCAGTGTGTATCGATGCATAGGATGTGCATTGATGCACCCCTTAAAAATAGAAACATCGAATGCAATTAGTGCATCGATACACCCCCTTAAGATTAAAACATCGAAGGTGATTTGTGTATCGATGCATGGGTAGTGCATCGATGCACATGTTAAGGGATGCATCGATACACTGTAGAATGTACCGATGCACTTTAATGGGAAATGGAATAAATCGTTATTTCAGTTTATGAAATGATAGATTAAAGTATATCAAATGGGATACTGATAGTATAAATACATGATTGTGTAGATATCGATCGAGAGCAAGTTCTGTAATGATTGAAAGGTTAGAATTGATCAAGAAGAGAAAGCAAGCCATAAGAGTAATTGATAACAAGTGAGGCACAGGTGAGTGCAATTTTAAATGCACTTATATTATATTGAACGAATATTGGCTTGTGATGAGCCAGTGACAGAGTTACTATGGTAAGAAGTAACTTTTAAAATGTTATGTGATTATTATGTGTGCATTAGTACATAGAAATGGATGTATGTTCTTATAGGTTACATGATATGACATGCGATTTTACATGAACAAATGAGAAATGATATAAGCCATATGAAACGATCTACGTGAATACATGCACTTGTTATATATGTGATATTAATATAAGTAATTATAGGAATTTGTAATATAAGTGTTATATGAATTATGACCATGTGATATGAATGTGATATGTGAACATAAGTGACTAATTGACATGAGATATGTGACTATATGAAAGCAAGAACATTTGACATGAAATACATGATAAGAAGATATGATAATCTGTAAGGATATTACATGATATGAAATAAAAGAGTTATGAGTTATATGTATATGAAATATATGCTTACATATACATGTGGTATGTGACAGAAGAGAAATAACAAGTGATATGAAATGTTATAAATAATAATATCCATGTTATGTAATATGAGAGCTAGTGATATAGTTGGCATGCCAAGAGTTGAGGGTTTACCTATGTTCTATAGAACATATGGACATAATTACCTATGTCTTTTGGGACATATGGACAGTATACCTATGTTCTAATGAACATATGGACAGTTTACCTAGGTTCTTTGGGACCTATGGACAGTTGTCGAGGTTCTTTATGACCTCTGGATAGGTCCTTCGGGACATTTATACGAGCTGTGGTGACAATATAGTGGTGCACAACCTCAGTGTACTCACATATCTATATTTCTCACTCATGTACATGGGCTCACAAAGAGATAACAATAAATATATATATTACATGTAAAATATATGCTTTTGTAATATGAATTGCATTATATGATTATATGATGATGTGTGTATTACATGGTTAAATGAATCATATGCGGCTTAAAAGAATAGACATACGAGTATATGATTTTAAGACATAAATGATAAGAATATGGATAGTGGAATAAGGTTAGCAATGGAAATAGTGTGAGATATGTATATGTGTATATTACATTGTATGTAATGTTATATTGTTTTGGTATAACATCATGAGATGATGTGTTCATGCATGTTTAAATAATTAGAGTTCTTTTATAAATGTAATGCCTCACTTAGCGTGTGATTATTTCATGCTTAAGTTATAGAAGTGAGAAGAGAATCGAAGAAGAGCAAGACATGTCAACATCTCCCTCACAAAATTTCAGATCAGAAAATAGATGATTTAAATGTATTTGGTTATTTTGAATATAGTTGGCATATACTAATTGATTGAGTTGAATATGCTCTGAATGGTTTGTAAAATAATTTGATAGTATTAATTACTGTAAAGTAATTATTTTATCAAATGAGGATATTAAGATTTCAGTGGCTTTGTAAAGATCAGAGTTTTGAAAAGTCAATGTGACACCTTGGACTCGGATCCGGGTCAGATACGGGTTGTGGTGTTACATTTAATGGTATCAGAGCCAAGGTTTAGCCGATTCTAGGCTTAACCCGAAGTTAAATGAGGTTTAAAAATATGTACATGCCAACTCAAAGTGAAAATTTCTGATCTTATAGAGTAAGTAGTATGTTATCTTCCTAATAAAATAAGATTTGTATGAGATAGTAGAAATTCATTATAGAAATTGTCGAAGTGAATCGATTGCCAACAAATCTGATGGTGATAGCAATTCACCTTCCTTGGCCAGGCAAGATGAAGAGCGGAAACCTCAGAAAGTGTCTTATAAAATTAAAGGTTGATTTCATAAAGTTGAAATTATATCTGAATAATGATAGAAATTTTTCATTGTTTTGAATCGGAAAGGTGATATGGAGTCGTTTTGTTATTTAGTGGATAAGATAGAATATGGTGAACAAGTTTCACTATAAGAGCGTTAAAAGATCAAATGATACAGTGAGAATTGGTAGAAGAGTTCAAGAATAAGTGTATTAGTGACAAGCGTATAAGATGTATAAAGTCAAAGCTTATGGGTTTGAAACGAAGGGATATTATTGTGTATAAGCAAGAGTGTGTATATGATAAGGATTTGGAATTAAGATGGAAAGTGTTAGCGTTGGCTAACCAGAGTATGTGATAAAAATGTATCGGATTTATAAGATTATAAGATATTGTCAGGTTAAGATAAATAAATATGAAGTGGATCTCGATACATGCTAAGGATTTATAAGAAGAGTTTAAGAACGGGTATATCGATGATCAGTTTATAAGACAAAGGAAGTCAAAATGTTGAGTTTAAACAACGAAAATTACCAGATGTATGAGAATAAAAGTGAATTTGATAAGTTAAGTAAACTAATTTTGAGATAATTTCGATTGGAAAGGATGTATATGATTGGTTGACTAGGGCCCTTGCCCTAGATTGAACAAATGTTTTTGATTAGCTGTCAGAGTAAACGTGATAGAGTTATAAGGTTGGAAGAAAAGATAAAGTTGAGTTAATCAATTATAATGTGGATATGAATATAGTTGTGTATTTTGATCAGATAATTATGATGTAGATAAGGGAAAAGTATTTGTATGGAGCTTTAAGGAAGGAAAATACAAAGTATAAGAGATGATAAAGAATGAAGTTATGTATAAGTAAATTGGGTTATCAAAGTTACGAGGATGCAATGAAGATTGGTACACAGAGATGAGTATAGGTGATAGGACAAGAGTATGTGAACATGAAAGGAAAGATGTGATTTAGGTATAAGGAGATTTTGATTTTGAATGAATAAAGGAATAATGGAATAAAGAAATGAAAAGGATTGAGTTTAAGGGATCAGATATGATGAAGGTTATATGGAAGTGTAGATGATAAGTTTGTATAGAAATAAGAAAAGTGTGCAAGGTGATGTGAAGAGATTGTTTCATTCCGTAAAATATATGTTTAATCATATTTGAAGAAGATTTAAGGTGGTGTTCTTGGTCAAATTATGATGGAATAAGAGTTTGGTCATTATGGTAAGGTAATTAGAGATAGAATTGTGATGTGAAGTGATAAGAATAGATCACTAGTAGAAAAAACCCCTTTAATGACGCGCATTGTGCGTCATCTATGGGTGCGGATGACACACATTTGTCTGTCGTTGAAGCCACCGACATGAATTTTAGATGACGCGCAACTGTGCGTCATAAATTTATTACGCGCATTTATGACACGCATTTATGACGCACATTTATGACGCGCATTTATGACGCACATTTATGACGTGCATTTATGACTTACATTGCGTGCTATTGAAGCCCCCGTCATAAATGAAGATGACACACATTTGTGTGTCATAAATTTATGACACGCATTTATGACTTACATTGCGTGTCATTGAAGCCCCCGTCATAAATGAAAATAACACACATTCGTGTGTGGTGATTGTATTCCATATAAATTATATATATATATATATTGTAGATTAACAAATAATAAAACAGACATAGTGGATTATAAGATACAAATTTAATTAACACCTGAAAGATAAGAATTAATTACTAACATCATCCAAGAAACTAAGGGGCAAAATTTATGTGGAATGAAACTAAATGCATGACAATTACAAGAAAGAAAGCAATAAAATAGTAAATTCCTCAACAATTTTTAGGTTTTTCCTTGAGAATGATGGAAGCGCGGATAATTAAAATAAGCTAGAACGAAGCGGATTATAGTTAAATTGACTATGCATCCTAATTGACCTTTCTAGGAACTTCTTTCCATAAATGAAGATATGTAACCACCTTCTACCACTAAAATCATAGAAAAAGAAGTAAAACAAGCAAAGGAATAGTAACATTGAAACAACATTGCATTTTTTGCATAGGTTGTTACTTTGAAACCCACAAAAAACAGAATAGGAAATTTTTTTGCACAGTTCGACTTGAATTTTGTTAGAGTTACCTCTCACTCTCAATCATTCTTAAAAGAACGGTGACAGTTTTGTGCTCAACTTCTGGAGCCAGAGAAAGATGTTTACGGAAGAGTTGCAGGCCCATGTCCCACAAAGAATGCACATTTGGGTTTTGTTTAACATATGTTCTGTCCAGGTACAAGGATATACCATCCATCATAAACATTTGATCACAAAGATCTTGCCAACATTTCTCAACAAGCGATAAGAAAACCACTAGGTCAGGGCTTTGCCCAACCAAAGATCCTGTTACAAATATAGGAGGATGAAAAACTAAGGCACAAAATACTTGATTTTAATTAAATTCATGGAAAGATACTCAAATAGAAGTAGAGACTTACCTCTGCAAATAGGAGCTTCTTGCTCAGAAGCTGAATAATAGCAGCTGAGCCCACAAGTTGAAGAATAGTTTCTACCTGAAGATGATGGGAGAAAACCACTATTTGAGTTGTTTTAATGAAAAATACCCAAGTACTATAGAAGGGACTTAAAAACTATACTGCTCGGACTCTTCATTTCTCTTAAAGTACTCATGGCCTACACATTTTTCGAACATGTAAGGACGCGTTCCTCCAAGGACCATCCAAATGCATATAACTTAGAAAAAGTTGAGCCTACCGGTCTCCGACACATATCCCTATCTGACACTCACAACCAAGTAACATTGCTCAAAAATCATACCTCTGAAAAAGCCAATAAGCCTAATCTAGTAGCAGCAGCAATGCCCAGCGTAATAGACAAGCCATCTGATCCGACCTGCATATTATCACAAAAATATAGAAGAAAATGAAAGAAAAGGTAGGCAAGTAAAACTTTCCAACAAAGAATATTGAAATAGAACTGCAAATTTTATTGTTTATACTTTTTGTGTCTTGTTAGTTCGTTTTTGCCAAAACAGATGTAAATATTTCCCAGTACGACCAAGATCTAGGAATTGCATGAGGAAAAAAAATGTAATGAAGATACATACCCCTAATTGAGTGCGTGAAGAGCAAACATAAGGAGAAGGAAGATAAGAGGAACTAATGATCGGAGTGTCTCCGATGTGATTTGCCTTGTGTTCGATGACATCTTCACTTGTAATATTATCCAAATGTTAGAGAAAAAAAAAGGCAACTAATTCATCCAGTTAAACTGATTCATGCTGATTATCTCGTATGATCTTTCGTTATCAAGTCCATCTCTTGCATTTGATGTTCGATAGAAACCAAACCGGTCTGTTCAAGGAACCTACATAAGTAATCCAATTAGTAAAATTCAGGGTGTATGCAGAGTAACAAATTCCAACTAGAAAAAAAAGTTTAGAGATTCAATTTCGCTGCTCTGAATCATCATCCCCATTTATATGTAATTACACACTTGTATAAAGATCATCATAAGAAAAAAAAACACTCATTTCAGGCTGCATCCCTTCACTTCATTGTTCTAAAACTGAGAAAAGAACTAAGCAAGCATGCAAGAATCGACATCTTCAAAACTAAATTCTGAGCCCCTACTTAAACTTGTTATCTAAACCATGTCATGTTAGTCCAACCCTAACTAAAATCGAATATAACAGATTACATGACATAGAGGCAGAGAACATTTTAAAAGTTGTAAGCTACAATATTCATCATGTTTAATACGGAACACTCAAATTTCCTCTAAGTTGACATAGTTAATATAGCAAAATATACCTTGTTTCTCCAAGTATGCTCTTAGATCTAACATAAAAAGTTTGTCTAATGACCCATACATAGTTCTCTGGTTTTGTTTCGAGCTATGTTGTTCATCATCCATGTCTGACACATGAATATGAGACACCATTACTAAGGATAGTTCAAATACATGAAAAATCTTTAAAAAAAAATTAACCATACACATGAATCTGACACTCCCATTACAATCAACACTAGAATCTGAAAAATCTTAAAAAAGTTAACTCTACTCATGAATCTACTAACACTCGCACACGAATCTGAATATGAGTAAAATAGCATTCATGTAATGATCAAAGCATGAATAACACATGATGCAACTCCAAAATTAGTGAAAATATAAAAAAATTAATATTGACTTGACTGGGTAAAAATCTAGAAAAGAATTAAGAAACAATACCAATTAAGAAGCAATAATAGGGCAACGACAATTAGAACGAGGAAAGAAACATGAAGAATCAAATAAGAGCCACTATAGGAGAAAGCTAAACCCAACATAACAGCAAGGCAAATACCCAACATCAGAAACGTCGATTTTAGTGTATTCCATGTTGGAGCCTGAAACTCAAACAACAAAAAGATTCAAACTAGATACAAATGGTTACAAATATCATGTATAATAGATCATCGACAAGGTAATTGAACTGACGTTAACACCAGGAGCTAAAGCTCCGAGTAGAATTGCTTGGGCTGAAGATATATCGCCTCCCACTTAAAGAGAAAAATGGACTGATACAAATAGAAAAAGGGAAAAGAGAAAAATGGAGGGAAAAAGAAAGGGGATACCTTTACGATCGAGCTTGTGGCAACGCTTGACGAGGCGGACGCTGTCCTTGGAGAAGTCCCTCAAAGGATCTACGACGTTGTCAAGGGCGTCCATTTCTCTCTCTCAACACGGAAATTGAATGCTAAGATTTAAGAGAGGAGATTTCCAAGATATTTGTTTTATATGAGAGACTATTTTAGAGGAGGAGTGGTGTTCATAAAACTTCATGGATGGCAGTCAGATTTGGAAACCAGTTTCTAGGTAAATCATAAACTCTTTTTGCCATTAAAAAAAACAAAATATAAATCAATAAAGAGAACAAAGGGAAAACAGAGAAAAATGGGGGAAGCACGGCTTGAACTTTTGTTAACGACGGGGAATAAGCGGGAAATGATGAAAAATAAGGGGGAAAATTAGAATACGACTCTTAAATATGACACACAAAATTCATCTATACTCCATGTTTTTGTAAATTTTTTGGATTATGACTATTAAATATGACACACATCATTGTAAGTCATAAATCATTCAGATTTTAAAAAACATGACATTTTTTATGACACACATGTTTTGTAAGTCATAAATTAGCGTGTGTCATCGTTCGTGTGTCATTAAAGGTATATTTTCTTGTAGTGGATGTTACTATTTATATGATGAGTGACATTATATGGAATTTTAGAAAGGTCAAAGAAAGATGTAGAATCAAAGGAGAGAAGAGACAAAAAATTAATTGGGTTATTTAGAGGTTGAAGGCAAATCAATGATTATAAATTTCAAAAGGATAAAGTAAAGAAAGCAATATGAGAACATTAGAAGATATACTTTTATCAACGAGTGCAATGAAAATTTGAGGACGAATTTTCTTAAAAAGAGGGGAGATTTGTAACATACTCAATACCGGGTTAATGACTAGATTGAAAATTTTCAAAAATTGGTGATTAAAGTAGGATAAATGAATAATTCAATGACTTATTTGAAATATATACTGAAGGTTGTTTAGTCATTATTGAATGAATTAAAGGGTAAAATGGTCATTTGACAAGTTAGATTTTTATTTTTCCTTTATAAGATAAGGGAACCACGTGGAAAATGAGAAATTTCTCCAGAATATGCTCTGCTTTTCCTTTTTTTTTCTTCTTCACGTGGAAGCCAAGAGCAATTGTGAGTTTAAGGTTAGTTAATTTCTTGATGAATTCAAGGTTAATTTGTGATCATTAGATGATAACTAAGCTTAAGGAAAGCTTATGTTATCTTAAAATCAGAAGACGACAGAGTTAGCAGATATTAAGTAAAATGAGTTTTTAAGTGAATTCTTGAAATAAAAGAAGTTAATAGATTTTGAAGTTGAATTTGACTTGTCAAAGGTCTAATTAAGAACTCAGAAGCAATAGAATTGGAATTAAAACATGTTGCAAAGTTGGTATAATTCTTGAGTTACATATGAGGGATAGAATTTTGAGGTTAAAGATGGCTTATATGGATATAAATTGGTTTAATCATGTGTAAATGACTTCAGAACATGAAAGGGGATTAAAAAGATGAAGCAATTGAGTTTATTTGAGTGGATTTTTGTATACGAAATAGAATTCTGGGCTAGTGTGCATCGGTACACATTCAACCTGTACCGATGTATCAAGGGTAAATTTCCAGAAATTGTTCAGTGTGTATCGATGCACAAGAAGTGCATCGATGCACCCCTTAAAAATTGAAACATCGAATACAATTAGTGAATCGATGCATAAGGAGTGCATCGATATACCCCCTTAAGATTAAAACATCAAAGGTGATTTGTGTATCAATGCATGGGTAGTGCATCGATGCACGTGTTAAGGGATGCATCGATACACTGTAGAATGTACCAATGCACTTTAATAGGAAATGGAATAAATCATTATTTTAGTTTATGAAATGATAGATTAAAGTATATTAAATGGGATACTGATAGTATAAATACATGATTGTGTAGATATCGATCGAGGGCAAGTTTTGTAATGATTGAAAAGTTAGAATTGATCAAGAAGAGAAAGAAAGCCATAGGAGTAATTGATAGCAAGTGAGGCACAGGTTAGTGCAATTTTAAATGTACTTATATTATTGAACGAATATTGGCTTGCGATGAGCCAGTGACGAAGTTACTATGGTAAGAAGTAACTTCTAAAATGTTATACGATTATTATGTGTGCATGTACATAGAAATTGATGTATGTTCTTATAGGTTACATGATATGACGTGCAATTTTACATGAACAAATGAGAAATGATATAAGCCATATGAAACGATCTACGTGAATACATGCACTTGTTATATATGTGATATTAATATAAGTAATTATAGGAATTTGTAATATAAGTGTTATATGAATTATGACCATGTGATATGAATGTCATATGTAAACATAAGTGACTAATTGACATGAGCTATGTGACTACTATATGAAAGCAATAACATGTGACATGAAATACATGATAAGAAGATATGATACTCTGTAAGGATATTACATGATATGAAATAAAAGAGTTATGAGTTATATGCATATGAAATATATGCTTACACACATACATGTGGTATGTGACAGAAGAGAAATAACAAGTGATATGAAATGTTATAAATGATAATATGCCCATGTTATGTAATATGAGAGCTAGTGGTATAGTTGGCATTCCAAGAGTCGAGGGTTTAGCCATGTTCTACGGAATATATGGACAGAATTACATATGTCTTTCGGGACATATGGAAAGTATACCTATGTTCTAAGGAACATATGGACAGTTTACCTAGGTTCTTTGGGTCCTATGGACAGTTGCCGAGGTTCTTTATGACCTCTAGATAGGTCCTCGGGACATTTATACAAGCTGTGGTGACAACATAGTGTTGCACAACCTCAATGTACTCACATATCTATAGTTCTCACATATGTACATGGGCTCACAAAGAGATAACAATAAATATATATATTACATGTAAAATATATGCTTTTGTAATATGAATTGCATTATATGATTATATGATGATGTGTGTATTGCTTGGTTAAATGAATCATATGTGGCCTAAAATAATAGACATACGAGTATATGATTATAAGACATAAATGATAAGAATATGGATAGTGGAATAAGGTTAGTAATGAAAATAGTGTGAGATATGTATATGTGTATATTACATTGTATGTTATGTTATATTGTTTTGGTATGACATCATGAGATGATGTGTTCCTGCATGTTTAAATAATTAGAGTTCTTTTATAAATCTAATGCCTCACTAAGTCATAGATTTAGCGTGTGATTGTTTCACACGTAGGTTACAAAAGTGAGAAGAGAAGCGAAGAAGAGCAAGACAGGTTAGCATCTCCCTTACAAAATTTCAGATCAGAAAAATAGATGATTTAAATGTATTTGGTTATTTTGAATATAGTTGGCATGTACTAATTGATTGAGTTGAATATGCTTTGAATGGTTTGTAAAACAATTTGATAGTATTAATTACTGTAAAGTAATTATTTTCTCAAATGAGGAAATTAAGATTTCAGTGGCTTTGTAAAGATTAGAGTTTTGAAAAGTTAATGTGATACCTTGGACTCGGATACGAGTTGGGGGTGCTACACTTAAGCTTCAAATCCACCTTTAACCTTCCTTATTTTCATCTTGTGTTAAGAAATCATTGCCTTCATGCTTGGCTAGAGAAAAGGGTGGAGAATCAACCAATTTCTAAGAGGAGAGTGGTAGATAGCTAAAGAAGTTTCATTCAGGATTCTAACATCAAGGTAGTGTATTTCTAATCCTTTGTGGCGTTAAGGCTTTCATAAGAATGAAAATTTGTAAATATTTGAGTAGTTGAACATTTTAGGGTTTATGCTTGATTTTATGATTAAATGACATTTTTGGTGTAAAACATGTGTTTTATGGTACTTTATGACCCTAAGTAGCTTCCCTAAGCTTTAACCCATGTTTTGGAACTAAACTAAGACATTTGGGATGATTTATGGGTGTTTTTCGAGCTTAAACAATGCATTTCTAGGTTCGAGTACCGATACTAGAATAACAGTATCGATACTAAATACCAACATTGGAAATTGGAAATTCCAACGTTGAAAAATGGTACAAGTAATGGAAAGTAGTCGTATCGATACTGGAATATATCAATATATATACTGATAGAACAATATTGACACCAAATATCAAAACAATGCATTTCTAGGTTCGAGTACCGACTAGAATAACAGTATCGATACTAAATACCAACATTGGAAATTGGAAATTCCAACGTTGAAAAATGGTACAAGTAATGGAAAGTAGTCGTATCGATACTGGAATATATCAATATATATACTGATAGAACAATATTGACACCAAATATCAGCACTAAAAATTGGTAATATCGGCGTTAGAAAATGGTACTGGTACTGAAGTGGTACTGGTACTGGAAAGTAGTAGAATCCATACTGAAATATGGAAGTATCGATACTAGGCCATTTTTTAGCAAATAAAAGTTGTTTTTAGTATCGATATTCATGGGATGTATCGAAACTTGACCAAGGGGTATTGATATTGCATGTAGGGTATTGATACTACTCCTTTCAGATGGTTAGATTCAACTTTATTAAGTCCCGTAAGAGTCAAGGATGATTCGTAATGGTATAACTTAGTCCATAAAGGACATATATGACCAAAGGGGTCCAAAAACACTAGTAGAAGCGGGTTACAACCAAAATAATCATACTAGGCATAATACGTCCAAGTATCTTCAGTCGACCACGTATCGAGTAACTATGAACAAATGATCATTACAGAGGACATATCGATAAGCGGTATGATAAGCTAATCAAATTACATAATAACAAAATCGTGTACTACGAAAATATCCAATTTGAGGATGAATTGAGGAAAATTATGGTAAGAGTGACATGAGTATCGCTACTAAGTAATGAACCGAGCCAGGTATCGGGCAAGTAAATAATACAACAAGTGAATATCAGAATCAGTAATTATCATAAAATCTTGAAACACATAGAGTTCTCCTTCGAGATAGAAACAACTAAAATGCCCTTTAGTGTTAAATGACCAGAATAGAGCAGCTTAACAGACTAAAATATATAACACACTAATAAACCTTACATAATGTTCTAGATGAGAGGACAAGTGAGATAACAGCTAGTTAAAGGGATGACCTTACCTTAGTATGTCAATCTATGCTAGTGCATGGCGAGGTTACCATAGTTGCCCTAGTGGGGAACTGTCAATGATGCATAGCTAGGCTACCTCAATTGCTCTTGTTAGGCATTGTCAATGTTTTATGTCCTTGAGCCCTCGGTCATAGATGTATAGTCGCATCAATATAGTATAACAATTATCCTTAGATCTTGGCTTGAGGGTTGTGTGAGATTGAGCCAATGCTTCAGTTGAGCGAGAATTGTACCAGTGTTATATGATCATCGGGCTCCCCTTCATTAACTACCTGATTTCTATGTGAGACCAAGAGATCATTCAGAAGCTTGGTGGGAATTTTATCGATACTATGTGACTACTGAGTTCCCTTAGTTAACTAGTATTCGATGACTATGTGAGGTCATCTACTTGTAGTGTGTCACATTCATATAATACACAACAATGTCGGTGCACATTTAGATAATGCACAACAATTTTAGTGTCGCATTCAAGTGTTAGTGTTGCATTCAGATAATGCACATCACTGTGTCATGTGTCGCATTTAGAGAATGCATAATAGTCACAGTCATTAGGGATAGAGACCCAATAGAAATGTACTTTTGGAGAGGCTCTTCGCATATGATTAAGGGAGGCGTGATACTTCTACTTAATTGATAGAATAGTTGAACCTTAAGTATGTAGCACTTGATTATGATAATGCATATACCTACTGCTTAGTTCTATTGGTTTAGCATGCTTATGTTTATGAGGACTCATAATGTTTCTCTAGATTAGTGATTATGTTGTTGAGATTTGTAAGCTCAACATTTGGATGTTTTCTGTTTGCATGTTATTAGCTTGAATCGTTTGATGAGCACCATCGCAACAGAATTTCCAACAACTCTCCAGAGTACAGTTGTCTGCGTGTTGTGAGTAGTATAAATGATAGAAAAAATATATGTAAGTATACACAATCGAACAAGTATATGCTCCTAAATGCATCTATATGATCCAAGGCATCTTCTTTCATTTTGTTCGCTCTCGAAATGCCAACTGAATCGGCATTTGCATTCTGCTCAACATTCTCATCATGTCACGGCATTTCCCTTTTTCTTTTCCTTGCTCCCAAATCCTGCACATCACCAAACAAACACCTTCCCCATAAAGCAGCACCGATTACAAAATAAAATGTCGCGACAAACATAATTCCACCACATGCAACTATATGCTCCTAAATGCATCTATATGATCCTAAATAGGCTCTTAGACTGTTAATATCTTAAGTGAAAAGGTTCTAAATATGACAATTTTATGGAGTTATCAATAGTACTATAGCTTTAGTGGGCATGTGTATTCATAGAACCCTTATTGTTGTGTTTAGATTTATAACTCTGAGTTTGTATTATTTTGGTTTTAAACAATGTGTCACAAAGCTCTAATTTATAAAATTGTTTTTATAACTGTCATGTATGTATAATTTAGTATTCAATATGTTTTTAAATGCAAATGAACAATTTCTAAAAATCAGGGGTTGTCTCAGTTGCCCGATATGGTACTTTAGGCCCAATCGTGTTTAAAGTGTTACAAAGACAAAACGTAAGACTGAAGAAATCAGTTAGCTTGATAAACAAGGAATATAGGACACATAAGTAGCAATACCACCTATGAGGTACTGATGTCGATTTTACATTTAAAAATCTTGAAAAATGAATATAAATTCATGATATCGATGCTCCTATTTTGATATCAATACTCTTATGTGATTATTGATACCAAATTGAGATTTGAAATGAGAAAGATACTTAATATCAAATTTACATATCAAACATTTAGCAACATAATGAACAAATTTACATATCAAAATACATTTAATGTGCATTAAAATTTCAACATACAAATTATAAGTCATAATATTAATTCACTTTTGGTATCATACACATTAATTATCAATTAATCAATAATAATTTAGCCAAACTACATGTTAAAAAATATATTGTTGCAAACAAGACATTAACATTGATTGGAAAATATTAAATAAAATACAAAAGCTAAGAATCGATCAACTACATCGTGGTATTAACCACTTCTTTAGAAGCGAATTTGCCCCGATATGTATGATCGCTATAATGGAAGAACTACCCTTTGAGGTTAACATGACTATCTAAATTTCATACACCTAAAACATTGAGTGGGCTAACGATGGTATTACTCTTTTCTCAACTCCAAACAACACTTAGAAAAAAAGTTTATGAAAACCAAAGAGAATGTTTATAAGGCAAATATTTTCTTACAAATATATCCAAATGAATGAAATTATCCACTATTTATAGGCTAAATAGTGAAGGCAAAATCGTTATTTTGCAAAATAAAATTTAAAGCAACATTCCTCCACTAATGCAAAAGAAATCTTTCAGAAAAAAATGAGAGAATTGAATTTAAAACATTAGAAGAGTAATAACGAGATTAGTTGATTAAGCATCAGTGAACGTATCTTGAACTTTCTAAGATTAGGGTGAACTCATAACAAATAACTAACTCTTTCATCCTAAGTCTGCAATGTGTCTACAAAGTATGTGTGTGTGTGGCCCTTTTTCCCTAGGATTATAGTAAATATACTAGAAAAATGCCCCAAGGATTTTCATAGAATGTGACTCTCACTTACATATGTTATTTAATCAGATTTATCTTAACATAAACCACCCAAAGCATAGGTTATGAATTTATTAAGAATGATCAAGTTCGTCTTGTAGATGTACATTATTCGTCATAAGGATAGGTAGGTAGAACACTATGAGTGTTTCTATGGCTTCATTTGACCATATTGAACTTAGATAACTAAGTTGGGTATCCACCATGAATTCATCAACCAATGGGTTTTAGACCCATTCCCTTGACGTATCCATAACCAACTTTTGGCTTAACCCTTAGGTAAGCGGATAAACAAGGTTCTTTTTCGACTTCACACATTCTAAAGAGAGTAATTTATTCTTTATTAAGTGTCTTATGTGAATGTGTCTCTTCTTATCATTGTAAGTTTGGCTATAATCCACATATATGGCTTCCTATGAATCATAAAATAAAGGCACCGGAAGAGTCAATTTTCCCTGTAACAAAATTTCTACTAATAAATTCCTTAGCCACTCGACTTCTTGCCCTTTCAAAATAGATAAATTTTGACTCCATAATAGAATGAGCTATGCATGTTTGCTTGGAAGACTTCTATAAAATTGCTACTCCACCTAGCGTAAAGAGACATACTCACTCATCGAGTTTACCTCGTAATCATCGGTAACTAAGTTATATCACAATATCCCTCTAGTACTACATGATAGCCACCAAATGCAGGTTTTTAATCCATTGTACCCCTTAGGTATTTTAGTAAGATTTTGAGCGCAATCGGTATATCTACTTTGTTTCATAGACTTGTGTCTTCTCTTATAGGCTTGACTATTATACCACACATTTGGTAATTACGAGTCTTGTAACAATATAAAAAATCTAAGATTTTTTCAAGAAAATCTCAACAAATAAATCATAGATTCATTTGAATTTTACTTGACTATATCAAGAGCTCTCATCTCAGACTACCACAATAGAGCTAGTAAATCATATTTACCTTAAAAACTACCACAATAGAGCTAGTAAATCATATTTACCTTAAAAGCTTTCACAAAAGTTGTTCTATTCAAACTAAACACATACCCACTAATACTATTCTATCACTACATTATCGATTATCCAATTTATATCACAATTTTGGGTATCTACGATAAAGTGAAACTTCCAAGTTTCTTAAGTAAACACTTAAAATTTTATCATATTCATTACTTGAATTATAGGTAGGTCTATTGTAATAAACTTTTAGGTCAAACAAAACTCTTAAATTTTAGCATTCTCAAAATGAAATATTGTTTTATTTAACCTAAATATTATGCTAACTTAGAGAATTATTTGAAGAATCACTTCAATATTAAAATTTCTCTAAAAAGATGTTACTTATATAATGTCTTATATTAGTTTTAGTAAACTTTTACGATAACTAACTCATTCAAGTTTTGTTCAACCCAAACTAATACGTATAAATTATAAGTTCATACGTTATACTACATGAAAATCATTTTTCAAATACCCATATTTTCTACTATTTTTAGGATAGAAATCAATGTTTAAACACAATGTGCCTTACAACACATGAACAAATCGTCATTAACTTACTCAGTTTTACTTGAGTAAAGTAATAGGTTTCAAACACCAAACCGTGATTTAAACATAATCTTATTATGTTCTTATGTGTTTATGTTCTCAACACTCTACTAATCAGTAAGATTAGTATATAAGATTTTTAATTATTATGAAATTTCTTTTATCTTAGTCAAAGAGAATTTCAATTTTTCCTAATTTTTCAGAAGAAGTGTTTACGAAATTAAAAATATTATGAAGAATTTTATTAGGAGTTTTCATATTTTCCTAGCAATAGGAAAATTATCTCACTTATTTCACTAAGAGATTTCAACACAACTCCTTGAGATAGACAATTTTTCATTCTCCTTATTTGAGAGTATACATAAAGTCTACAAACCATTTTTAGCAGCACTAGTGTCTATCACTTTCTCATTTATATTATTTAACATATTAATCTCGAAAGAGACAATCACATATTTTATTTACTATGAATAAATTTGGTATTCTACTCAACCAAATTAATCTCTACACTTATAACTTTTGCACTAAGTTTAGAGAGATCTTAACTCGTCATAGTATTTTATAAATTAGAATAGTGAGCATAATAATACACAATGCATCATGTAGGTTTCTAAGAAAGAGAGGTGATACACTAAACACACTTAAATACCAACTCTTCATAGAATAAATCCTAGACATACATTCATACTCGTCATTCCACCAAATCAAAATAATATAACCTTGAAAGTTGTAACATAACCTTAGGAAATTTTATTAAATTCCACTATTAGTGGAAATTGGATTAATAACCATACAACACTCCACTTTTGCTTTCTTTATAATTTAGTATCTGAACTTCCTATTTCGCTTATCAATGTTCACTTTAATCTCAAATCGAAATTATCATTCAATCCAATAAACTTCATTGATTTAGACACATTTTACCAACGGTTCAAATGAATATTTAAAGCCGCAAATATATGTTTCGACAATCAAACTCAAAAACTTTTCAGTTCAAAAACCTAGAGATATTATATAAATTTAAAATTTAATATATAATTTAAGGAAGTTTAGTGTAATTAATTTTTTTTACAAAAATGAGAGACAAAGTGGCCCTGGATTTGTTCCAACTTTTTGAAACCAATAAAAAAAAGGGTTTCCGAAACGTTAAAGAAAAGCAGAATCGGTTAAATATGGTGCAGGTCATTTCCTGTTGGCAAACCTTAGTCAAAGACTCCCCAATGGAGGAAAAACAACAACAACAAAACTATATTCCCATATGTAATAGGATAAGGGGAAGTAAGATAGTAGGCTGGCCTAAACACAAGGTTGAGAGCAGCTTTCGTGGAAGACCTCCGGCAGTTAGAAAAAATAAAAATAAAGATAAAATGCAATGCATGTATAATTAAATAAATAAATACATAGTTGAACATTTTTCATATGCGTGTCTGTAATGGGGAGTAATCCTTGCAAATAAATATCTGCGTACAAATCTCTACATATAAACATAAACGTAAGACCTGACTAAATTTAAAAAGAAGAAACCTGAAAAGAAGGATACACAAGAGTCAACGATAGCAAGCTACAAGAAATAATAAAATCAAATGGGTTAAAACCTAAATTAAGACAACACCACTTCACTACATTAGTTCTAATCGTTCATAAAATCCAATGAAATTAAATATATCACCAAAAAGCATATTACATGAAAAAATTTATTTTTCTTTTTTCCTTTCCGGAAAATAAATATGGGGTAAAATCGAAAACAATGGGCGGTGCAACATCCACTTACATGAGGCCACGTGTCGCCCCAGGGACACTGGACAGCAATTGTCCTTTGAAAAAAATGTAAACGTAAAAAATAAATAATTGGTAGGGTTTGCCCTTTTTTCTAGAAAATTAAACATACACATTTTGGTGAATCTATTGTGCATTTTTTTACAATAAACAAATTATAAAGACAACTAATCAAGTGGTAAGTAGTTTGATATCGTTTAAGCAATGTTTCATGTTCGAGTTTTTGTATATACAAAAAATCCCCACTTAAAAACCCACTCACCAAAATCAAATGTGTGACTCGAGTCTGTCTAAATTAATCAAGACGAAACGTTAGATTTGGAGGGAAGCAAAAAAGAATTATAAAGAAAACTAAGATATTTTATGTATAGATTAAATAAAGTGGTGAACACTGTTTTTTAAAAGACTTGAATTTAAACAACTAGGTTTATAAGGTGTGTGTACATTAGTACCTTATAATCTTTCTATTTTATTTTTCTAAAATTAATATTAATTTTATAACCACAATACTTTACGCTGACCATCCATCCCTATTAACAGAAAATTATAATATTACTTGTACAAGTACCAAATAATAGATGTCAACAAGTATGTCCATCTAATCGTGCACTTTAGCTCAGTGTTTGAAGACAAAAACTAGTTGTCGTTTACTGGTGGAAACAAGAAAACAAAATAACAAAGTTGAAACTGAAAGCTTCTTTTGAAATTGTGAACCAAAAATTTCAAATTATATATATGAACTTTGGAATTTGAAAGCAACTGCTCTCCGGTTTATGGATTTTCGACAATCTCTCTATTTTGTTGGGATTTGCTTTCTTTCCCTTCGTGGATTCTTTTCAATTGTTTCCTTTTTCACTTTCTTTTAGTATTTTATTTAACGTATCATAATAATTTTTTTATTTAGATATTGCGGTTATAAAGTAGTATATGTTCCAAATACGTTTAATCATTTGACAATTAACATTCAATTAATTTGCTTCGGTCGCTGATGTTCGAACCCGTGATAATAACAATTCCTTTAACCACTTATATATGTTAGTTCATGCAATATATATATATATATATCAAACACGAATATTATTAATGAATTGTACCATTTCGGAGTATGGATACCTGATAGAAATGATAAAGAAAAAATCTCAAGAACACATGTTCAAAGTTTAGACAAAGGGGTCTGCCAATTTACACCGTCCATAATCGATTGCTTGCGAGTTGCGAGACCATGATTTTCCAGGACATGAAAAATCTTTGTAAGTTATGGGACTCTTTGTAACAAAGATGCAAAACTTAAGCATTGGGAAACCCCAACGGAAGAGTAACACCAGAAGGGGTCGGCTGGTGGCAGTGGCACGACTCGATTGCGCTGACCCTTCACGCCAAGTCTCACCACTTTCCTGCACACTCATGCAGACATAAACGAGAGTAAAATTTTATGTTAAGGGAAGAAACTTCTAAATTATATAATGATTTAAAATTTTCAAGAGGGCGATTCTCCTGCTCATCCCTCGATCCATCCTTACACAGAGACAAACCTATATATATGTTCATTGAAAACCTTGATGGGGTCTTAGGTTAACCTCCTTTTTGAAGCATTAGATGAAGAATGGGACTTACCATTAGCTGGCTGATAACAGAGAGGGATAAACATGGCAGAAAACAAACTAATTTCAGAAGTAGCTAAGTTAGTGTGGTGGTGGGGATGGCCTGTACAGGTTTTTCTGTCTGCCACCTTTTTTTCCCCTTCTCTGCTTTCCATCTTATCATAAATGTATATCAATTCAACATCTGTTCATTATTTTTTAGGTTAATAATGTCGGTTTCGATGACTCTGAATTCTATAGGTTAATGGAACTTCATTGTCATTAATCATCTACAGGTTCCGTTTTAGGCTATTTTTACTAACAATAACTGCCTGTGTTAAATGCACATCCATGCAAGCATGCAAAAGCTTATACATTCATCACCAATTGAGCCGTGCTTGATTCAATTTGTAAACTGTTTGATTTGTGCTTGACTTTACTTGGTAGTTGATAAAATTTTATTTGACTCATGCTCCTTAAAAAAACTTGTTTCTCGAGACTCATTACTTCTTTAAGCTCATCATAATTTTTGTTTGATTTTTTTAATTATATGTAAAATATAATAATACTATATATAGCTTAATGTAAATATAAATTAACAAATTTAACAAAAACTGAGTGTGTGAAGTAATTCCAAAGTCTAGACTTCAAAGTAACAATCTACAAACACACCAAACTAACATTTTACGATCATTATTAAAAAAAAAGTTTAACAATACATATTCAATTTTAAAAATAAGACAATCAACCTTCTAAAAGATTATAAAAAAGTTAACAAGTTGTTTGACTCGACTCGTTAAAGTCTCGAGTCGAATAAACTCAAATCGAACATTGACCGAGTAAAACTAGCACCCTATTATATACTTAATGGAAGGGGAAAAATACCCAGAACCAAACAGCTAAAAGGGCTAAGTTTTGGGGATTGGGGGATGTTAAAACAGTAATACGTACCCACATTAGTTTAGGGTTTAGTTCTTGCAATCTTGGCAATTTAAAAATACAATAAAAAGAACAAATGGGATTAGTTTAAAATGAAAGAGAAAATGAGGACAGCATGCTTAGAGAGCTGGTTGGGGGGGGGGGGGGATGGGAAATGCATAGGAATGTGAAATAAAAACCCAAATGTTTCCTTTGAAAACAACAGCTTTGTCTAGCAATGGAGGGTGGATGAGGGTACAAAGGGTGCATCTGGTCATCACCCACTATATGTTTTTATTCAATCATAAATGCACAATGCTCTATAACACCTCCATCTGAAACCCTCTGAATTTTTACCCATAACTTGCTCAGAATATTATTTAATTTTTTTTTGGTGTTGCCAAAAAAAATATTCTTTTTACCATTTCACTGAAATTAAAGAGTTTATTTACTATCTCAGATTGTCCATGTCTTGCCTTTTCTTGGAGTCATAAAGTGTGGAATTGTTTGTCTCTAAAGGATATATAGAACAAAGACAAACAGTGTGATTGAAGATTAATTAAGTGGGAGTGAAAAGTCTGCAACTTACATTGATTTCTAATTCAAAGTTCTTAAAACCCATAGTTATATCGTAGTCAAATAAATGTCTAAAAATAAGTAGAATATACAATTCAAAAACCCTTCAAATATATATAAAAAGAATGAGATAAACGTAATACATATGTGTTTAGTACTCCAGTTAAATTGAACCGATTAAGTAGTCTCGGTGATTAAAGGGAATGTTGTTCTCCTTAAAAGTTTTAGGTTCAGAGAGCTGTTGTGTCTTCGGGTGTATTCTAATTTTTAATGGTTAAGAAAAATTCTGAATAAATGTTATTTTTCTTTTACAAAGAACATGAACAACGTCTAAAGTTAGTGTTAAATATAATTGTGAGTAATCAATTATGAAACAATAAGAAGGAGAAAAAACAAATATATAGATTTTGTGTGAAAAATCCAAAAAAAAAAATAAACAACTAGAAGAGAATATATAAGAGAGACAGGAAGATGTACACAACAAACTCTAAACACGCTACAATTAAGGATGAGCATTCGATTGAGTTGAGTCAAGTTAGAAAAAGAAATTAGTCAAATTAACGAGTTTTATTTTATAATTTAAATTAAAAAAATTAAATTTTCAAGTCAAATCCAATTTTATTCGCCCCTAACTACAACGCGCAACAATTATTCTATAAACCTAACAACTCTAGGTACATATTTATAGCCGTAAGAATATAAAAATCTTAAACAATAAACTTATACAACAGGTGTAACGACCTAAAATTGATAGTCAAAATTGGTTTGTCGATTTGAACTTATAATAATTTGAGTGGTAGGATCATTTGCAACTGATGGGTCAAGAATGAGTTTAATTAAATGAAATTTAGACCCAAATAAGTACGTTTTTCAATTGATTATAAGCAATGCTATATGTTTTCATGTTTGGCCATTATAGCGGCCTAATGTGACACTTCTATTTCTTTAAGCTAGCTTCGAGATGTTACTACAACGACGAATAAGGATAACAGAAAGGTACAATTTTATGGATTTCACACCTCATTTGCTCTAATTAGGAGCGTGATGGATATAAGTTTAGTGAATAGTGGGTGAATGTGGATGTAAAAAGCCATACCTATCGTAGGTGATAGGTTTAAGACCTTACATGCTCAGCATCCGTCCGCCCCGCATCCACCCGCCCCCCACATCCTTCCGCCCACTAATTACCCACTGTATAAATTTTGGACCATTATTAATTTATGTATAATTTTAGAGACTATTCTATAAATCTTAAGATTTTATAGGATGTAACTTGTAATTTAACCAAATGTTAGAGTACAAATTTAATTAATCATTGGTTTATTTTATTATACTTTTTAATGGATTTATTTGTTTTATATTTTGTTGCTTATGTAATATGTGACGTCGATGCTATGCAGGTATTGACGACAACAGGCAGGTACGAGATGGTTGGTGGGTATCTAGGGGTGTGCAAAAATACCTGACTCGGTTGACCCTACTCGTCGACCCGAACCTTAAAAAACGGGTAATTTTCTAAAAAAATTACCCGACCGGTTCGGGTACTCGGCCTGACATTTTATGGGTCGGGTCCGGGTCACAAAATTGAGTTTTTCCGGTTACCCGATTAGTTTTTTTTAATATATATATATATAATTACTAAACCATTAACATGATAATTTGTATAAATATTAATATTATTTGTAATTGGATTATAATTGAATTAAGTTTTGATAGTTTAGTACTTAGATTATGACTATCAAATATGATATTAATTTAATTGGATTAATTTGTAATTGAATTTTAATTGAATTAAGTTTTGATAGTCTAGGTAATTAAAGTCTAGGTAATTAAATTATATAAATGGGTTGTGATCATAATTTAATATCGTGATTGGATTAAGTTTTGATAGTTTAGTAATTGGATGTTAATGACTATCATAATTCATATTTACCCTATTAGCTATGAATTTTTATGTTTTATTTATATTATGGATTATTAGATTTTGTATTTCGAACTTTTAAATTTTATGTTCTGATGTTGGAGTATGTAATTCGAAGTTTTGAATATTTAAATTTGTGTATATATTTTTTTAATTAATAATTTGAAAATAAAAAAAAGGGTAACCGCAACATCCGGGTCGGGACATGGGCCGACAAATAAACTACTCGTAAACCCGGGTACCCGACACTTTGGGTACCCGGATTTGAACACCCCTATGGGTATCCAATTGGGTAGTGGGCGTGATAATGAATTTGATAATGTATCCGTATGAAACGAGTATAAATTTAAAAATTTCACCCGTCATGGGTGGTGATTGGTGAATAGATGATGAATATCAAAATATTACGTGAATATGAAGATAGGAGAAGGGTATCTACATTTGCCCTGTCCAGTATAAATTTAAAATTTTTACCCGTCATAGGTGATGAATAGATGATGAATACGAAAATATTACGTAGATATGAATATAGGAGAAGGATATCTACATTTGCCCAGCCCGTGTACCATCTCTATAGAGCACATCTATTATAAATCTTCATTTTTTTCCCTGAATTTATTTCTCAAAAAAGTCGTATACGAATTTTTGAGATCAGATTAAAACAAAATTCAAATTACAATATACTAATAGCTAGACCCGATTGACAAGGGAAGGTGCATCTCGTTAGGGACAAACCTATTATATTTCAATAACTAAAAATTTCTCTATGAAAAGAAGAAGAAGAAAGAATATAAAAGGGAAGATAGATCGGAGAATATAAATAAATAAATTAATAATAAAAGAGTAAGTGGTCCACGCGTGCCAAGATTAGCTCTGTGTGTGTGAAGAAGCGTGCTATGAGGCACTCACGTCACGTGTGACAAGGTTTTATATATACGCATGAAGAGAATGCACTGAATAGCCGAAAAGTGGTAATCAAGCAAGAAAATTTCAAGCTTCTAAGCTTTTGCTCCTTTGCGTTCTAATTCTCATTTCATATGCGTATATGCCTTAGGAAGCAAAGAGACAGGTCTAGAAAGAGATATTCTTGCATTCATTAGCATCCCTTTTTTGGTTAAGAACACAAACCATTCTCCAAAAAAAGCAAGCTTTTGATGAAGAAAGAGATATAGTTAATGAAGATGGAAAGTGAAACACAGAAGTCAAAATTTAGGAGGATTTGTGTGTTTTGTGGAAGTAGCCAAGGCAAGAAGGGTAGCTATCAGGATGCTGCTATTGAGCTTGGCAGAGAATTGGTATTTACCAAAAAGCTCTGGGTTTTTTTCTCTTCTATGGTTATTGTGGTATTTTACACAAAATGATACTTGTTTTTGTTATGGTCTTTGTTAGAAACTTCTTTTAGTGACATGGAGGAAATGGGTTCCTCAAGAAAAATTTTGGAACTTGCTTAAAACCTTAAACTTTTGTTTCCATGTGGTCGTATATACTTCCTTTTTTTAATGTTTGTCACTTGTTTGTGAATTGGTCCAAGTTATCTGCCATTTTCAAAATCCCTCAAGCTTTTTAGGCGTCTGCTTTTGGTTGCCTCTAGCTTAAGAAACCTCCATTGGTGTTTCACAATGCGTACTGTAGAGGTAGAAAAGAAGGGCACTGTTTTTTTCCCCATAAAATCTCATCAGTAAAGTTATTAAAAGTTCGGAAATTTTAATGTACGAACAAGTATCCCTGTGTTGAATGAGCAGGAAAGCATCCTTTTTCAATCATAAGTTGGTGGTCTTAGGAATGTACTCTGAAGAAACATTGGTTTTATCAAATGAGTTCATTGGTTTGTGTTCTTTTTGCAGGTATCAAGGAACATAGATCTGGTCTATGGAGGAGGTAGCATAGGTTTAATGGGTTTGGTTTCACAAGCTGTTCATAATGGGGGTCGCCATGTCATTGGGTAAAAAACCTCAACTTTTTTAAAGACATTCCATCAAGTTTAAGAAACAATTTTAGTGCACTGCCTATGTTGTTGTTCTTGTTTCGATAACAATTCTTAGTTTTGGTTTCCATTACAACTGAACTTTTTTGTCATGTTATTGTCTCTCCGCAGAGTTATCCCCAAGACGCTCATGCCTCGAGAGGTATGTCTCTTACTGTTCCACCCAAGGAAAGAAAGAAAAGTCCTAAAACTTATTTATTTTTTAAATTGAAAAGCAAAAAATAATGTAGCTTAGCCTACATATAATACAACTTTCCATTTGTCTTTCTTTTCACCATCCATGGTGCTAGCTTTTTGTATATTTCTTTTTCAGATCTTGTTTTGTTTCTTTGCTTTTGCTTCTGCTATGCCACTTCTACAAGGACTTGATGATAGCCTTATCCACAATTGCTGCTTTTTTCAACATTTTTGGATCATGATATTGGTTTTTTCTTTGTTGGCCTTTTCTAGAATTTGGGACTTTTTTAATTTAAATTTTGCATTTAAGTGGCTAAAATATGTATTGGCTAGGGAGAGTGTGCAGCATGAAGTCCGCTATACCTGCAACTCTCATCATTGCTTCACTGCACAAAACTCAAACTCTCTCTATCTGTCTCTCCCCATGTTTCACTATTCTTATTTGTTTCTCTGTGCAACACTTTGTAGTTAACTGGTGAAACAGTAGGAGAAGTGAAGGCTGTTGCAGATATGCATCAAAGGAAGGCTGAGATGGCCAAGCATTCAGATGCTTTTATTGCCTTACCAGGTTAGCATAAAGCAACAGTTTTTACACCAAAATATTTCATTTCACCAGTTTTAGCTTACAAGATTTAACCCTATCTCATGATTTGATTCACTTGAGCCTTGCTTCTTTCCTCTGTCTTATTAACTAAAAAAGTAATTCAAGATGAATGCAAAGATCTTTACATTAAAAGATAGTTTTAGAAAAGGTACTAAGCTATGGCATAGGAAGAGTGAAGAAAACCCTTAATACTTTCACTAAAAAGTGTTCCTATTTACTTCTCTCAAAAGGCTCCCATTTTTAGTTCCTTTTTACCTGAACTTTGACTTCTATATTTATCTTGAAAGTTGAAAGATAGAGTATATATACAAGGCTTGATGTAAAAAAAAAATCCTCAAACTATACTCCTTTTTTGCTTTAAGCTCCTAAAGTATTTTTTAGTCAAAATAAGTCCTTAAACTCTTATATGTAACCACTTGAGGTCCTACTATTTTTTCAATTAGAAAATTCTTTTTTGGCCACTGATGTTGACACATCACACAAAACTAGGTACTTGTTTTGACCAAAAAATAGTTTAGGGGCCTAAAGCAAAGAAGTGGTATAGTATAGGGACTTTTTTTAGTTTATGCCTATATACAATGGCACATCTGTCATTGTAAGAGGAATTGTCCATTGCATGTTACCTACCGGAGGTTAAAAAAATATTGAAATGGAGAAAGCTTTGTAAGGTGATAATGATTAATGAGGTAGAATGAGAGCCATTATGGCAAGAATGGGTAGGCAGAGGATTGTTTGTGCCTCTACTTTCACAAAGGATGGGAGCAATGAACACCCTTGTTCTTGAAATGTGGACAAAAAGTGGGTCTATATCATCATCTAGAAATCTCATTGTTATGCATGCCATTAATGTTAAAACCATAGCACATCATATAACAGAGGGTTCAAAAAAAATCTGTTGCTTTATCTTTCAACACTTTTGGAGTTCATAATTAATTCCAACCTGAAATCTAGTAGAATCATAGATGTCATTGCTTTTGAGTACTCTTGTCCATTCCTGTCTCTCCAATCATGTTAAATCACCAATCAAATGTTGTACTAAAGTGTGACATATGATCATTTTCCACAATAAAATCGTCAGGAGGTACTAAGTTATCTCTTTTGCAGCATCACATGATTTGGTTGCTGTAATATGGTTTGGATAAGACTCATATGAACTGCATGCAGGTGGTTATGGAACTCTTGAAGAACTGCTTGAAGTGATTACCTGGGCGCAGCTCGGAATACACGATAAGCCAGTAAAGTCCTTGTTTTTTTTCCTTCCATAAATATTGATTTGTCACTCAACAAACCGATTACTGGTCCGTCACCATGAAACTAATAGCCAATAAATGCACAATTTCTCCACTTTCTTTCAGGTAGGATTGCTGAACGTTGATGGATACTACAACTCGTTGCTTTCGTTCATCGATAAAGCTGTGGAAGAAGGATTTATTAGTCCGAATGCACGTCAAATCATTGTATCTGCACCCACAGCAAAAGAGTTAGTAAAGCAATTGGAGGTATATAGATTAAAGAAGCTTCATCATCATGTAAAGTGCATATATATTTATATCTTCAAGCTGATTCCTTACCAAGAAGTCATAGGAATTCCATGGAATTATAAAGTAAAATGTGTGTATATATTAATATTAATTCAGGAGAATTTGCTTTTCATGTCTGCTTATTGTAATCAGGAATATGTCCCCTGCCATGAAAGAGTGCTTCAAAGTTGAGTTGGGAGATGGAGCAGCTTGGCTACTCTAAAACATATGATATATCTAGGTAAGGGTTGGACTGCATGAAGGAGAAGGTAGATGGAATTTGGAAGGCTCAAATTAAAAGGAAAAAAAGACTTCAAATTTCCTTCAATGGGGAAACTCTGTTGTTTTTGTAAATTACTGCTTTTGACATCAATATATGAACTTGAAGTCTTCTACAACCTTCACTTTTGCTGGAAATTTGATTCACTTTTTACATTGTAAGTACTAATTAATGTTCATGAACAGTGCCTATGATTTATTATCCTAGTCAACCGAAGTTTCCTTTAATGCTGTTTCCTAGTTGGGTGACATGATCCACTCAGTTTAACAGCCAAAAGTAGGGTTGGACATGGCCATGGACGTGGCAATTAAATCAGCAAAAACACAGTGATAACACAAACATCAAAACAAAGACTATGTCATCAAGTGAGTGAAAAATGGAAGTTCATATTAGGTATATAGAACATCTTCCTCGGTCATTGTTTCCAAGTTTTGTGTTTTGCAGCGAAGGTTCTTGAGCCAAGGGACCAAGGTTGGATTGAGGGGACTGATGGTGGCAGACGGCTCCTAAAATTTTCAAATTCCGATATAATAGTATTTATTTTTGTATTTTTGTATTAATAATTTCTTTCTATCCCCTAAAATTTTATAAATTCATCATCTTGACATAAAATTATACGTTCATGCCTAAACCCTAAACCTTAAAACAAAGCCACATAGTTCAATGATAAGAGAGCTTCGAGTGGTGACTGAGACCATTAGTGTCCTCAAGAGAGAGGATGACATTTGTGAAATGAGGGACAGATTATTAGTGAATCACAGGAAGGGGAAGAGGAGGATCATGTGCCATGGTCATTTTAGACGATATGATCCACTTATTTAGTTCGGTCCCTGTTTCACTTTCATCTCCAAAATGTAATCTATTTAGGGTTCACTAAACTTTGTTATCCCTTAAATTGAGAAAGAAAATATTAATTTAGTTGATTGACGAACACAATTAAATGTGGAAGGTGACGGTGTTAACGTGGCTATTCATGATGATTTGTGACGTGACAAATAAATTAAATTGATTTTTTGGTTGAGTTCGAAGATTAGATTAATTTATTTATTTTTTTCAAAAAAACAAAATTTAAAATATAAAAATATTCCAATATTTAAAACTTAAATATAAAAATATTCAAATATTTAAAAAATTAAATATTGAAGAATATATTTTTATAATAATAAATTATACATTATTAAAATATAATTTGTGACCCCACATTTTTGGAAGACGTATATCTCATTTATATATGAAAATGAATTCTTTCAAAAAAACAATTATATGAAAATGAATCACGAATTAAATTACCTCAGTGGTTAAAGAAATAATTATTATTTTTAGAGGTTCTGAATTTGAGCACCAACGACTGTAGCAGAATTGATTAAACGTTCATTGTCAAATAGTTGAGAGTATTTGAAATAAATACTACTTTATAATAATCTTAGTTTAATTAAAAATAATATGAAAATGAAGTATATGGATATCCACTTATGAAATGAAATTGAGGAAAAGATATAAAATTACTTATGGAATGAAATGGTTAGAGGTGGTCTTGTCAAATCTTGGGAAGTCATTCATGACCTATGTCTTTTTATTCATATATATATATATATATATATATATATATATTATCCTCTTATATAATGTAATTTTTTTTTAGTTTTACATAGATTTATGAATCATTGAATGAGTAAAAACATATGAATGGGATTAAAAAATGAGAAACATGATTTACTAGAGAAAAAAAAACAAAAAAACAAGGAGTTAATCTCATCTATTATTTTCACTCATCCAACGATCCTAAATCTGTGTAAAATCAAAGAGTCTACATTTTGTAAGTGGATATATATATATATATATATATATATATATATATAATGTTTTAAGTTTATTAAGCGATTTTAGTGATAAAAGAGAATGTCATTCTTCTTAGAAGTTTTTGGATCGAGCAACTATATTTACATAGTATACATACATTATTAAAAAATTAAAAAATTTCTAAACAGATATAACTTTATAACAACTCAAAGCTACTAAAAAATCTAAAAACACGAAAAGTGCAAAAAAAATGAATTAATTAAATCTAAAAGTACATTAGAAATTTTCAATTCCTTGTTAATTGAACATCTAACAAATTCATGAATTCAAGAATAATCATGAAAGTTACATTCTAAATATTTGTTATTCTAATTTTACTATTTTCAAAATCTAAATTCTCCATATTAATTTATTTGAAAAATCAGATTTGCATCCTCATATTTTAGGAATAATCATGGATGGTTGGGCTTAAAACTCTAATAGTTTTGATAATGGGTAAAACCTACTATGAAAGCCCTAAAAACGTTTTCATGATGTCCAAGCTCCTTCAGAACAACTACTGTCATAAAAAATAATTAACATTCGGTCTAAATATAATAATAATTCAACTTACTAACAGATTGGTTCAAGTAATAAATAGTTTGATATCGCTTAAACAAAGTCTCAAGTTCGAGTCTTTATATATATGTAAAAAATCTCTACTGGGAGACTCACCCACCAAAGGAGGTGTGTTACTCAGGTCACTACAGATTAATCAAGACGAAACCTTGGAACTGGAAGACAACAAAAAATAATAATAGTAATAATTCAACTTTAAAATATGAAAAGAATTATAAATAAAATAATAAAAAACATCTTTTAATTTTATTCTAAATAATAATTTTAAAAATTAATACAATATTAATTATTATTTATATCATATCTTAAAACTACATCACCCACATCTATTTCTACATGATGATTCATATTTTTAGAGATTTAGTAATTATCCAATGAAATTAGGTGTGGTAAGAAGTCATTTTACCTTTGCAATTCAATTTGTTGGTCTAAAAAGAAAGCATATATGCCCTTTGAATTTTGACTTCTTTTTTCTCCTTTTCGTAAGAGATCAAATCGAAACCGGTTCATCTCGATCGTAGTCTCTTGAAACTAACGGCTCAGATTCAACACTTGTACCATCCATCATTTACTTTGTGAAGTAAAGTGGATCAATGAGAACTCAGTAGCTCAACACACGGGGAACTCCATCCCAGATTTCCAAATTCCATTTCACTTTGTAAAGAAACAGAATGAAAAATTAGATCTTTTTCCTGTTTTCAAATCAATAAAAATCCCAACCTTTTTCCCAGCAAGAGAAAGGGAAACAATGAACGTGAGTCGTCCGGCGATTCATCCGGTGGAGGCTCCTCCGATGACGGAGGCCGCCGTGCACCGTCCTAGAGTAAGGATGAAGGACATACCAGGCATGCCTGGGACTAAAGGTGGCCTCTTTCTTCGTCTTTTTCAGTTCATTTCCTCCATCATTTCTGTCTCTGTCATGGCCACCACCAATGATTTCCGCTCCGCCACAGCTTTTTGGTGAGTACCCCTTTTTTCTTTCCATTCCTTTACTTATTCTGATGTTTCAATCTTCCATTTTTTTTTTTGACCTTGTTTCCTTTTATGAATTTATTTTTTGTACAAACACCCTGTAGATTGTATAGTTGAGCTATTGAAATGATTTTATCTTTTGTACAAACTATTTATAGTTGTTATTCCAGTTTTAAAATCAAATGCAAAATCTTTTTTTTCTAGTTTTTCTATAGAATTCTAATCTTTCAACCAGACATATGGGTAAGTTGTTTGCTTGGAATGGTATCTATGTTTGTATCACAATTTATACTGTAATGTATTTGAGATAGGACTTGAATGATCGGTATAGTTATGGGAAAATGAATGCCTTTTTATTTTTAATTGAATTTAGCTGTTCTGACTTTGACCACATAATGTAATATGTTGAGCTAAAGTGAGTTGGCAATGCCTATGTTACTCGGACTCGACCGAGAGTGTTTAATAATGTATGCCTGCTTGTTCATCATGGGGATATTCAGAGTTTCTCACTTCATAGTTTTTGAGGCTCTTGGAGGGTCATGTTCCCATATCATGTCCAACTTAGGGTTCCACATTTATATCTGTTTGACAAGCTTCCTTGAAGTGGTTCTGCATTTTCTTTGATGGTGACTTAAACTATTATGCATTTGTCTCTCTTCAACATAGTTGGATGGCTTTTCTTTGGTAGTACGGACTCTGAATTTCTATTGCTACATCAGTCAGTTATTCACATTCATGGGTGTATATTTAGCTTCACTTACCAGTTGCATAAGGTTAGTAAAGTTAATGCCTATGCATCTGTGTAAGTGTATATTTAGATATATGATGACGGTTTCACAGTTTTCATCTTAATACTAGCATCAACATTTGATTTCTTTTATTGCATCAGCTACCTTGTTCTTGCTGTTGGCCTGCAAAGTTTATGGAGCCTGTCCCTGGCATTTGTCGACATATATGCCATTTTGGTCAAACGAAGTCTGCGAAACCATGTAGCACTACGTTTATTCACGATTGGTGATGGGGTAAGACTTAAGAGACACTTGATCAAGCATGAAAAGTATGCAGCATAGTTTACTATAGTCATCTTTTTGTTTGTCGTTTTATTTACCGATTCAACTTTAGGAAACTTGTATGGCACTTGTTGTGTTAATTTAGGCTTTGCTGATGTATATTTCAGTAATCACTGGCTATTCTGATTCTGTGAATGAACTTTCCATCTAATTTTGAAAACAATTCCCCCCAAGCTTTGGTGATTTAAAGGTATTAAAAATGGATAATCAGACTTTATTGATCAAAGTTAAGTTTCTCAATGCAAGTTCTAGAATGCCATTGCACATACTGGGGACTGTGGGGATGTTTAGTTATTGCTTTTTTTGATATGGGGTTTACTTCATTTTGTGAGTTGTATCAAATCGGTGTGTGTGAAATTGCTAGGTCTTTAAGTAAATTGTTAAGCATGTGAAATTGGTCGTATGCATGAAGAAATTTGTCTAATGTCTAAGTCCAATTCCGAGGTATGTACTCTGTATCAGAATTGCTTAAAATGATGTTTCGTTGCACAGATCACTTCGACCCTTACATTCGCCGCTGCTTCTGCATCAGCTGGTATAACAGTCCTGATTGGAAATGATCTTGACAAATGTGGTCTGAACCACTGCACTCAGTTTGAAACTGCTACAGCAATGGCCTTCATCAGCTGGTTCGCCATGTCGCCATCCTTTCTGTTGAGTTTCTGGTCATTGGCTTCCCAGTGATGATTGTGGAGTTTGCACTTCCTTCTGACTTTTCAATATGTTGTGTTGTTGATTAAACCAACAGTGTATATATACATAGATTTTTTGCTAGGGTTCCTGAGTTTTCTTCTTAAAACAGTACTTGTATATTTGAGTAAGCACACTATTTTCATTATAAATTACTTTCTTCCCTGCTTTTCTCACAACTCTCAACACTTATTGGCTACTGGTAACAGATTTTCTATTTAAAAGAGAGCAACTCTTTAACTTTGAGCTAATGACCGTGTCGGTATTTTTGAAATTCAAATCCAAGCACATAAAACCACTTCCTTTATCTTCAAGCTGTGATTTTGCACCAAATTTTTCTCAAGAAAAAGATTATGATCAACATTTCATGAACTAAAAGATGGCAGGGGACTCCTCCAAGTCCAATCCCATACAAGAAACCGATCCCTGTCACAATCCACCATCTAAGGAAAGAAGAGATTTTGTAGCCCTAAAACAGCTATTACAAGAAAATTTGAGGCCTTGATTATGCATGGGGAAAGAACAACTTCAAAGTTCATCACCATAACGAGTTACTAGGGAAGCTGCAGATTCCTAACCAATTAGTTGCAAGCAATGTAGCAGAGTGAAGTTGTGCTCAACCCGAATATCACCAATTTTTTTTGGGGGAGTTTCTATACTATGATCGACACCTCCGTTTCTCGGCTTCAAGCTCGTTTTTTAAAGTTTCTATCTTCTCGAGTAAACCTGCATTTTCCTGGAAAAATTGGAATTAGTCAATGTAACAGGAAGCAATAATTGAGGCATTATTAATTTTCTTCTGCAAACCCATTTTTAAGTACCAGTAGCAATTGCTGTTTCAAAAAGTTTTAAATGACTTGTTAACGATAGCAAAAGTCTCTCTCACATTCACTTTAGGAAAGTCATGATAAATGACCTTTCCAGTAAAATCAATGATCAAATGCCTTAGTTCTAGCCTTTCCATTGAAGAAGGTTTTCAAGAATGACAAATAAAACATACAGGATCAGTGATTATAAGAACAATATAACAAGAAAGAAAGATTAAAGAAAACAACTTTCAGTAGTGAAGAAGTTACCTTTTGCAGCATCTCTAGTCTTTTATTGGAGCTAGTGGAATCTTCCTTCTTTTCAAAGGACTCCTTGATCTGTGAAAAGGACACATACTCTATCCGTCACAAGAGTTGTCAAGGACGAATTAAGGATTAAAAAGATAATAACGAAAGAAGTTTCTTTCTTCCAGCATCTATTTAACCTTAAAACTCACCTCTACAAGAAACTTACTAAAGCATAAATGGAGTAACCTCTAAAATATGCTTGTCCAAATAGCATGTTAGTTTTTCCCTATTCTCAGTGCATATCACTTCCCGATATTTAATTAGTCCTTATGAACAGACTACAAAAAGTTCCGAGAAATGCCGAATAACACTCTCACCATGAACAACATGATAATATAAGGAGGCTTAAAAGAAGAAATACCAGGTCAAACAAATTATTCCAGGAAATTAGCGCGAAATTATTCTTCATAACAAATTATTAGTATGAGTTGCGGCTGCATGAAATTTCAATTAAAACCAGGAACCATGGAAAGAAAGAAACGGTCGAGTATAGCTTTTTTAAAAGGTAGAATTCTGCAGAATGTCACTGAGAAGTTGCTCGATTATAGCTTTTAAGGGAATTCTCCAGTAACAAGATCCAGATTTTGGCTTTTTAAGCAGGAATTTGATAGATTTTTTAGCTCAAGGGAACCCAAGATAAATTCTTTCAGTTTCATATACGAATTAAAACAGCAAAAGTCACTTAATAGCTCCAAATTTGAACTTTTTCATGTGAACTGATTTGCAAGATCAGCCATTTTTTCTTATTGAAACACTATTAGAATTGTTCTTTTAAATTTTCTTTCTTCAAAATTGAGTAAAACCAATAATAGCAATTGTAAACCTAAAATCACTAATTGATTCAAATTTAATAAGAAAATGAAAATGGAAACAAGAGAAGATACCTCTTCTAGTTCCTTGGCACATTTGGACGACTTTTTTGCCTCTACATCAAATCTCAGCCTCCACTCCGCGGATTCATCCATTGCCTCTTTGTTTGCAAGATCAAACTGTCTCCTTTTCTCCAAGAAATTGAAAACAAAATCATTTTAATTACAATATAAGCAGAAAGTTGAAAACCCAGAATTCAAAGGAACCTAATTTTTAACCAAAACCCAAAAAATTTATATACAGATATAAACTAACCTTATCAACTCAGCGTCGTCGGAAGAGATAGAGTGTTGAATAGCCCAAAGCCTGAAATAAACTGCCACCCCTAAAAACATAGCCACCGCTAATCCCCACAATATTCTGCTGCTCCCTCTTCTCGCCATCTTCGTTTTCTTCTCCTTTTGATTTTATCACTCTGCTCTTTCCTTCCCGATCTATTTTATTCAGTTTTAGCAGAATTATAAAAGTAACACATTAGCTGACGGAACGAAACCAAGTTGGGAGAAAAAAAGTTCGGCACAAGTACAATCTCAATTCGATAACTCATGAATAAAATTTGCATAAAAAATTGCCCAAACTGTACTTTTGTATCGAATTTTAGTCTATCAAGTTATCTAACATTAGGAACGCTATATTTGTTTAGGTGTACGGGCCGTCGGAGTTAGTTTTTCTCGTTAAGTGTAATCTGATAATTTTTAAATTGATTTTTTAAAAAAATATTATTATATTTATAAAAAAAATCTAACTTTTTTTAAATTACAAAATCCCTAAAAATCCTTAAATTCTAACACTAACCCGCCCTCAGCTTCCTTTCCAGCCATGACCACCGCCGCTGACATAGTATTTGCCATCATCCTAGTTATATGCCGTCCTAGTTGTCGTCGATTCACCGTCGGAATCGCGTGGGATCAAGATTTTCATCCTAGGATTCGCGGGATATAAAACTTCGATTTGTCGTCGATCGATCTTCAATCGATCACAATTTCATAGGGGTTTTGGTCGCCGAGGAGAGGGGAGGTCGGGTAGAGCTTCTTCGATGGCAAAGGGTGGCGATCGACGTGGGTTTAGGGGTTGAAATGAAGGTTTTTAAAGTTTAGGGGTTATTTCAAAATTTATGTGTTTTCTTTTTTTTAAAATATATATTTTAATTTTTTTATATAAAATTTTTAAAATTATCAGATTGTTACACATTTCACTTAATGAGAAAAACTGATGTCGTTGATGGTCGGGCACCTAAAAGGATAATGTTTGTAACGTTAGGTATCTGGATGTGTCAAAAAATAATGTAGACACCTATTCAAACATAAAAGGTATAGTTTAGGCACTTATTTGGGCATTAAGCCTTTTTTTTTAACAGTATTCTGTAATTCTATTAGGTATTTTTGTGTATTTAATAGTGTTTGTTTCATTTATAAAATTTACCATTATTTTTTGAAACAAGATTACTATAATATAAAATTACTTGATGTATTATTGAGGTGTTATATCACCTTATTTAATTCATTTGTTGGAATGTAAGATTATGTTGTTTGGTTAATAAAACATAAAATTATCTAAAAATATATTTTACTAAATTGTCTTTACGAAATATTTTCTAAACTAGAAGCAAAATTTTCATATAACTTTTATTTCAAGAGAATAATCGGTTGATTGATCTTTACATTAAGGTCTTCGAATATATTTGAATAAATCATTTTTCGAATATTGATCGAATTATCAAACAAACCTGATGCTAAAGTTAACCAAATTTGAGGGTTTTCACTTTTCATGACAAAAAAATAAAGAATTCATAAAAGACTCGAAGAATTTCGATACGAATTTATCGAATTGAGACAACATGAAATCTTCAATTTATGAAGTATGAACTTCATCTATACTTTCTAATGAACGATGTTTCAACACGAGCAAGGACAGTGATATAACTAGAGGCCAAATCAACGTAGATCGAATACAATTTAACATAAATCTCAATTGTGCTACAAAATGCTCTCACAATAATGATGTTATACAGAATGTAACTTGTATCTCAACGCATTACTTGCAGTTTCTATTTCTAAAAACAAAACCAAATATTAAACCCAAGCAACATTAATCCATTAACACAGCAAAATAAACAAACATGTATTTCATAAAATATTGAAACAAATTAACATCCAAATTTAACACCCCATCCATAAAAATAACATTCAACTTAAGCTAATAATGTTTCTCTCCTCTTGGGTTCGAAAGTAAAAGCAAAGAAGGAACCTAAACAACACCGGTCATATTTTTCATGGTGCATTGCTCTACGTCTAATTGATGCTCTCCCCAAGATGCTTAAGCTGCCATGACTGCTATGGTGGTGGAAGAAATATAAAAATGGAGGCTAGAAAATAAAAGGGGAAGAAGAATAGTGTGAAAATTGTGAACGTTAGCCCTAAAAGTCAAGGCTCTATCCAATAGGAAAATTTCTAGTTTTTCTGCATTTTTCAACCTTGATATTATCCAAATGAGACAGTTGAGCGTCCAAGAAGATTCTCTATAATTGCCTGGTGAGTTATCAGTAGCTGCAGAACCGGCTCAACAATTCTATCTCGCATTGGCTCACAACAAATACTGCATCAAAAAAATCTCACAACATCAAAATAGCGATTCGTAGCAAAAAACATAAAATTCAGCCCAAGAAACAACTCACTTCCAATCATGCAAAAGATGGAAAATGTACTAAATTAAACCTAAAATTAGTTAGATAACAGTTAACGCATGTTACTAATGTGATATCTTCACACGTTTTTTTATTGTTGATGCATCACATGTCATGTCCTCACATTGAGTGATGTGTCACATGTTATGTCATCACCTTGGGTGACTTGAAATATGCTACATCCTCATCTTGTGTGACGTGTCGTAACCGGTTTTCGCCCTGGTACGAAATTTTACTTGGCGGAAAAAATAAAATGAATAGGTAAATGATTTTGATTTAAAAAATGTTTTAGGAGTCGCCATTGACATTTTTGGGGTAGATAGGTCAAATACCTAAAAACAATCTTTTAAAATAGTTTTGAAGAAAATATAATTTAAAAGATAAATTGATCTGCGTATAACCAAAGATTTTAGTAAAAAAATGATTCGTGGTCGTTTACATTTAGGGAATGATTAGCACCTCTATAATGTCCAAAATTGGTACTCATTAATTATAAATTGTCTATATTATTGGAAATTTAAGAATTCAAAAATATATTTAATTCATAATCATATTATTTCAAATTTATTAGTATAATTTTAAGAAAATATTTATATAAATAAGATATTTATTTACTTAGAAATATCAGAAAAGGACTTCTAGGTGCTTTAAGACAGCCCATTTCTTAATATTAAAAAATAAATAAATATTAATAAAACATTTCTCTAAAAATAATTAAAATAAATTAATATATAATTTATTAAAATAAGATATTTATTTATTTAAGAATATCAGAAAATGACTTCTAGGTGCTTTAAGACAGCCCATTTCTTAATATTAAAAAACAAATAAATATTAAAATATGATTATTTTTCCTAAAAGTAATTTATATAAAATTAAATTTCTAAATAGGATTTTTATTTAATAGAAATAAAATAAAATAAATAAATATTTATATATATATATATATATAATAATAATAATAATAATAATTAAATATATTGAAAATAAACATATAAACTTAAAATACAACTAAATAGTGACTAAAATAAATAAAATTAAAATTATAAATTTAAAATATAAAAAGCAATAAAACTTGTAATTAAAAATAAATGAAGATATTAAAATTAGTGACTATATTAGAATATATTAAAATTAAATACTCTAATTTGTAATGAAGATATTAAAATTAGTGACTAAAGTTACAAACATGGGATGGCAACGAGTGTAATTTACCCATTTAAAATTACGCAAATACCCCTCCCCCAAAACGGCGTTGTTTGGGAAAGGGTATTTAAACCCGAATATGGTCGGCCCTTAAGGGCCATTCTCTCATTTTTTTACTTCTCTCTCTAACTGAGAGAGTTTTAAAACTCTCTCGCCTCTCTCTAGATTCTCCAAACGGAGAAAGGCCGGTCAACGGCCCGCAACCGTCTGCCGCCGTTAACTCTATCGCTGGCCACCGCCTTCGGTGGCTAGATAATATTATTTTATACGAAAATAACACCCCGATCTCCCCAAGGCCGAATCTGGCTTTAGTTTCCCCTAAAAGACTACTAATCGGAGTAGATCTAAGAAAATACCTTCGTATTTTCTATTCTCCGGCGATGTTTGGTGCTTTTGGGGATGATCGAGGCTTCAAGGGTAAGTTCTCTTTCTTCTCTTTTTTTTGTTGGTTGTGCTTTTTGGTTGTTTTCTGTTGGGGTTTTTTGTTGGCAGAGGGCTCGGTGGCTTTTATAGCCACCACCGAGGCTCGTCTCGGACCAGTCACAAGGGTGGAAGTTTGGTGAGTCACCAAACTATAGCGGCTGGTGAAGGTGTCAAAGAGGCGACCGACATTGTGGCCCTAGGGTGATGATACCCTAGGGTTTCATCTAGAAGGCTGTGAGCCGTTGGATCAAGCCAGATCCAATAGTGGTAAAGGAGCGGCGGTTGGTGAAGATGTTGAAACCCTAGTTGGGTTTAGGGTTATGTAACTGGGTCAGGTTTTGGGTTTCTGGGTACCCATTTGTAGTTGGCTTCTGGTTTAGGCCTGTAATAATAATAATAATAATAATAATAATAATAATAATAAAAACTAAGAAATAAAATAATAATAATAGTATAAATAAAATAAAATAATAATAATAGTATAAATAAAATAACATAATAATAATATTAATAATAATAAAAGCAAATGGATAAAAAAATTAGTATCTTCAGCTGCCCCTCTTTGCTCATTCTTATGTTAACAAGAATAGGGCAAATACGAAAAGATAATAAGTTTTTTATCCATTTGACTTCACTTGATTATGATGGCAATGTTGAACAAATTCTTCTTTGGGATTAGTTCTTCTCATTATGAACTTTTCCACTTAGGATGAAAATTTATCTCCTTCTGTGATAAGATCTTCAAAAGAGGTATGGTTGATTCAACTTCAATATGTGATGAATCAAATTAAGGTTGAACAAGTTCTTCTTCTTCTTCATATGAGTTCTTCTCATTATGAACAATTCTGGAAATGTTTATGCTGATCTATCTCCTTCTGTGATACAGTCATGCAAAGGTTGAACAAGTTCTTCTCATTATGAACTTTTTCTTCCTCTTCAGATTAGTTCTTCTCATTATGAACTTTCTCTGGAAAAAGTTGATGCTGATCTATCTCTTTCTGTGATAGAGTCATGCAAAGGTTGAACAAGTTCTTCTCATTATGAACTTCTTCTTCTTCTTCAGATAAGTTCTTCTCATTATGAACTTTCTCTGGAAACATTGATTCATCTAATGATGAATTTGAGCAAAAGATTGAATAAATTCTTCTCATTATGAACTTCTTCTTCCTTCTTTAGATGAGTTCTTCTCATTATGAACTCTACCTGGTAATGTTGATCCATCGAATGATGAATTCAAGCAAAAGGTTGAACAAGTTCTTCTCATTATGAACTTATTCTTCCTTATTCAGATGAGTTCTTCTCATTATGAACTCTACTTGGCAATGCTGATCCATCGAATGATGAATTCAAGCAAAAGGTTGAACAAGTTCTTCTCATTATGAACTTCTTATTCCTTCTTCAGATGAGTTCTTCTCATTATGAACTCTACCTGGCAATGCTGATCCATCGAATGATGAATTTAAATCTTTGCTAAAATCTTCGAAATTCCTGTCAAATATTCAACATGGATAAAACGAATGAAAATGCCCCTATTTTGTAAATGTCTAAATATGATGCATGAATGTTAAGTTCAACTTTATTTGATTTCAATGTGGCCAACTCGATCTTCCTTCACTTAGTCAAAATCATTTCAAGCTGATATTCTCTTTTTTGGAAGAGACTCTATATCCTCTTTGCTTTATTTGCATTAAAGTCTCAGAAGAAATGTTTCATTCACAAAATTCTTGATGCGGTCAGAATTATGACCTTGATGCCCCATTTTTGTCTTTGATAAAACTGGCTTTCTTTTTCTGAATTTGCGTAGAAATCCAATAAATCTTTCTTCTTTGAAGAGAGAATCTATCATCTTTGAAGAGAGAATCTATCATCTTTGAAAAGAGAATCTATCATCTTTGAAGAATGTAGATGTAGATATGTCAAACTTAGTAGAGATAAATTAAGAGAGCAGTATGTTTTGATTTGACTCTTGAAACACATCATAAGGAGGATTTATCCTAATTCCTTTCATGTCTCCACATTCAATTAGATCTCGAACAAAGTCATTCAGACCATATTATGTCAAGATGCTTAACAACAATCTGTTGTTCAATCTTAGTTGGCTTCACTAGTTTATTGTTGTTAAAATTTCAGCTTCCCTTCTGTGGAAAAAAATCTTCATCATATCTTACTTCAAAGCTTGGTGTTGAAGAAGACAAACTTCATTTTAGATCAATAAATGAAAACAGCATATGATCACAACATTGGTTTAGCACCATAATTACGGGTTCAGTAAAACATTCGACAACATATTCATCCTTTCCTGTGGCTTCTGCCCAGAATTTTTTTCCTGCTTTTCTGTTTTACTTGCTTCCAAATGACTCTATCATGGTAATAACTTATTTGCTTTTCAACAATGATTGCAAATGTTGATAAGACTTACTTTGGATTCAATGTACTTAAAAGTATTAACATAAAGTAATAGCCAGAAATCTTTTACTTATTTCAAAAATTATGTTAATCCATTTGCATGATGTTTATAAAAAAGAATAAATTGAATTTAGAAAATAAATTGAATTTCGAAAAGATAAACTTGGAATCTATTAATAAATAGACAGAAATATATTCAAAGTTATGGCAAACATAGGAATGATAAAAATTCAAATGTCTCAACAAATTATTAGCATAAGTATTTCTAAACTAATCAAATTGATATAATTTAGAGCACTGAGGTAAGCTTATGTCTGGAAGATCTTGAACGTTGTCAGAATGCTTGTAGATATCAAGTTCCTCCCAAAATATCAAACTCTTAAGAGGTTTTAATTGACAGATGTCTAATATCAACATGCATTTGAGCAGCCCTTTCAGGTTTTCAACTCAAATCCTTCATTTGGTTGCAAGACCCCTTTGCGGGTTTTCATCTTAACCCTCATTTTCTATTTTCTTCTTTTTCTTTTTTTATTATTATTATTTTTTCATTTTTTTCTTTTCTTCTTTAAGCATAATATTTCTTGACAGAATATGAGTTTATTGGGTTTCTCATAACTCTTCCATCCATTTCTGCCAAGATTAAATCTCCTCCGAAAAAAGGCCTTTTTTACAACATAGGACCCTTCCCAATTAGGCATCCATTTCCCACGGAAATCTTTATGTATAGGAAAGATCTTTTTCAACAATAGATCACCCTCTTTGAATTATCTCGGATGTACTCTCTTGTCATGAGACTTCATCATTCGTTTCTGATACATCTGCCCATGGCAAATAGCTTTCAATCTATTCTCATCAATAAGGTTCAATTGATCAAATCGAGCTTGGATCCATTCAGATTCATCCAATTTTACCTCTCTCAAAATTTGAAGTGACGGAATCTCAACTTCAATTGGTAAGACTGCTTTCATTCCATAGACTAAAGAAAAAGGCATTGCCCCAGTAGATGTTCGCACAATAGTTCAATATGCATATAAGGCAAAAGGTAACTTCTCGTGCCAATTTTGTAAGTTTCAATAGTCTTTGTAATGATTCTCTTGATGTTCTTATTTGCTGCTTCAACTGCCCTATTCATCTTTGGACGATATGCCACTAAGTTTGCATGCTTGATCTTGAACTGTGCACAAAGTTCAGTCATCATTTTGTTTTTCAAGTTCAGAGTATTATCTGTAATGATTCTCTCTGGTAGCCCATACTGGAAGATTATTTATTTCTTTATAAATTTGCAAACTGTAGACCTCTTAATATTGACATATGAATCAGCTTCAACCCACTTGGTAAAATAGGCAATTCCCACTAGGATGAAACAATGTCCATTTGATGTTTTTGGTGTGATTGCCCCAATGACGTCTATTCCCCATATAGAAAATGGCCAATGCGCTGTCATTACATGTAAAGGTGATGAAGGTACATGAATCTTATCTGCATATATCTGGCATCTATGACATCTCATTGCATAATCAATGCAATCTGTATACATAGTATCCCAATAATACCCATATCTCATTATTTTTCTAGCCATGGAAAGACCATTTTGCATGTGTTCCACATATTCCACTGTGTATTTCCTCAATAATGCTTCTGGCTTCGCTAGTATTTACACATCTCAATAGTATTTGATCATTGCTTCTTCTATACAAAGTCTCACCATCAAGAAAGTATCCAGTAGCCATTCTTCTCAATGTTCTTTTATCAATCTCAGATGCATTTTGTGGATAACTTTGATACTTGATATATATTACAAGAGATCGTAATACCATGGCTTGCCATCTGCCTCTTCTTCCACACTATTGCAATGTGTAGTGTTAACTTCCTAAAAAGGCTACTTTTAAAGCCTTTTTCACTTAAGTTATTGTTTGTTTAAAAGCTCATTTTAGTCATTTTAGGATCATGTAGTTGCATATAGTTGCATTTGTGGTGGTTGTGCTATTTTATTTCTTAATGGTGCTGTTTGAGGGAAAGGTGCAGTTTGTCTATGGTGTGCAGGGAATAGCAAGAAAAAGGATTCTTTGGGAAGTAATGCCGCGGCATCACACGTTGCTAAAGCAGATTGAAATGCCTTGGCATTTCTGGCACAGAAAAAGACAAAAAGATATTTCTGCATAAGGACAACTGGCACTGGACAGCTGTCTCTGCACGTGAAGGATTGCTGTAACCGCCTGCCAGAGCTGCCAAAGGACCACTGCCACTTGGAGGATAAGGTTCATGCACAACATGTGATTCTAGGGGTATGAGGGGTATTTTGCACCCAATAACCTCATCATTACCCCTAGATATTTTTATTTATATATGACACCTTATGGGAGAGAAAAAAGAGGGGGGAGAGAGAGCATACACATAGAGCAGAAAAAAATCACATTTTTATTTTCTCTTTTCCTTTCTTCTTCCTTGGGATATTCCTCCATTGATAAAGCTCCAAAGAGTGGCAAGCTAGGCGCCGGAAGGAGCTAGCGAGCTAGGTAGTTCATGGTGGCCGAGAGGAGACCTCCGGTGGCGCGTCGGTGGTAAGCTAGGCTTGTAAGAGGCATGGAAATGTCCATCTCTTAGATGAAGGTTAGTTATTCGGAAGAATCCTAAGCTAAAAATACTTGTAAGTATTCGGAAGAAACGCAAGATAAGATCTTCATAAGCAATGGGTTATGGTATTTTCAAGGGGCTTTGAACCGGCTTAGAAATATTATAACTTAATCCCTTAGATCTCAAAAGAGACTAGGATAGGATTTTAACGACTAAAAAGGGTGTCTTTATCAATAGGGTAGGCTGTCCAACATCGTTGAGTGAGAGCAGATGCCTTGGCATCCTATTCTGTTAGGTTCTTTTGAACACCTTAGGAAAGCCCTGTCGAGTAAGTAAAGACAAGATAGCTTAAATATACTTGAGAAATAAGTTTAGCAACCTTAGACCAATCCTTACCATTCATTTCATTGGAAGCTTGTCACGTGAGGATTATTTTCTTCTTATTTTATTTATTTATTTTTACTGTCTTTACCATTTCTCATTGCCTCAACATTAAACATCCATCATTGCCACTGCATTTCCATTTGCTACACCATCACACCATCAATCCGCATCCACCAGCATACACATATCCATTGCCGTGACATTTGTATATATCAAGACTAACTATACTTAGATAATTTAGTGCGTTGCTTTGGTTAGACTTTCGTAATTTCACCCAATCCCTGTGGAGACGATACTCACTCATCATTATATTACTTGAGCGATTGTGTATACTTGCACATTATTTGCGTATATTTTATAGTACTCACAACACGCGAACAAGTTTTTGGCGCTGTTGCCGGGTATTGGCAGCCTGAAGTTATTTAGTTTTGCCAGAGCATTTTATTTTGTTTTGCATTTTTATTTTTTTGTATAGTTTACTTGATATTTTTGTTTTATTTTTCAGGTTTATTTAGTGTATGCCTAGAAGAAATGCTGAAGAGCCTTTGGAACCAATAGAACCTGAGATTGAAAGACTCTTTAGAAGAAGAAGACGTGCTCAAGGAAATATGTATCAGATTGGAAACCAAGGCATTGGTCAAGATGACGGAAATCAGAATGTCGCGGCATTAAACAATGCTGAACCTGCTATCAGGCCTCGTGTTATTCGAGATCATTTAAATCCGATGCTGGATGATCTGAATCCTGGGATTGTGGCACCCGAAATTCAAGCTGCACATTTCGAGCTGAAACCAGTCATGTTCAACATGTTGAATTCCATTGGGCAGTTTGGGGGTATGCCAACTGAAGATGCCAGGCAGCACATTCGCAATTTTCTGGAAGTTTGTGATTCTTTCCACCAAGAAGGAGTGCATGAGCATTTTCTGAAATTAAAGCTTTTTTCCGTATTCATTGCGTGACCGAGCAAGAGCTTGGTTGAGTGGTGTACTAGCCGGTTCGATGGAATCATGGGCCGATCTTTGCAATAGTTTCTTATTGAGGTACAACCCACCAAACATGAATACGCAGCTAAGGAATGAAATATCATCTTTTCGCCAGGGCGACGACGAATCCATGTATGAGTGTTGGGATCGTTACAAGAGTTTGCTTTGAAAGTGTTCAAATCATGGTTTTCATGATTGGACTCAAGTAGTCATGTTCTATAATGGAGTCAATGCACCCACGATGATGTTACTGGATGCCTCGGAAAATGGGACATTGCTGGACAAATCACCTACGGAGGCGTTTGCTATCTTGGACAGAATTTCTAACAATGATTATCAATTTCCTTCCTCAAGACTTGGGAGTGGGAGGAGAGCACCTGGAGCATTCGAGTTAGAAGCCAAAGATTCGGTGTCCGCTCAACTCTCCGCTATTACTAATATGTTGAAGAACTTACAATGTTCCACTGATGTGAAGGAAGTGAAAACAACTAATCTGGCATGTCTGTTATGCCAAGGCAATCATCACGAGAGCGAATGCCCAACCAACCATGAGTCCATCAACTTTGTTGGTAATTACAATCGTGGCAGCAACAATCCTTACTCAAACACTTATAATGCTGGATGGCATCAGCATCCCAATTTCTCATGGGGAAATCAAGGAGCCCACAATGCTAATCAACCTACTAGGCAGCAGAATCACAATGAGCCTCAAAGTTACCAAAATGCTATGCCATGGCATAATGCTAACAAAGGAGCTTCATCTTCAGCGAGCATAAGTTCCTTAGAAGCTACAATTCAAGAATTCATATCTACTACGAAGACAATGCTGCAAGACCATTCTACTTCAATTAAAAATCAAGGAGCTTTACTTCATAGTCAAGGCGCCTTACTTCAAAGCCATAGCTCGTCTTTGAGAGCTTTGGAAGGTCAAGTTGGTCAGATGGCTACGGCATTGCAAGAGCGTCAGCAAGGACGTTTTCCAAGTGATACTGAAGTCACTAAAGGGCCTGGAAAAGAGCACTGCAATGTGTTAACTCTTAGGAGTGGAACACAAATCAATCAACAAGTCAAAGATAGTGGGCCACAGCATGATGATTCTAATCTCACTACTGAAGCTGAATTACAAGATGATAGAGTTTCTGAGAAGGACAAGGAGGAGGATTCTGCCAAGGTACCAGATTCTGATGCCAAGGAAAAAGAAAATTCTATTCCTACAGCTAAGGAAGCTAGACCTCCCCCACCCTTCCCGCAAAGATTGAAGAAGCACAATGATGAAGTTCAGTTCAAGAAGTTCGTAGACATTCTTGATCAGCTCCATATCAATATACCTCTCTTGGAAGCTGTTAAACAGATGCCGATGTATGCCAAATTTTTGAAGGACATCTGTACCAAGAAGAGGAAAGTAGAGACTGTTGCCACGGCAACAGAATTTTGTTCTTCATTGAGTAAGTTGCCGCCAAAGAGAAATGATTCGGGCAGCTTCATTATTCCTTGTTCAATTGGAGCTAATTTCGTTGGAAAGGCTTTATGTGATCTTGGTTCAAGTGTCAACTTAATGCCGAAATCGATATTCTTGAAGCTTGGCATAGGAGATGCAAGACCCACCTCAGTTATTTTACAACTTACCGACAAATCCCATGTTAAACCTGAAGGGAGAGTCGAGGATGTCATAGTAAGGGTGGACAAGTTTGTGTTTCCAGTCGACTTCTTAATTCTGGACTGGGAAGTTGATGCCAAGGCACCAATCATTCTGGGAAGACCTTTCCTAGCCACTGGACGTATCTTGATAGACTGTGAAAAAGGTGAACTCACCATGAGAGTGGCTGATCAGTGTGTGACTGTCAATGTTTTTAGAACGCTCAAATATGTTGATGACACTGAAGAATGCCAAGGCATTTCTGAATTGAACTCAGTGATTGAAGAAGAGACTGAACATCTTTACCAGAACAACTTCATTCAGCTAGCAGAAAATGAATATTGGGTGGATGATGGAAGCTTAGTGGAGTCCAACGACTTTCCAATTTTGGATGAGCAATCTAGCTTAGTACAAGTTAGATCAGGTATGAATTTTGAACCTCTGAATTTTGATGAATTCATTTCTCCTAAGCCTTCATTATTGCATGCACCCAATCTAGAGCTTAAGACTTTGCCAGGGCATCTTAAATATGTTTACTTAGGTAGCGATGAGACTTTACCGGTGATTATTTCAGCTAACCTTACTGCTAACCAAGAGCAAAGTTTGTTAAGTGTTTTGATGCAGCATAAGAAAGCAATTGGTTGGACTATGGCCGATTTGAAAGGCATTAGTCCCATGATCTGCATGCACAAGATTCTGCTAGAAGATTGCCACGTCAATTCAATTGAACCACAAAGAAGACTCAACCTTGTTATGAAGCAAGTGGTGATGAAAGAAATTCTAAAATGGCTTGATGCTGGAGTGATCTACCTTATCTCCAATAGCTCATGGGTGAGCCCTGTCCAATGCGTTCCGAAGAAAGGAGGCACGACGGTGGTTACGAATGAGGATAATGAGCTATTACCCACTCGCACTGTGACCGGATGGAGGATATGTATGGACTATAGAAAACTCAATAAAGCTACGAAGAATGACCACTTTCCTCTACCTTTCATTGACCAAATGTTGGATCGATTGGCCGACAAAGCATTCTATTGCTTTTTCGATGGGTACTCGGGGTATAATCAAATTGCCATCGCACCAGAGGACCAGGAGAAGACTACATTTACTTGTCCCTATGGCACTTTTGCCTTTAGGAGGATGCATTTTTGGACTCTGTAATGCCCTGGTAACGTTTCAGCGCTGTATGCAAGCTATATTTTCATATATGGTTGAGGATTTTCTGGAGATCTTCATGGATGACTTTTTCTATTTGTGGGGACGACTTTGAACGATGCCTCGACAATTTAGCAAAAGTTCTCAAGAGATGCGAGGAGGCTGAGTTGGTCTTAAACTGGGAAAAATGTCACTTCATGGTGACTGAAGGTATTGTATTAGGCCACAAAATTTCACACAAGGGTATTGAGGTGGACAAGGCAAAGATTGAAGTGATTGAAAAATTGCCACCACCAACTTCGGTCAAGGAAATAAGAAGTTTTCTTGGACATGCTGGATTCTATAGAAGGTTTATCAAAGACTTCTCCAAGATTTCTAAACCCTTGTGCACATTGCTTCAACAAAACCAACCCTTTGTGTTTGACGAATTATGCCTCGGCGCGTTTACTAAGCTAAAGCGACAACTGATCTCGGCACCCATTGTAGTCCCTCCCGACTGGACATCACCATTTGAGTTGATGTGTGATGCAAGCGATTATGCCGTAGGAGCTGTTTTGGGGCAATGCCGAGGTAAAATCTTTCATGTTATTTATTACTCTAGCCGCACTTTAAATGAAGCACAATTGAACTACACCACCACTGAGAAAGAATTACTTGCCGTAGTATTTGCTTTTGATAAATTTAGACCTTACCTAATAGGCACTAAAGTTATTGTTCACACTGATCATTCGGCTATAAAATACTTAGTGAACAAAAAGGATGCCAAGCCTAGACTTATTAGGTGGATCTTACTTTTGCAAGAATTTGACTTAGAGGTGGTAGATAGAAAAGGAACTGAAAATAAAGTTGCTGATCACTTATCTAGGCTAGAGAACAATTCTGAATGCCATGACACTGTAGATATCGAAGAGGAATTTCCTAATGAGAAAATTTTATATGCCGCGACAATCCCGTGGTACGCTGACCTTGTTAATTTTCTTGTTAGTGGAATTGTGCCTTTTGATTTGAATAGTCAGGCTAAAAAGAAGTTCAAGCACGATGCAAGGCACTATTTTTGGGATGAGCCATATCTGTTCAAACATTGTGCCGATCAACTCATTAGACGATGTGTACCCGAAGAGAAGCAAAGTGATATTTTGTACCATTGTCATTCGGCCCCAAGTGGAGGCCATTTTGGTGGAGCAAGGACTGCTGCTAAGGTCCTGCAATCATGCTTTTACTGGCCAACTTTGTTTAGAGATGCCCAAGCATTTTACAAAGGATGTGATCGATGCCAACGGACTGGAAACATCTCCAGACGACATGAGATGCCGCTATAAAATATTTTGGAGATAGAGCTGTTTGATGTGTGGGGCATCGACTTCATGGGACCATTCCCATCTTCTGAAGGAAAATTATATATATTGCTTGCTGTGGATTATGTGTCAAAGTGGGTGGAAGCAATAGCAACATCAAGGAATGACTCCAAGACCGTACTCAAGTTTTTGCACAAGTATATTTTCACTCGGTTTGGAGTACCTCGTGCTATCATCAGTGATGAAGGAACCCATTTTGATAACAAGTTGATTGCCAAGGCATTGCTGAGATATGGAGTTCGACACAAGATTGCCACGGCATATCATCCGCAGACAAATGGCCAAGCTGAGATATCTAATCGAGAGATCAAGCAGATTTTAGAGAAAGTGGTGAACCCAAAGCGAAAGGATTGGTCGCCAAAGTTGGATGAAGCACTTTGGGCGTACAGAACAACATTCAAAACTCCTTTGGGGGATGTCACCCTTCAAGTTAGTGTATGGTAAAGCTTGTCATCTCCCGGTTGAGCTTGAACATAAAGCTTATTGGGCTATCAAGCGATTGAATTTCGATGCTCAACTAGCTGGGGAGCAGAGATTATTAGAACTTAATGAAATGGAAGAGTTTAGAGCACAAGCATATGAGAATGCTCGGATATACAAGGAGAAAACCAAGAAGTGGCATGACAAAAAACTGATGCCACGGCATTTTCATGTGGGGCACCAAGTCTTGCTTTATAACTCCAGACTTAAATTCTTTCCTGGGAAGCTAAAATCTCGATGGTCAGGGCCATTTGAGGTGCATTATGTCTATCCCCATTGAGCTGTTCACATCAAGAGAATAGACAATGGGAAGATCTTCAAGGTCAATGGCTAGCGTCTGAAAGCCTACAATGGAATTCCACCACCGCACAACAAGGACGTGTTACGGCTGCACGATACTGAAGCGTGCCCAGAGGAGAACCAAAATTCGATGCCTCGGCATTGAATTTGTGTCTGTGCATAAATAAAATTTAACATTCAAGTTTTTTTCTTTAGTTTTATTTTATTTTATTTTGTAATTAATTTTTGATCTGATTTGTAGGGACCACATTGCTGCAAACCGTACAAGGAGCGGTTACCAAAGGGAGGAAATGACAAAGCATTAATTGGAGAGATATTCTTTTGATTTGTTTCTTTTTATTTAATTTAATTTCTGATATTTCTTTTTCTCTTTCCACAGACTTGTCCTATCACCATCATTACCTTTTGGCAGTTTTTTTTCCTTCCCTATACATGCACAACCCCCCACCCACTAATTCCTCTCTTAACCGTCCTATCACCCCTTTTCCCTCCCAAATTTTTAACTTTTTCTTTTCTCTTTCTTTATTCATTTTTTTCTCTTTCATGTTAACTTTTACTTTTTCTCTCTCTTTTACTCATCTTCTTCCCTTATTCTCTCCATAGCCGAAATATATCCAAGTTTTTAAAGCTTTCAAAAGCTTCTTCCTTTTTCATTTTTCTTACTTCAAAAACACTGGAAATGGTGCGCTCAAGACCAGCTCCAACCGACACGACCGCTTGGCAACATTTTGAGAACGATGAGGCCAAGGCTCGGTTCCAAAACTTCAAGAACCGAAAACTCTTTTTTGAGTTGGGATTTATTTTTACCGAGGAAACCGATGGTGGTTTTGGACCCGATGTTATGGACATCGTGACGCCGCTCAAGTGGCAGAAGTTTGCCCGTCATCCTGGTTCGGTGAACGCCTCATTAGTTAAAGAGTTTTATGCGAACATCTCCAAGCCCAATCAACACTCCATCTTCGTTCGAGGTAAGCAAATCCGTTTTACATCCACTGCTATTAATCGTTATTTTCATTTACAGGTGGTAGTAGACGGCCATGCCATGTTCGAAGAGGAAGCTGATAGCAACACATACGATGGGGTCTTGGAGGACCTTTGTTTTGAAAACACTGAGTGGAATGGACGACAAACGAGTAGATACTCGATCAACCGAGAACATCTTCAGCCGCGTGCAAAGTTATGGAATCACTTTCTCAAGCATAAACTAATGCCCACTTCCCACAACACTACGGTATCACTTTCACGCTTATTGCTTTTACATTCTATGATAGTATCCCGTCCGATCGATGTGGGTCGTATTATTGTTCAGCAAGTTCATGACTGTTTGGGTAAAAAGGCAAGTGCTTTGGTGTTTCCTAATTTAATTATCGCTTTATGTCGTAAGAAAAAGGTTGAGGAAAATGCTTTTGATGAAATTTTACTTGGATTATCGGGCATCACTAGGGCTAGACTTCCACTATGTTGGACTTGCAGGTACTACAGAATCGAATGCCGAGGCAAGGTTACTTGCTCTCGAGGAAGCTGTGACGTAGACTCAAGCTCAACTGCATGCTTTACACGGTGACATCCGTAATTTCTTTGGATACGTGAAGTATAGAGATGTTATGGTGGAATCGTTGTTTCAAGAAATTATTCCCCATGGTCAACGGAATTTCCAAGGTTTCCCAGATGAAATTATGCCGGCATTCAATGCCGAGGCATCTCCAAAGCCTGAGCACGATGCACCCGATCCTCCTATTGCTGACCCTACTCCTGATACACACCGGTCCGAGACTCCTGAATATCCGCCCACTGTCCCTGTCGAAGAAACACCCAGCCCCGTCCCAGCACCTAATCCTTCTCATGCACAACGTAGTGGTCGCAGCACCAAGACCACGGCTGGACGCATTGCGCACTATTACTCCACTTCTTCTGAGTCCAGCCCATGAATCATAGATCTCAGCATAGGGTACTGGTAACGGTGCAAAAGATGGCCTCTCATTTTCCCTACGAGATCCTCTGGATTTCGTTCGATTAGTGTTTGTTTCTTTCTTCTTAATCCTTGGCTGGGTTATTGTAACACATTTCGAGGCATCCTTGTTGTAAGCGTTCGCATTGTTAACTTCATTCTCCTTTTTTCGATACATGGGCCTTTTGGAACTAGACCCCTCACTTAATTCCATTTAGCTACTTTTCATGACATTCTCAATGAGTTCTCTAGAAATGACCAAATCTGTAAAATTTCTGGTTGCATTCCCCATTAAATGGCCTAAATATAGAGCCTTTAAAGTGAGGACGAATATTACTGTGGCTTCTTTTTCTGATAGTGGTGGCTGAACTTGGGCCGCTGTATCATGCCATCTCTGGGCGTACTGTCTGAATGCTTCATTGTTCTTTTTCTCCATATTTTGGAGAGTCCATCTATCAGGAACCATATATGTAACGTGGCGGTACTGCTCTAGGAATGCTTTTGCCAGATCCTTCCATGATCTAATGTTGGCTTTGGTCAGTTGAGTATACCACTTTAAGGCTGGTCCTGTCAAGCTATCTTGAAAGCAATGAATTAACAATTTCTCAGCTTTCACATGACCTGCCATTCTGTGGCAAAACATGGTAATATGGGACGAAGGGCATGTAGTACCATCATATCTCTCAAATTCAGGAGCTTTGAACTTGATGGGGAGGATTAGGTCCGGGATTAAACTCAATTCGCTGGCGTCAAACCCATAGAACGATTCAATTACTTTTACGGATTTTATTATTTCCTCTAAGCTCTTGATCTGTCTGGTCAATTCTTCATTGGCTTTTTATTTCTCATTTAACTCATTCAGGTCTGAAATTAGATGCTCAACATTAAACTCTCCTATCTTCATATCTGACATCAGTGGATTTTTGCTTGAAGACGCGGGATCCACTTGTTGATTTTTATTAGGTTTGGTCTCTTGAAGTGCAAGCATGGGTTTGCACAGGTGTGATACCAGAATGATAAACTGGTTCCGGCGGGAAACCTAAAGGATACATAGGTTCCTGGTCAAAAGATACAGGATTTTCATGAATATTCCCAATAGTAGCTTAGTTTTTTTAGCATATCTTCTATTTTCTGCATCATACTGTCTTGTGAGTTTGCAATGCTAGCTTCAATTTTTTCTAACTTCATTCTCATTTATGCTTGTTCTTTACTATGTTATTCCACGAGACGTTGTATTTTATCCTCCATTTTTTTAGTTGAATTTCTAGTATCGTAGTGGTGTTGAATTTCTTGTTTGGCCAGGGTAACTGCGATTGAAAATACTTTTGATATTATTTTTTCGAATTTAATTTAATGAATGTTTATCTTAATGTAAAATAAAAATTATACATAAAGAAGTAATGCAATGAATAATGAATGTATGTAGAATGCATGTATGCAAAAGATATTGATCCCAAAAAGTTAACTGTCATAGAACAACTTCCATCGGCATACAAAAGTTTCTATATAATAGTTCATAACTACAAATATGGCATAGTTTTCCTATTAAGCTCTATGATTTCTTTCATCGGCCATGACATCTTCTTTCCAAACCTAGAAACTGGATCAACGTGATGCTCAATAATCTTTGCTTCAGCAGCTAACTCCCCAATATATCTGGCAACTTCTCTCATTTGTACCATGACCTCGATTACCATACTGTTTCTCTCTTCATTTCTTTCTTAATAGAAATCAATAGATTTTTGCCATTGTTCATTAGTTCCCTCGAGAGTTTGCTCTAACTCAATGATTCTAACTTGACAACTGTGCAGAGTATTTTCAAGATCTCAGATTCGTATTCGTAGTGAAGCGTTTTCCCTCATAACTCTCTTTAAGATCACTAGGTCCTAGATGAACCTTCTCTTGGAATAGTGATTCTTCAAGTTGTAAGATATAAGCATTAAACTCTGTGTTTTTGTTTCTAGAATGATCCAGATCCTCTTCAAGTTTTGGCAAATAATATTATTCATTTCAACTTCAAATCCCTTGAACATGATGTTTTTCTCAACCTCAAATCCCTCAAGCATGTCATGCTTCATATCTTCTAATTCTTTGGATCGATCCTTTTCTTTCTATATTTCATTCATAATCTCACGACTTTCAGCTTTGTGCTTTATAATTCGCTCCATTTTGTCAACTTCAAGATCTTCCATTTTCTGCTTTCTTTTCTCAAGGCTTTTGAGTAAACGGCTATTTTTTCCTCTCAAATCTTCAACTCGGCGTTTCTCAATGTTCAACTCTTTGGTCATCTGTGTTGTTGCTCTACTCAATCCTGATGCTCTCCGGGATTTTTGCAGCTCATGGTAATTCTTCTTTAACGTTCTGAACTAACCATTAACTTTTTCTTTGTTTTCCCTCAACATTGCACATTGTGCTGAATGAAAGTCAAAATCGACGCCCAGCATAGCTTTATCTCGTCGTATTTGTTCTAACTCTTTCGACCAACCTTCTCTTTCTGCTCCAAACTCAGCTTTTAGGATTTCAATCTCTGATGGGACTACCCGAATGCGATCTTCCATAGAGATATCCTCATTTTGGTCTGGTAGAGGAATATTTTCATTTTTCCTGACAGACCTCCATATCTCATAATCAGGAGTTAACATTACTTTTGCTGCTTTGGCCCGAATACAGAAAGTTATTTTCCAAGCTTTAACGACATCCATGATGTTCCTTTCGTAATTTTTTCTATGAAATGCGAACTCATACGAATGTAACCCAGCAGTAACAAGAACAAATTGACAACCCTCGTACTGCCTTATGACCATAAGTGGTGCATATCCGATTTCTCCCGATAAACCAAGCAGCATCACCCAGTTATAATCATCACATTTATAGAAGAACTCCCTTTGTATTTACCACGGGGTACGCCAAACGATGTCGTGGCTTTCCAGATTTCGAAGGGTATTTATCCATATATCTTTCGTGACTTCTTTCGGCCATTCTTTCTCCAGAAACTCTTTCAACGCTGAGTAGTCCGTACTAAAACGACAATATGAAACCTTTTCTGTCCTCCAAAAATGGCTATGGATCCAGACATATAATAATTGTGCACATCCGAAAAATCGTCCACCTCCGAATCTCCTACAAGCGCTTAACGATCGAAAAGTCTCTACTAGAATTGCAGAAGCAGGATTAATCTTTTTTGTAGCTACTCGAACAAATCTACTACTGCAGCCTCAATGTATCCCAATGCTTTCGGGAAGATGACCATAATATATACCAAGAGCCAAGAGATCAAATCGTACTTTATCATCTGGATGACTCTGAAAAATTTCTTTGATGTTGGTCCAGGAAATGCCTTCGCCTTCGCCCTTTTGTTTCGTATGGCCCACTACCTATTCCTCTCGTACTCCTGCAATCTTTGCTAATTTAACTCGAAAAGGTTGAGTTTTAAATGACCTTGAATAAATTCGATTTTCCAAAGCCCCTTCTATATGTAGCAAAGTTGTATACTCCTCAATAGTAGGAACCAAGTCCTCCTTATTGAAAGTGAAGTATTTATACCCTGGATTCCATAATTGAATCAGAGCTCAGAGCAATTCATCATCAACTTCGACATAGAGCAAATATGGGATGCCCCCGTAACACTGATAGAACTGCAGCTTCCTGTTTGAATCCCAAATGCCTCGCAAATCTTGCATATAATTTCTTTTTAGAGAAACCGGAGCATAACTTGCTAAATCAGGTACATAATCATCCTGCAAACTGTCTCCTCCTTGTCTTTGTAAGTCCTCAGACCACTGTCTTACTTCTAAGTTTGGAACTATTTGATTTGAACACTTTTTATCCATAGATGAAGGTTTTCCAATGAGATTATTAACTCGAAAATGAATACCTTTAATCCTGTATGATGCTATGCAAACAACAAAAATAAAACAAAACATAAAAAGAAATGAATTAGTTTAAATAATAAAGAAGAAGAAATTTAATTTAATGTCTACCCAAATATTTCTATTTAAACATCTACATAGCATACTTTAAATAATCTAAATTCACATGTAATTTATTTAGTAGGGAAGTAAATAAATAAATTAAAAGGAAAAAGTTTAGAATTCATTTCTCCTTCGTGTACACCTATTTTTGACAAAATTTTGGCATGGCTTCAAATCGGATGAGTTTCTAGGGTTTACTATATTCAGAGTTTCAGTTCTAAGAGTAAAGGTACCCGAATTGTCCTTGTTAGTACCCCTTTGGTCTGCCAACCCTCAATCTTAGTCCACTACAGACTTAAGCGGATCGAGTTCAATTCGAGGGGACACATTTCCCTATGTTTGACACGGAGAATAAATTCTCACGAAGGTATAGAGCATATGAACCCCGAAAGCTACTTGCTAGGTCTAACACGAAGAAATAAATTCTCACGAAGACGTCGCTTTCACTCCCACTTAAAAGGGACAAAACTCAATTATAGAGATTATATTTATGCAATGCAAGTGTTGTGTGTGAGGAGAAATGTTCAAACCTCTGACAAACAAATAAATAATGAAATTTAATACTTGAAAATAAAATAAAAACATTAATAATAAAAAATAATATATATAAATATTATGAAAATAATAAGTATATATAAAAATTTTGAAAAGAGAGAATTATAAATTAAATATATGAATTTTCAATTTCTAATTAATAGAGACAATTTATAATTGATTTTAAAGCTTGACCGTGTCCCCAGCGGAGTCGTCAAGCTGTCGTAACCGGTTTTCGCCCGGGCACGAAATTTTACTTGGCGGGAAAAATAAAATGAATAAGTAAATGATTTTGATTTAAAAAATGTTTTAGGAGTCGCCATTAACATTTTTGGGGTAGGTATGTCAAATACCTAAAAACAATCTTTTAAAATAGTTTTGAAGAAAAAAATAATTTAAAAGATAAATTGATCTGCGTATAACCAAAGATTTTAGTAAAAAAGGATTTGTGGTCGTTTACATTTAGGGAAGGATTAGCACCTCTATAATGCCCAAAATTGGTACTCATTAATTATAAATTGTCTCTATTATTAGAAATTTAAGAATTCAAAACTATATTTAATTCATAATCCTATTATTTCAAATTTATTAGTATAATTTTAAGAAAATATTTATATAAATAAGATATTTATTTACTTAGAAATATCAGAATATGACATCTATGTGCTTTAAGACAGTCCATTTCTTAATATTAAAAAAATAAATAAATATCAATAAAACATTTCTCTAAAAATAACTAAAATAAATTAATATATAATTTATTAAAATATGATATTTATTTAGTTAAAAATATCAAAAAAGGACTTCTAGTTGCTTTAAGACAGCCATTTCTTAATATTAAAAAACAAATAAATATTAAAATAGTATATTTCCTAAAAGTAATTTATATAAAATTAATTTATAAAGGATTTTTATTAATAGAAACAAATAAAATAAATAAATAAATATTATATTATATATATAATAATAATAATTAAATATTGAAATAAACATATAAACTTAAAATACAACTAATAGTGACTAAAATAAATAAAATTAAAACTATATTTAAAATATAAAAAGCAATAAAACTTGTAATTAAAAATAAATGAAGATATTAAATTAGTGACTAAATTAGAATATATTAAATTAAATACTCTAATTTGTAATTAATTATTTAAAATTATAGGGGCTAATCAATTTTACCAATTTATTAATTTAGGGACTAAATAAACTTCTATCAAATTTGAATGTTAAATTAAAACATGTTGTTCAGGGCTAAAATATTAACAAAATTATAATGGTTATTTCGGTTGTTTTACCTAAAATATATATAAGTAAGTCAGTGACTAAATTATAAAATAAATAAATTAAGAGGCCGAATTAAAAGGATCATAACTTTAATTTAGTGACTAAAATAGCAGTTTACAAACATGGGTGGCAACGGGTGTAATTTACCCATTTAAAATTACGCAAATACCCCTCCCCAAAACGGCATCGTTTGGGAAAGGGTATTTAAACCCGAATATGGCCTGCCCTTAAGGGCCATTCTCTCTTTTTTTTTACTTCTCTCTCTAACTGAGAGAGTTTTAAAACTCTCTCGCCTCTCTCTAGATTCTCCAAACGGAGAAAGCCCGGTCAGCGGCCGACAACCGTTTGTCGCCGTTAACTCCACCGTCGGCCACCGCCTCCGGTGGCCGGATAATATTATTTTATACGAAAATAACACCCCGATCTCCCCAAGGCCAAATTTGGCTTTAGTTTCCCCTAAAAGACTACTAATTGGAGTAGATCTAAGAAAATAACTTCGGTATTTTCTGTTCTCAGGCGACGTTTGGTGCTTCTAGTGATGATCGAGGCTTCAAGGGTAAGTTCTCTTTCTTCTCTTTTTTTTCTGTTGGTTGTGTTTTTTGGTTGTTTTCTGTTGGGGTTTTATGTTGGCAGAGGGCTCGGTGGCTTTTATAGCCACCACCGAGGCTCGTCTCGGACCGATCACAAGGGTGGAAGTTCGGTGAGTCACCAAACTATAGTGGTGACTCACCATAGCCCTCAACGTGGACGGCTCTCTTCAAATATTCTGGAGGCTCCCGTTGAAGCGTGGCAACGGCTGGTGGAGGTGTCAGAGAGGCGGCCGACGTTGTGGCCCTAGGGTGATGATACCCTAGGGTTTCTTCAGGAGGGTTGTGGGTCATTGGATCAAGCCAGATCCAACGGTGGAAAATGAGTAGCGGCTGGTGAAGATGTTAAAACCCTAGTTGGGTTTAGGGTTATATAACTGGGTTGAGTTTTAGGTTTTTGGGTACCCATTTGTAATTGGGTTCTGGTTTGGGCCTGTAATAATAATAAAAATTAAGAAATAAAATAATAATAATAATAATAATATAAATAATATAATATAATATAATAATTATATTAATAATAATAAAAGCAAATGGATAAAAAAATTAGTATATTCAACATGACATATGATACATAAGCAATTAAACACATGCCAACAACATGTATTGACCATTAGTCAACTAATGTTTTCCATCTAGTAGATGTCATTTTGATCAAAATTGAAATGTTAAAGGCTAAAGTGTTAAAAAAATTGATGGTAAAATAACTATTCAGATAAATGTTGGGGGACTAATTTCAGCATCACACCTTTTTATTAATACATATCATTTTAATCACTTAGGCCTATAAGATAAATTTTGTCATTAGTCTCCTATGAGCATTTTAATAATTTTTCACACTCGCAAGTATATCAGAAATTTTAAGGCTTATGAAGAGAGAACTAAACTAAATTAACTATCAATATCTTAAAACTTTTTTCCTTGCATTCTCAGGTTTTTCTTATCACTTATTATAATCATAGATATTTTGGTTATTTCACTCACTCAATGATTGTTCAATATTTTATTAAGGCTTATAGCATAATCACTAAAGTTTTATGACATTCTCTTAAATTCTTATGCTTTTGTATCATTTATGAACATTATTGATCATCATTTATAATTAGGGGTGATTTAATAATTTATTTTGTTATTACTCAAATAATTAATCGAACATCAACACATGACATGCAAGACATCAAAATCATGTAAGCTATGAAATATTTAGAAGTTCGAAGTATACTCACTTTAAAGATGAATGTTAAGGTAGACAATGAACATATATTGTATAAAAAAATATATTATTAATATATATATATATATATTCACCCTCAAAACAAAAATATTTTTAGATCACTGTAATCCTCCCTTGAAACAATTTCAATGAAACCCTATAATTACAAACCCATTAGCAATGCAAATTGAATGTGTCGGGTTTTTGCTTTGGTTAATGAATTATTATTGATAATGAGAAATAAAAACAATCATGCTCAATTCAGAGCTCCGAAAAAAGAAAAACAATTAAAATCGAGAGCTCTCAACTCAAGTCTCTACCCTTCAAAGTTCTTCCGATTCCTTCATGAACAGAAAATGAAGCTCCTCTTCTCCTCACCAAATATTCATGAGGAGGGACCCTTCCGTCACGATCACCATCGTATCCATCTTTATCCACTTTAAGAATCATGGACTAGTTCGGGACGTTGACCTGCAAAAAAGCATAAGCCACCTTTTGGGTCTTATGATTCACACTTCTAAATTCCGTCATTCTCGGGAGTTTCTTAGAATAAACTCAAGAACTCGGCAATGGCTACTTTCCATCTTCTTGTGTATTCACTGTTGTTTCACCGAAGTTACAGTTCCATATCTGCTTCATCGAACTCGAAAACGCCATCGTAGATGATGGCATCGTTTCCATTATCGAATTCATTGGCGTAGTGGATAAGTTCTCTGTTTTTGCAAGTACACCGAAGCTACTGAAACAAGAAAGAGGGGAATTCTATCATGCTTGCATCCTCAGGGGATATCCATGGGGTTATCCACTTGATCTTTTTCTCAAATACAATGTGTGTGAATGTGATTGAGCCCTGAGTTGCATGCATGTATTCTCAATTTCAGATATTTATTATACTGCTAAATTTGATTGCATGAAATAACACGTAGGCAAACAAAGAATTTATTCAACTGAACCAACCGTGTCAAGTGTGGACCAATTGGAGCGCCCCATTTGTCAATAAAGAAACAAGCTTTCACTAGACTTGGAGGGCCCACTTCCCTTCAACACTTTATTAATCATTGTTTTGAAAACCGGATCGGACCGGTCGGTTTAACCGGTTCAATCGGGAACCGTTATCTAGTCCGGTTCAATCTAAACCGGTTGAACCGCTACTAGTGAACCGGCCAGAACCGCTGAACCGTTCGAACCGGTTAAACCAGAAATTTTGTTTTTTTTTTAAATTAAACTAAACGTCGTTTGTTAAACGAGCCAAGTCGAACTCGAGTATTGCTGAGCTCGACTCGAATTTGAAAACTTTAAAAGTAAGCTCAACTCCACTCAAACTCACAAGTTAAAAATTATCAAGTTCAACTCGAACTCGAAATATAATATTGAAACTTGAACTCAAAAAGGCTTGAACTAAAAAAAATTTAGAAGCTCAATTGAAGCCTAAAATTCGAGCTTGATTGAAGTGAAAGAATAGTTCACTCAATGCTCACCAAAAGGCTCCATGATTTTGAATGTCAAATTACCTATATTATTTATAGAAGTTAGTTGTGAAGCTCTTCTATGTTTCTTAGCAATGTGGGATTGTTTTTTTAAAAAAATTAAACCAAACAATATCATTTTGTTATGATTTTTTTAGCCCCAAATTTATTTTTTAATTATAGTTATATAATTATATTTATTATATAATATGTTTTACCTTAAATATTATGTTGTAGTTAATTTGAATCATTTTGTTTCACTTGATTTTATGGTTTTTAATTTATATATGTTATGACTTGCTTTGAATATGACTTGTGATATAAAAAATTATTTTTTATTAAATATTTTTGGTATTTTTATTTAATTTTTTTAAATAATTATGACGTCGTCCGGTTCTTCCGACCAGTCGGACCCGATTCGCTAACCGGTCCGGTTCTGAAAACTATGTTATTAATAGATCAGAACGTGCATTCATTGACACTTCATTTTTGACAAATTTCCCTCTAGTCTAGGATTTTCTTTTACGATAAATAATGGGAAGTGTAGATATTTGATGATGATATTAAGTTAATTTTGTTGGTTGTTAGCGGTTTTTTTGTGTGTGGACGAAGAGTCAAAGTCGGTGAAGAGGGGGACAATCGTTGGTCGGTGTTTTTGTGTTAAATATAGTCGATTTTGAAGAACAAATAAGATAATATATAGGTTGTGGGGGTTCCAACCCTTTTTCTAATCTTAGTTGAGGGTATTTATAGTAACTTTAATGCATGTGTCAGTTGTAGTTTCATTATGACTATTTTGTATACTAACAAGCTAGACAGATCTGGTTGTCAAACATCAAATCATGTTCTGATAAGTCACATGGACTTATTAGACGTCTTGTATATGTATTGCAGTTGATTAGGAAGCAATGGATGTGGACTTGTTGAAGGCTATGGATGATGAAGCGTTGATAATTTGCTGGTAGTTTTAGCAATTCCAGTCTAATGGAGGCTGATAGCTTTTTAGAAGTCTTCTCTGAAGGTATAATAAGTTGTCCCTCTTGGTCGAGAGAAATTCATAAAATGGCTTGACTCGAGGCTTATAGTAAAGAATATATCTCGTCGGTCGTGGGTGATTCACCCCTTCTGGTTTGGATAAAGAGTCGTGACTAGTGAAAAAATAAATATCTACTAAGTTTGCTTGGTAATATAGGTTTCTTAGTACATGTCATTTTTTGGTGGGGAAACTCATTCCCCCATTTAGAAAAATATAGTTTCAATTCTTATGCTTAAGAGGAGGGCTCTAATTAATTTAGTTAGACATATGGTGGAGATGCCTACTCTTGAACACTATGTGACATTGGTGTTAGTAGTATGTAACTTCCTACTATTAGGGTAGGAACATCTCAACTCTCTTGGTTAGAGAAGAGGTAATTAAACATGTTCTAGGGAAGTTCGAACAATGAGTTGAGACGTATTGGCTACCATGCGTAAGAGTATTTTTTTAAGAAAAATACCTAATTAAAATACGCTTTTAGGACCTACAAGGGGAAAAGAGTGCCCACAAAATATATTAATCATGATCAATGTCATGAGTTAAAGTAGAGATAATAAACTCAGGACAAACCAAGTAAAAAACAACATATTCCTTTATCTAAGTGCCCAGAAGACTACCTCGTGGACCACCTTATTACAAATACGTAAGACAAAACAACTTTGAAAGATACATTAGTCTGCAAAATAGGCCGAGCTTCAGCCAGATGAAATCCTAATATGGACAAATCTACCACTTCACGAGATAGTTTATTAGCCACCATTATCGAATCAGTCTCAAACACAACTTGGTGTCAATGGTTCTCTTGAGAAAACTTTAAACCGACAATCCTAACATAGATCTCTGTAAGACCCGCTTTGATGCAAATGGATGACGATAAAGCCAAACCGTCCAATGGTAAACCTTTAGAGTCTCGAGCTATAACACCAATGGAAACCAAATTTGAAAGATACATTGGTATGCAAAATGGATGAGCTTCAGCCAGATGAAATCCTAAAGTGGACAAATCTACAACATCACGAGACAATTTATTAGCCACTATTGTCGAATCAGTCTTAAACACAAATTGGTGCCAATAGTTCTCTTAAGAAAACTTTAAACTTATAATCATAGCATAGATCTTTATAAGACCTGCTTCGATGCAAATGGATGGCGATAAAGCCAAACAATCCAACGACAAAGTTGTAGAGTCCTGAGCTATAACACTAATGGCAGCCAAGTTTCGCTCAGGGTCGAAGGCCCCGTCTATGTTAATTTTGACATAACCTAGACCATGGGAAGCTAACAAATAGTCGAACCTTACAACGAGCGTGTCGAGTAGGAGAGTATACGAGACATTCACCTTAGAGCATGATTCCTAGCCGCTAAGAACTCTTGGTGCAATATATGGGCATTAAGAACTAGGATCCAAGGTGGTTGGACTTTTTTTGTCATTGACAATCATATTACGACCATTCCAAATATTCCAAAAATAAACCATAAATCCTGCAAAACCTTCCATATCAAGTGCAAATATCATAGATTCTAACCATTGTAAAGGAGTAGTGGTTTGACTACATAGCAATGTACCTTATAGGCCAACCAATACAAATGATTCTTGAGCAGATGGACAATCTTGTAAGTTTACAACACTATCTCCTTGTATAAGCTACACATTGGCCATAGGCTATCACCTAAACCAGTTGCTCAAAGTCGACTCCTTATAGGAAGGCCTCCATAGGCTAATCTCTAGACAAAAACCAGAATTTTGGAGAGTACTTACAATTTTGCTATTGTTTACAAAGCCTTAGAAGTCAGCTTAGTTGAGTGTATCGATCGTTAGAGCCACTAAAACCCTAAATGTATAAAATATATACCTTAATCATGATTAACCATACAAGAACCTCATTTTTACTAGGAGCAATTAAAGTGGATAGGATCATATCCACATCAGCAGCTTCAAAAATCTCTCGAACTTTTGACTTCTCCCATCTTGCTTGCCCTGCTTGTTGAAACAAAGAAGCCTTGAAACATTCAATATAAAGTGCATAATAATCACCTAAAATTTTCATGACTTTGGAACCACCGCATTTGTCCCGGAGTAAGTTTAGATTGCTATCTATCTCTATCATCCAATAGAAAACTCATTTAAACACTTGAAGTGTCTTATGAATACATTTCTATGCATATGAGCTCCTATTACTAATGAGAACATTAAGAAGGTTATTAGTAAATAGGTATTTTACCCATAACACTCTAGACAATAAGTAATCAGGATTTGTGATAAGACGCCAAATCTGTTTGACAACCATAGTCAGATTAAAAGATCGTAGGTCTCGTAATCCTAGTCATCCTTGTCTCTTCAATTTGTAAATAGTCGACCAAGTTATAAGAGGCCATTCTCGTTCTAATATTTTCATCGTCCACCAAAATTGATGCATGACGGAGGTCATCTCATCAAGAATCTGTTCTATAATGAGATAACATGACATTGCATATTGTGGTAAGGCCTGAGCTATTGACTTTAAGAAGACCTCTCACCTTTCATATGGCAAAAGGCTTTTAGTCCATCATGTGACCGTTGTGATGACTGTAACACCTTAAACTTGATTGGACCTAAAGTGTCAAACAGGGCCTTCGAGGCAACCTTGAATTTGAAAACTTGTTTGTTTTCTTTTCAAACATACTAAATGGTATCATAATAAAACATAAATAACTTTTATAAAAATATTTTACAAAAACCGGAGCTCCATGACACATGATTTAAAACAAAATAATACATCTTGAAGTTTAAACTCAAATACATAGGTAAGGCTCTATAAATATACATTCCCACTAAAGCTACAGTAAAGTACTCTGTCGGAGATACTAGAAGTCAAGTTGCGACGCTGCTCTACAAACTGCCCAAGCTACTGATCTACCAATGGAGAACATCCAAAGACTGAGCTTATAAAGCCTAGTAGTATGATCGCTAATCTAGAGCAACATAAGAATTTCATAAACATAGATATATTGAGACGTGGCACTAAGTAGTAGGTACATGCAAGACTTAGATCAAGTTCTACCTATATAAAGCTTTGTTTCTCTATCACTGAAGTATGGATCTCACGCTTCCCTTAATCCTATGCTAAAGGCCTATCCATGAGTACATCTCTAAAAGGTCTCTAACCCTAACGAATGAACATGCTATGAATTATCTAAATATGAACCTGATATATTGTGCATTATTTAAATGTAAACCTGACTATTATCTGGTCTCACATAGCTCTCAAACACTAGTTACTGAGGGAACCTCGGTGTCACATAACATCGGCATAATTTCCACGAAACATGTTGAATGATCTCCTGGTCCTTACATAGCCATCAAATAGATCATTGAGGGAAACTCTGTGTCACATAGCATCGATACAATTCTTGCACAAACTAAAGCATTGGCTCGATCTCACATAGCCTTCAAGCTAAGCTCTAACATATATCACATACTGAAATGACGGGACTATACATGCATGACTGACACAAAAGACATAGGATAGGTATGATGGTGTGGTCATAGGAATTTACGTGCATCTTGGAGCAACACATAATCTACCTTAAATACGGAACAGTCTAAGGGCAAGAACCGAAATTTACGTACATCGGGAGCTTACCCAACTGAATCGAACAGACGTAATTACCCATGCATATCTAAGACCAATAGGCCACATAAGACTAACATAGCTAACCGACTCCTAGCGAGTTTTCGGGTTTCGCACCCTAGTTAACCCATGAAGTGCCTCGCGCACTGATAATTTCCAACTAAGAAAATTAAGGTAACCTGATATACCTTATCATAATTGGACTCAGTAAAGTGAGGTTAATGTCATGTTAACTGTTATCTCACTCGTTCTCTTATCTAAAACGCTATACGAAGGCTAACTTATTGTCGATGAAAATGGCTCGGATTAATTTTAAGTAGCGACACTCTATTCAAACTTATCGTACTTTTCTTCTGAACCTCTTGAAGTGAAAATGGTGGTTTACTCTTCATGGGTTCACTAACATTCTAAAAGCTCATGCTTTTCACTACTAGCGATTTTGACATTTTTGTTGTACCGCTTATCGGATGTCTCTTGTAATGATCCTTGGTCCCAACTAACTGTATATATTCTTGATTGAAAATACTTTGGTGTATTTTGCCTAATATGGTTACATCTATTGTAATCTGCTCATATGAGTGTTTCTAAGTGTATTTGGTCATTTATGTCCCCCACGGACTAAATTCCACCATTACAGATCATCCTTAACTCTTACTAGCATAGATTAACTTGTTCACTTAGGCACATAGGGTATTTCAGTAATTTTTCATGGTACATAGCTTATCTATCACATTATTTGTATACTACACCACCCCGTTGCAAGCATGTCCTTCACAACAATTCATCATTCATGAAGATACGCACTCCTTTGAGGGTACTTTTAAGGTTTCGTACTCACTAAGGGTATTTTGGTATTTAATCCACGTAAGGGCATTTGGGTCATTTTATAATTTAAAACCCTTTTCTAAACTTACTTGTATAATTTATTGCAATCTATAGATATTTAGATGTAACGAGTGATATTTTGAATCTTTTGGGGTTTAAGAGTATTGGTATTATACTCGTAATATTGATACGCATAGTATAGGAACTCACAGTATTAGTACTCGCAGTATCGATACTCTCCCTGGTAGTATCGATACTCTATGTTAGAAACCTTAATTTTTGCCCCTATTTAATCAGTATCGATATTGTTCATCCAGTATTTATACTTAAACCCTAGAATGGATATTTTATGTTTGAAAAACACTTGAAAATCATTCTAAAGGCCATAGTTTGATTTTAAACCATGCATTGAAGTTTTTGGGAGTTAACTAGGGTCCCTAGGTATCATAAAACACATTAATAGCTCATAAAACGTCTTTAATTCTTGAAATCAAATTTAAACCCTAATATACTCAACTACATAAATCTTAGCAGATACTTGTGATTTATGAAATCTTAATACTCCAAAATATTAGAAATACACTACAATGATTTTAGAAACCCAAAATTAACCACTTTTAGCTAGAAAACACCCTCCTTAAGGCTTGGATAAAGAAAACTCCTCTTTTTTTCATGTAAAATAAAACCCAAAGCTTGAATCTCCAAGATGAAGTTGTTGGGGGGAATTTAGGATGAAAATGAAATAAGGAAAAAGGTTCAAGACCTTACCTTGGAGCTATGACTACTTGGAGAAAATAAAGGAATAATAAATAAAGAAGATTGAGAGAAAAATGAGATACCCACGTCCAAATAAAAATAAAACCCCAAATTTTAGTTTCAAATTCCATCAACAGTATAATTTAACTTTTGTCCTTCGCATTTTGTCTCTTATTTAAAAATCCCATTTTTATGACTAATTGAGCAACAAAACCAACCCAATTAAGCTCAACAACTTAATTTATAAAAATTCACAAAGTCCACTTACCTCTAGGGTAAACCCAAAACTACTAGCCCAGAATTTAGGGTGTTACAACTCTCATCTCCTTAAAAGAAATTTCGTCATCGAAATTTACTCGTACCAAACGGTGACTTATCCTGAAGTCAGACACTTAGGAACCTTGAAGTAACTAACTTATATCAAACTGATTCTAAAGGAATAATATGTTACAAACTGACATACGACTCAAGATTCACAAAATCGATATATGATTTTATGAGGGCACTATCAATGTCGAGCTTCAAGTGAAAACCTTCTAGAAGCACGAAACTAAAGAAATCATATTCTTGCTATCTGACACTGCTATTGCTAAATCTTTTTTCTGTTAACATTACTCAATCAAGTTAACTCACTTCATAACTCAATAACCTCTTTTACTTGTTGAACATAGGTAACTCATCTAACCATACCCTGAGATCTTACGACACTTGCCAACATTGTCTCGATATCAACTACTAAAGAGGTGAGGATAATTCTCGACCAATGTCGATATCTATGCTTCTACTGCATAACTATGATTTAATACTCATCCACAAAACCTAACTATTTTTCATTTACCTTGCGGCCCACATAAGCTTTGCTAAGTTCATCGAGCACCTAAGGTACTCACAACTGAAAATCAACCACTTATCTAGTGAAACCTGTAACATTTGACTTTCCTAAAGAGTAAACAACACAAAGCCGAGACCTTACACGGTCGAACTCTAACTAAGGGGGTCTGAGACTCTACATCTTGCACTCACTAATGCTTACCATCATTGAGTTATTCGATGACAGCTATCACTAGTCATACGATTCCTAATGAACTTGATTTCCTTTAATCTGAAGCATCCAAAGTTTGTGGTACTATGTAACGCTACATATTGTTATGTGTTGTATATAGCTCACGCTCATCTACCAACACAAAGACACAATATAATGAGGCTTGGTTCACTTAGCTTATTCACTTACTAATCGTGCATGAATACATACTGATAAAATCAAAGGAAATATATACACTTCAAGACTCGCAACTCACTACTTGACCTTTAGTGCTTTTAGTACATAGGGTGGGATTTTATAACTGTTGTATCTGGACATAAATCTTGCTAACTTACTCATCGAGGGTACTTGGGGTATCTATGCCCAGTTAGCCACTGAAGTGCCTTAGTACTGACTGAGACATATCCTAACATTTCTGGCAAAAAAATGATTGAAATATTGGTTAAAGTGACTTAGTATTCTTAATTCTCGTGGAAATCTTCATCTCCAACGTTGAACTTGGAATTGCAAATTTTTCTGCGGGTCGATCACACGAGCACTTGAAGAAAATCTAAAATAAAATTGCTTATTTGACTAAGGTCTACCAACCTAACATTTAAATCCTCACACAAAGATTCTTCATATCTAGTACACTTAACACCACAAAAGAATGCATGCACTCATGGCTACTGAAGCAACATAAAAAACTGATACATTTGTAAACATATGTGACATCTCATCTATGTCATCAACCTCATGACCCTACTCATCTACTATCTAACAAGTGGGATCGAACATCATCGAACCATAAATAGGTCGAACAACTCCCCTATTCTCCTGTCTGAAAATAAAACCATCGCCAACCGAACTAGGATAATTTCTCACCATATGTGCCAATTATCCACTTCTATATCACTTCCTAGAAAGCTTGAAGCATCTTTGTCGATGATTCTTTCCATAATGCTAGCACTCTGAATACCTCAAAACTCCATCAGAGCCTATAGAGCTCATCATAAACAGAGAAGCTGACAGTCTCCTAAGAGACCCTACGTTAGACCTCTGACTCGACTGTAGTGACAAAACTGACGTCACTCTCATATTCTCTCGTGAACCTCTATTCTTCTCTGACTCTAAATGAGATCAGTTTACTGGCATATGAGTCCTCATACTTAGGCTACCTGACTCGCTCAACAAACTCTTTGTCCTTTCTTATACCCTCTCCACAGCCTTAGCTTACCGTATCAACTCTGAAAATACCTTAGGTTGGTCCACCGCCAAATGCTCATCGATGTCAAGGTAAAGTCCTTCAAGAAACCTTTTTCACCTCAAATACTCAACTGCGACTAACACTGGAGCGTTACGACTCAACCAAAAAAATTCCTCTCATACTCGAACACTGAGTGGTCTCCCTGAGCCAACTGAGAGAACTGCATCCTCAAACCATCTATGTGTGCCTCACTAATATACTTTTCTTTGAACTCATCTAAGAATCGATCCCACATAAGAACATCTAGCTGTAGTGCCATCTCTACAGTCCCCCATCAATCTATAGCATTACCCTTGAGAAAAATGGTGATGCACTCCAACTTACTCTCTAGCATAAGATGAAGTTTCCTCAAAGTCCTCATGGTCTCTCTCAACCACTTATTAGTCGATATCTGATTATCATCGTCTAAACCATAAAATTCAACTATCTTATACCTCTTAAGTCGCTCTACTAGGGTCTCTGATGACACTAATTCACTTTGAGCAGTCGGCTAAACAGTTTGTGCCCTAGGATTATCGTCCACTATCTCTCTGAGAGTATATATTAAACCTCTAAAGAAGGCCGCTTCTACGACTATTACGCCTAACAGAATCCCCTGATCCCCAACCCTAGGCATGAACTCTTCATTAACACTATCTGGATAAGAGGCAAATCTCTCTATTCTATCCTCAAAGTCATTCTCGAAACTATTAACCATCGTAACACTCTATAACAGAGATTAAGAAATGAAGTACCATCAAGATTCTAGACTAATACAAGTACTTAAAGTACCTAGGGACACATATTCATTGACACCTTAATATAACCAACCACTGGGTCCTAGGACTGACTCAACCTAACGCTCTGATACCACTAAATATTACACCCTAAACCAGATTGGGCCTAAAGTGTCAACTAGACCACCGAGGCAACCCCTGAATTTCAAAACCTATTCATTTTTTTTTTCAAACGTACTGAATGATATCATAATAAAACATAAATAACTATTGTAAAAACATTTTGCAAAAACCATAACTTTATGACACGTGATTTAAAACAAAATAATATATCTTGAAGTAACAACTCAAATACATAAGTAAGGTTCTATGAATATACATCCCCACTAAAGCTACAGTACAATACTCTATCAGAGATGTTGGAAGTCATACCGCAAGGTGGTCAACGAACTACCTAAGCTACTGACCTGTCAACGGAAAACATCTAAAGACTGGCCTTACAAAGCCCATCAGTATAATCGCTAATATAGAGTAGCATAAAAATTTCATAAACATAGACATGTTGAGACGTGGTATTAAGTAGTAGGTACATGTATGACCTAGATCAAGTGTTGCCTACTTAAGGATTTACTACTCTATCACTGAATTAGGGGTCTCACACTTCACTTAATCCTTTGCTGAGGGACTCCCTATGAGTATAGCTCTAAAGGGTCTCTAACCTTAACGACTGAACATGCTACACATTATCTAAATGCGAACCTGATATATTGTGCATTATTTGAATGCAAACATGACTAGTATTTGGTCTCATATAGCTCTCTGACACTAGTTACTGAGGGAACCTTGATGTCACATAACATTGGCATAAATCCCATGAAACATACTGAATGATCTCCTAGTCCTCACATAGATATTAAGTATACCAATGAAGGGAATCCGGTGTCACATAGCATCGGTGCAATTCATGCACAAACTGAAGCATTGGCTCAGTCTCACATAGTCTTTAATCTAAGCTCTGACATATCTGACATACTAAAATGATGGGACTATACATGCATGATTGATACAACGAACATGAAATAGGTTTGGTGGTGTGGTTGGAAGAATTTGCATGTATCTCAGAGTAATACACATCCTACCTTGAATACGGAATAGTCCAAGGGTAAGAATCAAAATTTACATATATCAGAAGCTTACCCAAATGAACCGAATAGACATAACTACCCATGCATATCTAAGACTTGTATGTCACATAACACTGACATCGCTAACCCACTCCTTGTGAGTTTTCGGGTCTCGTATCTTAGTTAGCCCATGTGGTGCCTCAAGCACTGGTAATGTCTCACTAAGACAATTAAGGTAACCTGGTATACCTTAACATAATTGGACTCAGTAAAGTGAGGTCAACCTCATATTCACTGCTATCTCACTCGTTCTCTTATCTAGAATGATATTCGATTGCTTACTTATTATCGGTGGAACTGGCTCAGGTTAATTTTGAGTAGTGACACTCTATTCGAACTTATAGTACTTTCATTGTGAACCTCTTAAACTGAAAATGGCGGTTTACTCTTCTTGGGTTCACTGACATTCTCGAAGCTCATGCTTTTCACTACTCATGATTTTAACATATTCATCGAACCGCTTTTCAGATGTTTCCTGTAACGATCCTTGGTCCCGACTATCCATATACGTCCTTGATTGAAGATACTTCGGCTTATTTTGCCTAATATGGTTATATTCATTGTAACTCACTCATATGAGTGTTTCTAAGTATATTTGGTCATTTATGTCCCCTACGGACTAAGTTCCACCATTATTGATCATCCTTAACTATTACTACATAGATTAACTTGTTTACTCAGGCATATTAGGGTATTTTAGTAATTTTTCATGGTACACAGTTGCTCTATCACATTATTTGTATATTACACCACCCGCTTGCAAGTATGTCATTCAGAACAATTCATCGTTCACAAATATTCGATATGCACTCCTTTGAGGGTACTTTTAAGGTTTCTTACTCACTAAGGGTACTTTGGTATTTTAAGCCATCTAGGGGAATTTTGGTCATTTCATAATTTAGAAGCCATTTTTATGTTTACTTGTATTTTATTGCAATCTATAGACATTCGAATGCAACGAGCGATGTTTTGAGTCTTTTGGTGTTGAAGAGTATTGGTACTACACTCGCAGTATTAATACTCACAATATTGGTACTCACAGTATTGATACTCACAGTATTGGCACTCACAGTATCGGTACTAACAGTATTGGTACTTATAGTATCGATAATGTAAAATCAGTATTGATACTGCAGGTCCCTGGCAGTATCGATACTCCATGTTAGAAACCTTAATTTTTACACCGATTTAATCAGTATTGATATTGTTCTTCCCAGTATCTATACTCGAACCATGGAATGGGTATTTTAGGCTCGAGAAACACTTGAAAATCATTCTAAAGGCCATAGTTTATCCTAAACCATGCATTGAAGTTTTTGGGAGTTAATAGGGTCCCTAGGTTTCATAAAACACATTAATAGCACCTAAAATGTCCTTAATTATTGAAATTAAATTTAAACCCTAATATACTCAACTACACAAATCTTAGCAAATACTTGTGATTTGTGAAATCTTAATACTCCAACAGATTAGAAAAACACTACATTGATTTTAAAAACCCGAAATGATCCTCTTTCAGCTATAAATCACCCTCCTCAAGGCTTGGATGAAGAAAACTCCTCTTTTTTCTTACTAAATAAAACCTAAAGATTGAATCTCCAAAATGATGTTGTTGGGGACATATAGGACAAAAATGAAATAAGAAAAAAGTTCAAGACCTTACCTTGGAGCTATGGCTACTTGGAGAAAATGAATGAAGAATAAATGAATAAGATGGAGAGGAAAATGAAATACCCACGTCTAAAATGAAATAAAACCCTAAATTTTAGCTTCAAATTCCATTGATAGTATAATTGCACTTTGGGTCCTTCACATTTTGTCCCTTGCTTAAAAATCCCATTTTTTATGACAATTGGGCTCCAAAACCAACCCAATTAAGTCTAACAACTTAATTTATAAAATTCAAAAAGTCTACATACCTCTCGGGTAAACCCGAAACTACTAGCCCAGAATTTGGGTTGTTACAACGACCTGGTCACGTAAATAGTCAAATGTTCGAGTCTTATTCTTACCAATGTAAAGTAGCAATCCCAAATAGTGCCCTAGAGAGTCAACTCTCTATATACCAAACACATTAGTCAATTGTTGACGGTGTTCATTGACTGTGTTGGGACTAAAGTAAATAATAGATTTTTTTAAGATTTATATGTTGTATTGATGAATAGGCATATAAAGTTAGTAATCGTTTTATTTCAATGGCCTCAGAGAAATAATTTTTAAGAAAAAAAACTATAGTACGCAAATAGTAACAAAGAAACCCGAGGTCCCAACTGGCTCGCATGAATACCCTTAATCTTGCTTTCTCGTTGCGCTTTATGGAACATAACAGATAACCCCTCTATTACAAAGAGGAACAGGAACGGAAACATGGGGTTCCCTTGACGAATTCCTCGAGATAGGGAAAATTCACTAGTAAGTGACCCATTGACCCTCGCTAAAAAAGACACTGATGTCACACAACGCATAATTGCCTCCATATTTTCAAAAAAAAAACATAATTGCCTCCATAAAACCCGGTGCAAAACCAAGTTTCCACATAATGGCTTTTAAAAATCTCCATTCAACCCAATCATAAGCCTTTTCAATATCTAACTTAAGTGTTGCACCCTTATTAATTCCATTTTTAGAGGAGTTCATATAATTTAATAACTCATGAGCAACTAATATTTTATCCGTAATTTGTCGGCCAGGTAGAAACGTTGTCTGGTTATCACTTATACTATCTATCGTAAAAATGGGGGATAGTTGTCTCCAAAGAGTGTTCACATCTCAACACTTCATTAGAGTAGAGGCTTTGTACTCTTTAAATCGGTTCTATAATGTAGTCTCGTTGTATAGGACACTTAATGCTTTTTGGTTAGGTAGAGGAGGTTACTCATTCTACGATAATGCACTATGGTGGCTGTAGAGACATCTTAATGAATTTGTATAGTGTTTAGGGTTTAAAGGTTTAAAGGGTTAGGGTTTTAAAGATTTGGAGTTTGGAGTTTTAAAGTTTAAGGTTGGGAGTTATTGTGTAGGGTTTAAGGTTTATGTTTTAGGGTTTAGAGTTTATGATTGAAGATTGAGATTTTAGGGCCTGAGGTTTTAATGTTTGTTGTACAAGTTTGAGTATTTAAGGTTTAGAACTTAAAGCGTGAGATTTGGGATTTCATGCCTTGAAAGTTTGAGCACACGCAAATCGTTGATGTAATCGTTGGAGTCATCGGCAGTGAAGTTGGAGCTGCTAGTTCCCTCGCACCCAAAATCAGTCCTTTGGATCTTTCAGTGGAGAAGTCGATGAATACATCGTTAAGGAAATCCCTAAATACCGGAAAGGTTTTTGTGTAACTGACAAACTCACTGTCCAAAACTGTCAATCTAAAATCACGGCGTTTCTCATCAAAGCACTGAATGAGCCTAAGAAGGATCGCAAGAAAAAGAATATTAAGCATAACAGGAATAGGTGTGGAGAAATCCGGGACTTGGATAATGGCTTCTAACACAATCTTATTTGAAGGGTATTGTTAACTACGGGCTTTGACTTCCTTGTCAGCAGCTTGATGTACCTGTTCTTGTTGCTTTTCCTAACGTTGGTCGGGGTTGGTGATGTCTCTCTGTCTCTGGTTACTATGTGTTTTATGGGCTTCTTACAGCTGAAATTGAATACAGGAGCCTTGTCGGTGCTACTTCTGAACTTGTTTGTCGGGAGAAGTGGGTAACTTGAGTTCCATATAATGCCCATGTGGAACATGCTGTTAGGCCTATAAATTAACTGAACGTTCAGTGAACCGTTCATGAACCGTACGGCGAGAAGTTCGTTTATGTTCGTTTATTTATTAAATGAATAAACATGAACAAGATTTTGCGTTCGTTTAATTAAATGACAAGAAGATTGTTTTGTTGAACAAATTATTAATAATTTGTACTTTGTTATTCTTGTTGTTTACTTTTTTTTACATTCATTTGTAGTGTTCGAATAAGTTTGTTTTTTGTGTTTGTGTTTTTTTTTATATTCGTTTATTGTGTTCGTTTATGTTCTTTTATTATGCTCATTTGTGTTCGTTCGTTTGTGTTCGTTTACGTTCGTTTATGTTCGTTTATCATTTAAATGAACGAACATGAACAACCTATATTCCTTAATGAACGAACATGAACAAAAAAAAATTTATTCGTTTATGTTCGTGTTCTTTTATGTTCGTTTATTTATTAAATGAACGAACATGAACATACCTCCGTTCGTGTGTGTTCGGTTCGTTTACAGGCCTAATATTCCTTAATGAACGAACATGGAAAAAAAAGTGTTCATTTATGTTCGTGTTCGTTTATATTCGTTTATTTATTAAATGAACGAACATGAACATACCTCAATTCGTATACGGTCAGTTCGTTTACAGGCCTAACCATTTTCTATGCTCTGTTTCATTGTCTTCCCAAATCGACAGATTTTCTATTTTTGCGTGTGAAACATGTAATTCACCCTTGAAAATTGCGATCAACAAGTAAATGCATTGGCTCCAACATTTCCACACGTAATCTAATGTTTGGACCGACCAAAGCATGCTAGTAGTAAGTTCAGGAATGTTATTCTCACAAACCCTGTTGAATCAACGTGTGCACGTGGATTGCGGTTTTAGTCACATGCAACCAAATCGTGACTCGTGAGGTGGGTTTGACACGTGCTTCTGACAAGTGTTGTCCATTTTCATCTTCCATGTTTTCCACATGCCTTTAACATAAAGGGGAGGCAACTAATCCCTTTCCTCTTAATTCCTTATAAGAACCACCCACCGCCACTTCAGCATCCATCAAACCAGCTAAGCCTGCAGCTCCGTGGCTAGGTTGTCGGGATTTCTGTATAAATTTTTAAAAATAGTTTTTATTTTTTAGATATATTCGATTTCGGGACAATAATATTATCGTTTTTTTTTTTACAAACGCTGTAATAAGTCCATCTATAGTAGTCTTTTTCAATAAAAAAAACCGTTATTTTAAAAACGTCACAATAAATCAATCTATAGTGGTGTTTATTGAAAAAACGCCACTATAGATATACTTTTTTTGGGTCCTTTTCTGGGGGCTGCGCTCATCTCGCACCGCCCCAGCCACGGCACTGGAAGCCTGTAACAGAACAAGTGTGAAAGCAAAGGGTTTATGTTGTTGTTATTCAGTGATGGCGAAGAAGATGAGTTCATGGATTGAAGTCGCACCACCGCTCCTGGTTTCACCTAAAAGAATCAGAGCTTCAAATTCTCCTGTGTTGGAGACTAACACAGAAGATAAAGCCGAGGAATTAGATGAAGTCTAGCAGAGGATACTGCTCACTTTTGGATTCTAATTTCGTTTTTTCTTTTTCTGTGGTTATGAATTGTAATTTTTTGGGGAGGTAATAGATTGACAGAATGTTTCGTTTTGTTTTTATCTTTGCTTCATTGGAATTTCAGTTTTGTCTATGGTTCAAAGATTCAGTCTGTTGTTGCTCATCCTTTTTGGCTAAAACAAAGTTAATTACACATTCTCAAACTATGACTATCACTCTAAATTGATCTCTAAACTTTTGAATATTTCAATTTCATCCCTGATGATAGTCTAAATTGGTCCTACACTTTTTTACCTTCCGAATCCATCCTCAAACTATGACTCTCATTCTAATTTAGTCCCCAAACTTTTGATCTTCTAATAACATCGCTTAAATTCATCTAAAAGTTTAAGGGTGAAATTGGAAGATTTAAAAGTTTGAGAATCAATTTAGAATGAGAGTTATTATTTAGGGATGAAATTGAAATGTTTAAAAATTTATGGATTAATTTAGAGTGAGAGTCGTGATTTCGATATATAAGGTTGAATTAACTCTAAAAAATAAAAATAAAAATTACTCTACGAAGTATTATGTATTATGAATACTCTCAATCATTTGATAATGAACATTTAATCATTCTGATATAGTTATTGGTATTCAAGTCCGTGATCTCTAAGAATAATAACAATTCATTTAACTATTAAGGTAAATTGATTCATGTAAGATGGATGTATTTATTTTTCAAATATTTTTGAGGTATAAATTATAATGCTTAAATTAGACATAACTTTCTATCCTTGAATAAAAATATACATTTAAGCACCCTTGAAATAATAGTCACATATATGTATTAATTTTTGAGGAGTGATTTTTATTTCTTAGTTAACAAATGAGTTTGAGATTTTTTTTAATTGAAAAATAATAAGTATACATTAATCAACAAAATATTTAAAGACAATCTGAAAAGATTACTGTTATCTTTTAAGATTTTGGGTTTGAACATTACGTGTAGAAAAAATGAGCGTTAATTGTTATATAATTGAAAGTTTTGAACATATATTAACTTGTATTCATCCAAACTTATAAAAAAAAAGTCAGTCTTAAAATTTATTATTATGTTTTTAACCCTAAGTTATAATCATCATATTATATAAACTAATATTTTAAACTATATACTAGAAAAATGATAAAAAAAATTAAAAAAAAATTATTGCATGCAGTTCAATATTATTATTTTAAATTGTCTTAATTGAAATAGATGTCAAAATTATATCGAATTTTTACTTAAAGTGCCTAATTTTTTTATTAAGATAAAAGTCTGAAGTTTCTTTTTAATGAGAAATAGTCACTTTAGAAATTTTGTGAGAAAGTAGAGATTTTAAGATTTTTTTTTTAATTATTTTTAAAATAAATCATTAAAATAAATTATAAATAGATAATAATTTTTAATAAATATTACTAAAAATATTAAATACTTACGGTAATTATTTTTGTGTTTTTGTGATTTAAGGTCCTGGCACCACTGCCCATCGGATTTGCCGTGTTCATGGTACACTTGGCCACTATTCCAATCACCGGCACCGGTATCAACCCTTCTCGTAGTTTCGGAGCGGCTGTTATGTTCAACGAGGACAAGATATGGGATGACCATGTACGAATCTTTGAGTTAAAACAATTGATTTATGACAGCTTTTTAAAAACATTTGATGTTGAGACATTTGGGGGTGTTTGGTTTAGGTAATGTTGGATTATTAGGTGAATGAAATACTATTTTCCTATTTGGTTTGTAAACATTCTCAACCTTCGGTAATATTTTATTCTCAATAATAGTATTTTTAGGGTATATTATCGGGAATGTGATTACCACATTCCCTTAAGTATTGTTGGATTATCGGTATTTTTGACTAAAATGCTCTTAAAAAAATTTCTTCAAAATATCTTTCTTCTATCGTTGAATAAAAAAAGTCTACTAAGGTTAAATTACAAATTTATCTTTAAATTATTTTAGATTTACAAAAAAAAATCATAATTAGAATTCTATATGAAGTTCAGGGGTTAAAATGAAATTTTACCCTTTCATTAAACCTATTTATCTTTTCAATTTTGTAAAAAAAATTATATGAATTTTTATGAATTTAAATTTTTTTTAAAAAATATATAAATTAATTATAATAAAATTATAGTAGAATTCAACTTGTTAAAAAAATAAGTATATAATAAAGATAATTTGATAAAATATGCATTCCGTAAACCAAACGCACTCTTGATGATTGTATGAATTGTTGGTGCAGTGGATTTTCTGGGTTGAACCTATGATTGGAGCTGCCATTGCTGCAGTGTATCACCAGTTTATCCTAAGGGCATCTGCTGCTACAGCTATGGGATCCTTCAGGAGCAGCTCCGCCATGTAAAACAAGTGTTGAAGTAATAAATCCCATAGCCAAAAGGTCGAGCAAAGGCTGCCATGGATGATGTTTTTTCAGAGCTTTGAATTTGTAAATTATAATCAAAAGTGTCGTGCTTCTGTCTTTGTATGTGGCACTTATTGTTAATGTGCCCCAACTATGCTTTATTTAAATGGAATTCAGTTCAACCGATCTTGTTTTAATCGTTAATCTTGATTCACTATGGTTTATGTTTTATATAATTATTTTTATTATACCCCATTAGATTAAAGACACCTGGCAAATTATTAGTCACTAGACTGAACAAGTAATTAAGTGTTGTGCATATTCAAATGATATTGTAATAATTATTTTTTTTATTCGCCATTTATATCTAATTTATGAATTGATTAATTTAAATTAAATACTATAAGTTCTCGTTATGAAGTTTAATTCATTCTTCAGGACAATCATGCTGGAAACCTCATTTCCATTGTGTAGAACGCCAAAGAAATCTTTAAATATATATTTTAGATGGGATCAATGACAATTGACGGAAGTGCTGACGTAGCAATTAAAGAAATTGACACAATTATACATTTAGTTTTAATACTTATACGTCATCTAACTAGATTGTGACATATGTCACAATATGAATAGAATGTATTTTTTAATTTAATTACTTCATTGTCCAACCAATCATAACGTAACATGTGTCACCGTCATGATGAAAATTTAGTAGTAAAAGAAGAAATCACAGGGGGGGGTGGGGGGCTTGTGGGAATTAAACTTCGGCAAGGTTGGATGAGAATCCAACGCCCAAACCAACAAGTTAGGAACATTGCTTGGTTTCAATATTCAAAATATAAGATATTGCAATGAATTGGAAGAAAAAAATTTGTTACATAAATTAAAAAATAATTTAATGATTTTATATATATATAAATTATTGTTAAATTTATTAAATAACTTAAGCTTTCAAATAATTTTGAGTTAATATATATATATATGAAATTATTAATAAAATTTTTAAAATTGTTACTTAGGTTAAAAAAATAATTTTATGATATATATAAATTACTGTAAACTCTATCAAATATTTTACTTTTTAAACAATTTAATAAAATTTTTAATAAGCATAAATTAATTTATATCTATAAAATTATTAGTAAGAAAAATAAAATTATTACTTAAATTATAAAAATAAATTTAATGATTATATATATTGTCAATACCGTTTTTCGGTTGGGCCCGGAATGCTTCGACTTGAAATGAATGGGTTAGAGTCGTCACAGATCATTTTAAAACGATATTTAGGTAGATCGGACACCATCTTACCTGATCTGCGTTTTACCATAAATGTGTCGAGTTCGGTAGTCGGTTACAGTCAAGGAATGATTAGCACCATTGAACTGTCATTTCGATACCAATTAAAAAGCCAAAAATGTTAGAAAATAGAAATAAATATGAAAAAAAGAAAAATTAATATAAAAAAGAAAAAAGAAAAAGACAATTGAGTAAAAAGAAAAATAATAAAAATAAAAATAAATAAATAAATAAAAGAACAAAAATAAATAAATATATAAATAAGCGAAATAAAATGAAGGAAAAAATAATTACAAACTGTTAAATTCTTAAAAAATGAAAAAAAAAGTTTAAGGATCACCTAGTAATTAAGCAAAATATCAAATGCACCAAATTAATGATTAAAATGTAATTATTATAAAACTATGAGACCGAAAATAAATAAATAACTAAATTTCATTAGTGACCAAAATAAAGTATGCATAAAATTGAAAATCAAAATAAAAAATACTGAAAATAAATTGCAGTGACCAAAATGTAAAGGTACAACTTACAGGGACCGAGGATGGGATTTACCCATAATATTTGAAGGACTATAGGGAGAGTTTACCCCAAAGTCCATCTTCACGTTGGATTTGTATAATTTTCACGCAACATTGCTTGAACTTTTAGGCGATTGGGAGCAGCCTTCTTCTCTTCAATCTTTCCAAAGAAAAGGCGAAAACATGGATCTGATTTAGAGCTTGTGAACTTGGAGCCTCTTGTATAGCTTCCCTTAACGAAGACCAATGGAGGTGACCCCTGGCGGCACATCGACCATCCTGACCTTCCCACGCGAGTACTGATCTCTTAGTATCCACACATGGCCGATTACACACAGATCTAGAGGCACTTGAGCGAGCCAAGCTCGCGGTTTTAACACAAACATCCCCTACGCTGGAAGCAGTGATAAGGCTGCGACGGGACCTTAAAACGATGACCGATGACCTTGTTTACTCTTGGAGACAAACGAAGACAACAATGAAGGTGAGTGTGGCTTGTTTTCGGTTTTGAGGCATGAAGGAGAGCGACATAGAAATAGTGATAGAGCTCGACATTCAACCATGGTCGAGAGGCCATTTCCTCTATCTTCTGTTGGTTCCCCCTGTAAGCTCCTTTGCCTCGAATATATATAGTTGGATGCATGTGGGAGTAGGTTGAATCAAATCCGGATTTTTCAGGATTTTCTATTATTTGAATGGGTTTAGTGGATTTTGAAATTAGATTTAGGGCGTTGAGATTTTCGTGGGATCATGATGAGTGTGTTGAGGATGAAAATCAGTGTCAACAGTTGCCCCTCTTTATCCTTTTTTATGGAACGAAAAATAGGGCAAAGATAAAATGACACAAATTTTCGTTTGGTGGAGTTGAAAATTGACTATGATATTTCAATCAAGAATAACTCTCTGTCGAATTGAGTTGTGGATGACTCTTCCGTCGCGAAGTCGAGTCCATATTGAGATGATATGGAATTGAAGTCGTAGTTCGGAATTTGAATCGGAATGTGGCTTCTCGTTGCCAAATTGTAATCAACTTCAGTCTTCTTCTCGGTTTAAAGACCTTGATTTAAAAATTCGACTAGAAAATAGTTCCTTGACTTCACCATATGGTTGATAGGCTCTCGAACTGAATGAAATCGAGCTCAAAAATCTTCTTTGACATATAGTTTTTCTCGACTTAAACTATGCTGCTGGAAGATGGTTTCTTGTCACTAAAGCACAGCCAACCCAGGTCTTCTTCTTGACTTAAAGACCTCAGTTTAAACTTTACCCTAAAAGTAGTTGATACGTCATCGAGCTGAATGGAATCGAACTCAAAAGTTTTTATTGACAGATAACCCTTCTCGCCTTTGAGTTATGTTGTCCTAAACTTGAGAGATTGCCCCATATCTTCTTCTTGACTTAAAGATATCGGCTTTAACCAGAAAGTAGTTTCTTTATGCGTCATCGAGCTTAATGGAATCGAACTCGATAATTTCGTTGACAGATAGGTTTTCTCGACTTAAGCTATGCTGTGAATTTGACATGCCCTTGAGCTGAATGGAATCGAACTTCAAGGTATTTGTCGACAGATAACCCTTCTCGCCTTGAGTTATGTTGTAAATTGGATATGCCTTTGAACGGAATGTAATCGAACTCGAAGGTTTATTTGTTGACAGATAGCTCTTCTCGCCTTGAGTTATGTTGCAAATTTGATGTGCCTTTGAGCTGAGTGTAATCGAACTTGAAGGTCTTGGTTGACAGATAACCCTTCTCACCTTGAGTTATGTTGTACTGGATATGCCTTTGAGCTGAATGTAATCGAACTCGAACGTTTTTTGTTGACAGATAGCCCTTCTCGCCTTGAGCTATGATGTAAATTTGATGTGCCTTTGAGCTTAGTGTAATCGAATCTCGCCTTGAGTTATGTTGTATTGGATATGCCTTTGAGCTGAATGTAATCGAACTCGAAGGTATTTTGTTGACAGATAGCCCTTCTCGCCTTGTGCTATGCTGTAAATTTGATGTGCCTTTGAGCTGAGTGTAATCGAACTCAAAGGTCTTTTGTTGGCAGATAACCCTTCTTACCTTAACTTATGCTGCGAATTTGATGTGTCTTTGAGCTGAATGTAATCAAACTCGAAGGTCTTTGTTGACAGATAGCCCTTCTCGCCTTGAGCTGTGCTGCCAATATTTCCTTTAAGTGAAAATTGGCTCCCCTTCATGGGTCTAAGCCAATCATAATTCTTTAGGTGGTCTCCTTAACGGGTCTGAACCAAGTGAGATAATCTTCGACTGACTCCTCTTTGTGAGAAAGACAAGTGAGGTAGTTTGTCAGTCGGATATCACCTGTCTGAAGTTGATTCTGAGATCTGTCGATCTTTCAATATGTCAAGTTGTTTGAGGTGTAGCTTTTCACTGCTAAGTTAAGCAACCACCATCAATCTTTAAAGGCGCTTTTGAATCGAGTATCTTTCGTCTTGAAGCTGAAACTTGACTTTAAAGTTGCAAAAATTATGTATGCGAAAAATGATAAATGTGATGCTCTTAAGTATGCCTAATATGCATGCAACATGAATTGGTTCTATTTGATGGAGCCTCATTTTGTCTGTCGGTCTTGTACTCGGAATCGACCATGCCCCATTTTCTTCTCGGGTTTCAGCTTCGCGGACCTTTCACATTTGAAACTGTTCTGTTTAAAAAAAATCTCCTTTCTCTTATTTTAGTAGGGAAAAGGATATGAGAATACAAAAATTCTCTAAAACATTACTCCTTAATTCTGGCTCGCAATCAAATCAAATCATAAGTATGAGTTCAAAGAATATCAAATGAATCAATAGCTCTTTTAATGCTTTCAGAGTTATAGTTCTTTGACAAATATTCAAATGGATGAGTCGGCTGTAGGTTGGCCTCCTACTTTCTAAGGTTTTAGCCATCAAAAATGTCATTTTTCGGTCATTGCAACATACATTTTTCTTGGCTTGGCATTTTAATTGGATGCGGACAAAATGACGCAATTAGTGTGATCAATTACCAGACCTTCTATTTCGGTCCTCTGAAATCTTCCATTTGTTCAAGCTTTGTAAACTCCTCTAATAAAGGCAGTGCAGAAATATCGATCTAAAAATGAAATTCCTGAGTGCTTGTGTGAAATTGACTATAACAGATGTTCCTTAACTCACTTAGACTATTTTTACCGAAACTCCTTATTTAGATTTAATTTACCATTATCTGGCTAGCTAAATCCATAAAGCCGGGACGTTTAACCAATTTCTCTAGATGGACAACTCAATATTATAATCACCTTTATCAGGCTAGCTGAATCTTATCCATAAAGCCAGGGCGTTTAACCAATTGCTTTAGAGGGACAGTTCAAGCTTTATTGTATATTAAAATCACCTTTATTAGGCTAGTTGAATCTTATCCATAAAGCCGGGGCGTTTAACCAATTGTTTAAGAGGGAAGCTCAAGCTTTATTGTATATATATTATAACCTGGGTATACGGATTCAATTTCTTAAGAAGAACATGTTATAGTCTAGGTGTTGTTGAAAGTCAAGGAATCTCATCTAGGTGTTGTTGAAAGTCAAGGAATCTCATCTAGGTGTTGTTGAAAGTCAAGGAATCTCATATTTAGAGTTCAATTTCCAAGCAACTGACTTAAACTAGATTCACCTACTCGACTATTACATCTGTGAAGATTATTATCATCATTGAACGTCTTAAACAAAAGTATAGTAACATCATATGCAAAAGATACCCCATGTTATCCGCTCTTATACTTACTTGAATACCAAGCCTCTTATTCATTCTCTTATGAAAGGTGAAGGCTACGTCGGCTCTTGTAAAAGAAGAATATGGTGTTTGAGTGTATCTTCTGGGGTAAAATCAAGGGTCATGTTACTTTGTCAAAGATTTATAACTCCGATCATTTACAGAATTTTTTAATTTATTTTATATTAAAAGAATTTCAAGTCTGCAAATTTGATTCAAGGCTCACCATCTTTAAAGTAGTATAAATTCATTTAAATCTCCTAAAAAACTGAGAAAAAGCAAAACAAATTCAAACAAAGTACGGCAAATGATAAAATGATCCTCTTCCTTATTTGGATGCCCCCGAGTTACTGAAGTCGATCCAATTCTTGTTACGCATTTTCTGCACGATTCTTTTGAATGCGAAGTAGTTCTCGATAGTGTGCTCTGGGACACCACTATGATATTCGCAATGAGTGTTCTCATCATACCACATGGGGTATGGGGGCTTCAAGGGTTCATTGGGTATGGTGATACTACCTGAGTGTCAAAAGTTGTTGGTAAAGTTACTTGTAAGTCATGGGAATATGATCAAAATGTTCCTATTTTTTACGAGACATGTGAAGGTAATTAAAAAGAGAAAAATAATACGAAATATGCAGGAATACATGATGCATGAAATGTTCGAGGTTTTGATCCAAAAATGTGTCTGTTATTATAAATAATCCTTATTGGGGACAAAAGTGTTATTTCTTAAGAGACAAATAACATTTTAAAGGTATATTCTTCTAGACCCCAACAACTTCTGACAAGTTGATTCGTCTTCCGCCTTCTTCTGTCACCGGTTGAATGCCCTGTTGAACCGTTCCGGCCTCTCTGAGCTATTTTTTGTATTTGTTCCACGAAATCTCGAATGGTTGCATCTCTGGTTTTCACTCTCTGTTGAGGTTGTTCCCTAATGGAAACATCATTGGAGCCCTTCATCGATAGGAACTATTCGAAGTTCATCTGCTTGTTTCTTGAATTCGTCAACAATGACATCCAATTTCAGCTATTGCTTCATCTTATTTTTGTTGCCTTTGAATGAACTTTCCAGGTTAGTAACCTTTTTCTCGTCTTGCCCTGCAACCTTTGCCAATTCGTTTTGGAAAAGTTGACTTTTGACGTGCTTGGTGTAAGCCTGGTCCATTATGAGTCCTTTCTAACCATAGTCGGACTTCTGAGCTTTTCATCTCTTGTATTATAACCCCTATGTCCATTAATGCAAATTATTTACGTTTAACGAACACATTTTTTATGGATTAACACCTCTTTTGAATGATGAAAATAAATTGAAAGAGAACAAAAATGAAAAGTGTTAGTGAGGTAAATCAAAACAATAATGAAAATAAAAAATCCTACCCCGCATGATATCTACCCCACATGCTTATTATTCCTACCCGGACATGATCTCTATCCCGTAAGTTGATTTCGAACAAGTCATAACCGCATAAATTTCTAGTTCACATGCTTTGAACAGAAAATAAAGTAGAAAATAATCTCAAAACAACCTATGGTTTGAAATAAGGCTTTAGGGTATGCTCTAATTCTATTTAGTCTCCCAGTTTAGGTTCTAAAAAGGTACCCAAGTTCTTCTTGTTGGTGCCCCCTTGGGCTTACCAGACCCTTAGTCCTAAGCTCATTATAAGCTTATGTGGACTAAGTTAAACTCGAGAGGATACATTCCCTTATGCCCGCACGGAGAATAAATTCTCACGAATACATCACTGTCACCCTACTTAAATAGGGTTTGGAGCTCGGGTATAGAGCTTGAGATGAAAATTTTGAAAATATGAAATTATTGAGAAAAACGTCAGTACAACTATTTACTTGAAAAATAATCAAAGATAAATAATTAGAATCGAATAAATAAATTAAAATTTAAACTTGTAATTTTCTCTAAAAAAGACAACTAGAAATTAATTTCGGCCTGACTCACTTACATGTCCCCAGTAGAGTCGCCAAGCTGTCGCAGTCGTCTTTCGGTTTGGCTCGGAATTGGGCTTCGACTTGAAATGAATGGGTTAGAGTTGACATCGATCATTTTAAAACGATATTTAGGTAGATCGGACACCATCTTACCTTATCTGCGTTTTACCAGAAATATGTCGGGTTCGGGAGTCGGTTACAATCAAGGAAGGATTATCACCATTGAATTGCCCTTTCAGTACCAATTAATTTGTTGGTTGTCTTAATTGCGAAAATTAAAATTTAAATTAAAATTTTAAAATTCAATTCGAATTAATTACCTTTGATCGATTGAAAACATTTCTAAAAAGTCAAAAATGTTAGAAAATATAAATAAATATGAAAAAAAGGAAAAAAATATTAATATAAAAAATAAAAATAAATAGAATTGAGTAAAAAGAAAAATAATAAGAATAAACTAAATAAATAAATAAAAGAACAAAAATAAATAAATAAAATAAAAAAAGCGAAATAAAATGAAAAAAAAATAATAACAAAAGGTTAAATTCTTAAAAAAATGAAAAAAAATGTTTAAGGATCACCTAGTAATTAAGCAAAATATCAAATGCACCAAATTAATGATTAAAATGTAATTATTATAATACTATGAGACCGAAAATAAATAAATAAAAAACTAAATTTCATTATTGACCAAAATAAAGTATGCGTAAAATTAGAAATTAAAATAAAAAATACTGAAAATAAACTATAATGACCAAAATGTAAAGGGTATAACTTATAGGGACCGAGAATGAGATCTACTCATAATATTTGAAGGACTATAGGAAGAGTTTACCCCAAAGTCCACCTTCACGTGGGATTTGTTTAATTTTCACGCAACATTGCTTGAACTTTTGGGCAATTGGGAGCAGCCTTCTTCTCTTCAATCTTTCCAAAGAAGGCGAAAACATGGATCTGATTTAGAGCTTATGAACTTGGAGCCTCTTGTATAGCTTCCCTGAACGAAGGCACGAAAACAGCCAAAACAACACCCACACGGCCGGTAGAGGTGACCCTTGGCGGCGCATCGACCATCCTGACCTTCCCACACGAGTACTGATCTCGTAGTATCCACACATGGCCAATTACACACGGATCTAGAGGCGCTTGAGCGAGCCAAGCTCGCAATTTCAACACAAACAGCCCCCAACGCTGGCAGCGGCGATGGGGCTACGACGAGACCTTAAAACGACGACCGACGACCTTGCTTACTCTTGGAGACGAACGACGACAACAATGAAGGTGAGTGGGGGTTGTTTACGATTTTGAGGAATGAAGGAGAGCGACATAGAAATGGTGATAGAGCTCGACATTCAACCATGGTCGAGAGGCCATTTCCTCTATCTTCTGTTGGTTCTCTCTGTAAGCTCCTCTGCCCCGAATATATATAGTGGATGCATGTAGGAGTAAGTTGAATCAAATCCGGATTTTCCGGGATTTTCTGTTATTTGGATGGGTTTAGTGGATTTTGAAAGTAGATTTAGGGCGTTGAGATTTTCATAGGATCATGTGAGTGTGTTGAGGACGAAAATCAGTGTCAACATATATATATATATATTGTTGTTAACTTTATCAAATAATTTCATATAGTTGTTAACAAAAAAATTAAATTATATATATTTATATAAGTGTATATGAGATTATTACTTCTTTTTTAAACTTTTTTTTCTTTCATTTATTATAGTATCTTGTACGTTGTATGTTGTGTTTTGAAACTAAGAAGTGCTTTTAGCTTGGTCGTTTTGGGTGTTGGTTTCCCATCCAGCCTTGCCTAGGTTTGACTCTCACAGGCCTCCTTTGTGATTTCTCTTCTACTATCAATTGTCATCCAATCCAATGCTGACATGTATCACATATGATTGGGTAAAATTAAATGATTAAATTAAAAAAATACCTTCGTTTTGTGATTAGAAGATTAAATTTATAAAATTAAATTAAAATTAAGACCAAATTGCTTTAACAAATAAGTATTGAGGACTAAATATATAATTACGTCAATTTATTTAACTGCCATCATCACTTCTGTCAACTGTTAACAACAAGTATCTTGATTGACAACAAATAAATAATTAAATGGTTTGATTGATAAAATTAAAAGATCGGAAATAAAAATAAAAAATTAAATAGTTGAGTGGTTAATAGTATAATTTACCTAAAAATCCGTACTAATATTTGACCTTTAAATTAGAACAGATTAAGCAAAACGAATAGACACTAGTGTATCTATAGACACGTGTAATAACGAAGACAAGAAAATTGTATCTTTTGACACGTGAGAAATTAATGAATTCAGTCCCTTATGACACACAAGTAGGTACTGATAGACAATCTGGAAACGACACCGTTTCTTGAAGCTCCGTGTGTGAGAGAGAGTACAAACAGATATTATTTATTTATTTCCCTGTCAGATTAGTCAGATAAGCATCCTCGAGTTTTCAACTGAAATCTTTGAGACCAGAAGAAAAAACAGACGAGGTAACCCAAAATTTCTTACTTTCAGTGTATAGTCTTTTCATTACAATTCTTCATATGAGTTGTGGGTACGTGAATGATCAAAGCAGGAACTCCGAAGAAATGGAAGAACCTTTTCGTTTTAGTCTTTGCAATTTTAATTCTCATGCTTTTGGTTGTTCGGTTCTCTTTAGATCTCACTTTCACGCCTATTGTTCCTGTACTTGAATTACCCATTTTTTTTCTTTGAAAACCCTCTCTGTTACTACTATAATAGAATTGTAAGATGTTGATTGGATTTGAGGACAGATCTTTATTTGAAACAAATCTTGATTTATATGTTCTTTAAAGACTTTGTGAAAGTGGCTGTAGTTCTCCATTGAAATAGTTTTCTAGCAGAATCCATTTAGAGCTAAATACCTAATATAGATTACCAATAAAAAATACAAAGCTAAATGCCTAAATATATTAGAATTTGAAATTTTCAGGAGGGGGTGGGGGCCACCGCTTGTGCCAGCCTCCCTTGGTCCGTCCCTGCCAGTTATTGCCCTTATTCCGTAGTACTTTATCTCCATATGATCGGCTAGTCTGATAAAGTCGGTGCCTTTTTTTTATTAAGTATCCTTTTTTCTAGGTCAAGGCTACCCTCGTGAACTTTGGGTTTTGCATTTACTTTAATCTGTTTGGAATTATTCATGTCATATTCTTCAACTTCTAAATTATTAGACTTAAGCATAATTCTGTAGTTAGAAGTGAGGTTGACTTCCTGCCAGATTCGCAATTATACTGTTATTCACTTATTGTTTATCTTGTTCTTGAATACTAGTTTTGATCTTGTAGGAAAATATGGAAGCCAATAGGGCACAGGGTGGCATTCAGCAGTTGCTTGCTGCAGAACAAGAAGCTCAGCATGTTGTAAATTCTGCCAGAAATGGTAACTACTCTCCTTGTTGTGTTCAACAGATTCACAGATTGAACCATTTCGAGTTATTTGTCTGGATTTATCATTACGGATTGATATATATGTTCGCTCATGTGTGTATATCTGTAAGAGATGGTGAAAGTATAGAAGGCTACCTTCTCATACCCCTGATTTTGAGAAGAAAGGAAAAGTTTATATTTTCCCGACTTGACCTCAATACAGAAGCTGGCTGTGTCTTGTTCTCTTATTGTATCCGTCCGTAGTTGTGCATGTGTGTATGCACTCAATCATTCGCATGAAGTGTTTTATGTACATGTTTGTTTCGAGACATGCATGGAATTGCTTCTGCATGCATTATTTTTTGTCTCCTCAAAGTAGTCCGTGGGGTTTCTTTTTGGTTCATTATTATAACTTTTTCATTTTAGCTCTAAAGTAATTTGTCTTGGTTCTTGACTTCTTCAATCTCTTCTTTTAGCCAAGATGGCTAGGCTGAAACAAGCCAAGGAAGAGGCTGAAAAGGAGATTGCTGAATACCGAGCTCGAGTGGAGAAGGAATTTCAGAGTAAACTTGCCGAGGTAAATAATTCTTGATGGTCAACTAGGCTGAGCTTCCGACTCTTCTTCTTGTAGCTTGTAAAGTGTCTCTCTATAACTCGAGATTGTTAATGAGGATTGGAAGCTTCTCTTCTCTCCTTGCATAATACTAGCATCATAGATTCGTTAACTTTTTTGTGTTTTGATGCCTGTCGTGTGGTCTTCAAACAGAGCAGCGGAGATTCGGGTGCTAACGTGAAGCGACTCGAGAAAGAAACCGATGCAAAGATTCAACACCTGAAAAACGAGGCTGCAAGAATATCAGATGATGTCGTCCAAATGCTTCTCAAGCATGTGACAACCGTAAAGAATTAGTCCTCTTGAGGCGGCAAACATTCGCAGCCTGTTACTGTCGTCTCCCTGCGTGTTGTAATATTTGCTTTGTTGTATTTTTAATCTGAACTCCGGTGAACAGATTAGACCATTTTTACGAGGTAAACCAGTTTGAGAATATGTAGGACAAATGGTGTGCTTATTATTAACTTTATGCATGCAGACAAGAGCAATAAAATTTACTTATGTCAGTTTTGCGTTTCAGTACCCTTACTTATGAATTAGTCCTTGAAACACCCTACTACCTTCACCAAGCTGAGACGCAAAAAAGTTGGAAAAAGAAGCTGCCTTTTCGGGTGGGAATCATATGGCTTGAGCTTGTGTTAAGCTTATATGCTAAATTTGACCACTGAAAAGCATGGGTGACATGCTTCTAGGGAAAAAGGATAGCCTGGGAGCATTGTCAGCTTGAAGCCAACTTGATTCCGACTGATTTGTGTGTTGCATATTGGGCCTTTTTACTCAAATATCACTCATTTGAAAACTATTCATCATTTTAATCTCTATCTCCGATTACATTTTGGGATGATATATTTTTTTATCATGCAGACAAAGGTCCGTTTCTTCAAAACCCTTTTTTGTAGGAAGTGTTTTCTGCCTATGTGACGACTATACGAGACAGGTTGGACTAAAATGAAAGAAAAGTCAAAAGAGCCAAAAACAAACTAAAATTACTATATGAATTTTGTTAAAAAAAAAAGAACATGTGAATATGTGATGCGTATCGAGAATACGAATGAGCTTGGCGATGATGACGAAACACATGTATTAATCTTATGTTTAATCGCTTAAAAAATGTGTGTTTAAAATATTATATTTAAATACTTAAAAAATTACATATCTAAACAATACGACTTTTATAAAGTTCATGGGATTTCAAATGCTATATTATTTAGATATGGAGATTCTCAAATGTTTAAATAGAACTTTTTAAACACATATTAATTGAGTGAATAGAACTAATATATGTGCTTCCCATATGTTCCATACTTGTGCAGATGTGTCTTGATGAAATGCGTTTTAAATGAGTGATATTGGGGTAATAAAAAAAAAAGGCTATTCTTCAGCACCTCACATAACCTCTATTTAATTCTCCATTGCTACTAAAGCATATATTATTCAGATTTTTTTCGGTATAACCATCAATATCTTATCGATTGATCAACTAATATGGATCTAGTACTGCAGATGCAAGGACGACATTCCTAGTCTAATTTATTCCATTTGTAATGGTCATGATTTGAATCCTTGACTTTGTTTAAGGGATATAGCGTCTTATCTCGTTAGATCAATTGATTGGTATGTTATTCGGATTTATTGTAAGCTTTTGGATTCGAAAATATTCAATTGTCTCTAAATTATCTTAAAAGAAGCCTGCCGACAGGATCTTGATGGCGTCAATAATTTTTTCCCCAAAAAATCAAATGAAGTAATGAATAAACTAGTGAGTGACCAATTGCTAGGGACCAAAGCACTTAGCAGCCTCTCAAAGTCTAAATGTGAATTATATTAAATTCTCCTCTTTCATTTCAGGGACCAATCCATTCCCCATTATAATGATTATCAAAGACCATTAGCTACATGAATTTCAATTTTCTCCCAAAAAAAATAATATTTTACTAAAATTTATTCTTAAAGATATTTTACTAATGGTTTTTCTTTTTCCAAAAATTAATTAGCTCAATAGACCCGGAATTTATTTTACAATCTGCGGTAAATACTACATTATAGAACAAACTCATCAAGTCCACGTGACGAATTTATCCAGATAATATTTTTTATTTAAATTCATCACGTCGACGTAACAAATTTCAAATAACTGTAATAAATATCGTAAATCTTTAAATAATTTGCTTTATATATATTAGACTAAATAATTAATCTGCCTGGTCAATTTTACTATTTTAAAAGACTAAATTTTATTAGGCCTAGAAACATACTTATTCAAGGAACACCGAGTTTTGAACCATTTTTAAACCCAATGGACCAAATAGTTGTTTACCTTTGATGGCTTTTAATATGGGGAATAATTTTTTTATCATATATTCAATTTAGTTGTTTTTTTCCCCTACTATAATAATTTTTGAGTCTTTTCCCGACAATATCATTCTTTCTTTTTTTAATGATTATTTTAAAATGCCCATTCCTTTTATACATAATTATACGAGCATAAATCACTTTTATTTCTTTTTTTAATGATTTAATATTTTAATACTTATTATAAAATAATATGATGAATATAAAATAAAAGGTAAAAAAATATCAATACTTTATTTTATTTTGATTATTTTATGTATTTGATTCAAGTTTGTGTGTTTTATTAAGTTTATTTTTAGGATTAATTTCTATAAAAGGTTTTCTATATTTTATCTTTTATATTTCTATTTATTTTATAAAATAAGTTGATTTGATATTTTATTTATTAATCTTTATGTTTATTTTATTTAAATTATTTGTATAGAACTTTTAAAAGATATAGAAATTACAAATAATAGAAAAATTATATTTTTTTATAAACTTTCATGTAAAAAATTTTCACTTTAATTTTGAGAATTTAATTTGTTAATAAAAAATATTTCAATGATAATTTGGTAAAATATATTATTCATATCTTATATTCCTCCAATCAAATACTGTGATCTTACATTTCTGTCAAACAAATCAAACAAGGTAGTACAACATTCCTAGTAATATGCCATGTAATGTTACATTCTGATAATCTTATTCTCAAAGATAATCTTACATTTCGTGATCCAAACAACACTTAAAGGTCAATAGTTAAATTGTGGCCAAACACAGTATAACAACCATATCATATTGTGTTTTAAAGTCATTGTGATACAGTAAACTATATATGTAACATAAAAACGTAGTTGTTTTTAAAGAAATAAATCACATCGTCACATATGCAATACATGTATCGTGATTTGGTAGATAAACAACGAACACGAGAGTATATTCATATTCGTTCGTTTAACTTTAATTAAACAAACGAACCAACATGAACAACTAAATGAACAAAATTTATTATTCGTGTTCGTTCGTTAAAGGAATATAAGCTTGTTCGTGCTTATTAATGTTTGTTCGTTAAAATGAAAAATAACACAAATAAACGTAAATGAACATAAATTTAAACGATTTAATGTTTTTTTTTCAATCTACTTTGGAATGAAAGGGATAGTGAGTTGTTGAGTGGAAATACACACGTGAACAAATTTAAACGAACATAAATGAACTGATTGTCGAATATTCATGAACATAAATGAAATAAACCTTTTTTTCATGTTCATTCATTTAATTAAACGAACAAAAAATCTTATTCATGTTGTTCGTTTAATAAATAAGTGAACGTAAACGAGCTTCTCGCGTTTGTTATTTTTTTAAACTTCAATGCTGAAGAAGGGAAATTACTTATACTTCAGTGACTGCTTATGTAATTTACTCATTTCATATTCTTTCGAAATATTGACACGGTATTAAAATATTTTTAACATAAAAAACAGAGAAAATAGAAGTGTTCACTCTACCACAACTCCTATCGTCCATCAATGGTGGTTTTGGTTGAACTTTACGCTAACCAAATATTCACCCAACCTAAGGTTCTCCATTTATTTATTCTTTTGATAGAAAAATGAAAGGGAAAAGCAAACATAGTTTTTCTTTTTGTTCTCCCAAATAATTTTCGTCTTTCTTTTTTTTTTCATTTTTTTGGAGGGTTTTGAGGGGTGGAAATGGGAAACCCTGAAATTTTTACATGAAACCTGGATCGAACTTGGTTATAAAAATCATTCCTTTATAGATATTTTGCAAAAAAAAAACCGGTTTGTTTTACTTTATATTCCAAAACCCGGGAAAAGTTCATGGGGAACATTGGAAGTAGCGGAGTAATGGCCGGAGAAGGCACGGAAGCCGGCGGAACCACCCTCCCCCGCCTCCTCCAGCCCAGCCGCAGACTGAAATCGCCGCCAACCGTTACGTCTTCGCCGCCGCGACTCCTTACGCGCCCCAATACCCGAACGCCAACCCGTCCCAGTACTACCAGTACCCAGGGTACTACCCTCACCAGCCGCCTGTGCCGTTGCCGATTCCGGCACCCTACGATCATCATCATCACCACCACCATCGGGGTGGGCCTCACATAGAGCCCGCCAATTGGGGCCGATATGCTTATGGACCGATGATGCCCCTGCCGCCGGTGCCGTATATAGAGCATCAGAAAGCGGTTACTATAAAGAACGACGTCAATTTGAAGAAGGAGACTTTGAAATTCGAAGCTGATGAGCTGAATCCTGGGAAGTTCTTGGTTTCTTTCACGTTTGATGCTACTGTTGCTGGAAGGTATAAAAAATTCTAGCTATGTATTCGAGTCGCTTTTGATCACGATTTTGCTCCTCGGATAACATTCATATGATTATTGTTAAATTTGTTTTAAGAGCTTGAGTGTCAATTATGCCAATTTCGATGATTATTGTTAGATGTATAGGAAAAGAAACACTGAATGATGCCTAAACTTATGTTGCAAGCATGTAGGTAGCTGACTTTCTTACAGATATGTAATAATGCATTTGATGTTATCGTTTTCTTCTGCGCATTCATACTTATCAATAGTACGACGATCGATTGATCTTGCAATATATTATTTGATGTATTTCCGGTTCTCTAGGATCATGAGAAAGTAATACTTAATGGAGTGCATTCATGTAGCACTTAAGCACAAGTGTTTTCCTCTTCTTAGAATCAATTTTGCTGCATTGAAGTTATGTTGCATCTTATCTTGTAGTTCATATTTGCCGGTTTTCATGTGAATCATGTTTGGTCTCAGATATTATTTCTTAACTAGACGATTTATTTGGTTTGTTCTGCATACAGGATGACTGTTATTTTCTTTGCAAAAGAAGGTGAAGAGTGCAATCTGACAGCAATGAAGGAAAGTATCCTACCCCCGGTAATTGTACCTTTCGAACAAGGTCTAGGACAGAAGTTTAGACTGCCCTCTGGAACAGGGATCGATTTCTCTATGTTTGAGGAGTCAGAATTATTGAAAGTAGATGAAGTGGAAATCTATCATCTTGCCGTAAAGGCAGAGGCATTACCTCTCAACCAGAATGCGTCGGATGGAAACCAAGAGTCAGGAGCCATGAATTCTCAGATAACACAAGCAGTGTTGGAGAAGGAGAAGGGTGAGTACCAGACGAGAGTAGTGAAACAGATCCTGTGGGTGAATGGGATGAGGTATGAACTGCAAGAAATATATGGGATAGGGAATTCAGTCGACAATGATGTTGATGCAAATGATACTGGAAAAGAATGCGTTATCTGCCTTTCAGAGCCTCGGGACACAACTGTCCTTCCCCTTTGTTTGGTCTTTGGCACTATTGATTGACTAGACAAGAAAGCAAAGGGCAACACTCAACTGTTGGCCTAACTCAATGAATAAATCCTGTAGTTATAAGTTAAAAGGTAGTGAAAATCTTTATTACTTTTCAAGTAATAGCTACTCCTTTCCACTCATGGAAATGGCTGTTATAACTAATTCTCAGGTTATGGGAATCGAGATTATAGTCGATGGTTGATGTAAATTTTGTTTGTAAATAATGCAGTGCATGTGCAGTTCATGTGCAAAGGTTTTGAGATGCCAGACGAATCGATGCCCAATCTGTAGGCAACCAGTTGAGAGGCTTCTCGAGATAAAGGTCAACAATGGCCCTGATGAATGAGATGAGAACATGTTTCTTAAACTATCTTACTGTATAGTATTTTGTTATCTTTATTTCGAGCTTTTCTAATAATCAAAACAGGAAGTTATAATCACTTGGAATTTCACACAAATATATTGTCAAAATGATACCATCTTGCTTGATGGGACTTCAAAAATATGTTTTTTGAGTTCTACTTTATTTACATTTTTTAGACGTTAAAGAAGAAATTTAAGGCCAGTGTTACAATTGGGAACAAGCTTCAAATACAAATCTTAAAGGAGCAATTCCAGGTTATGCCTGCCTTCATATATATTCTGGAAATAGCCGTTTGTACTTACAATGTCTAGACCTCTGTGCTGTCAATGGTATTTTTGTTCTTTCAATATACATTGGATTCAGATGGTTTATCTCATTCCAATTCGGTTTCGATCAAACAATTGTACTTTGACAAAACCCAACTCGATAAAGAGATGAACGGCCACACTAACAAATAGAAATGCAACTCCAGCATAGAGAAACATTACACTGAAAAACGAAAAAGAAATAATAGAGCTTTGTTTTGTCTTGCCTCTTTCGATGATCGTGTGGTCATTGTTTGTAGCTAGAACTGCCAATCTTGTTGGATGCTAATGTCTTATCCTTGAAACTGTTACTTAAGGAGGTTTCGGTGTTGCTTGAGTTGCTTTCTGCTATGCTAGGTCTCATCCAGACCTTTATGTGTCCCTCTCGACAAACAGTAAGTACAGATTCTTGGGTAAAAATCAAGCCCGAGAGTGGTTCGGTGTGGACTCGATGAGCAACCAGAGGTGAAACTTTCGGAACATCTCGAATGCTTGGGGCAAGTTGCAGGGTACCTAATGGGGAAACATTGTCCCAGTGGGATGATTGGCTCCCAGTGCTGTAAGTGGGAGATCCACCAGGGGCGCATCGACGTAATGGCACTATAATTTCATCAATTTCCAGGTCCCACAATAATAACTGTGTGTCCTATATAGAAGAATGTAATAATTAGATGTGAATGATAGTGCAGGTGCTGCAAGGAAGCATATTTCCCTTCAAAGGAACTACTGTAGAAAAAAGTTCATGAATGCTGTAATGGGAGATCCACCAGGGGCGCATCGACGTAATGGCACTATAATTTCATCATTCCAGGTCCCACAATAAAACTGTGTCCATATAGAAATGTAATTAGATGTGAATGATAGTGCAGGTGCTGCAAGGAAGCATATTTCCCTTCAAAGGAACTACTGTAGAAAAAAGTTCATGAAGGTAATTCTCCAAGCCTAATTTCAACTCTAACATATCAATGAAAAGATAAAATTCGTGGATCATAGCAGTTGAATCCACGTAAACACAATCAAAATACAAGAGCAAGTACATGGAAGAACACAGCATTAGATAGAAGTGACGCTAATTAGGACGCAGATGGTAATTGCTTTTACCAGACTAATATCATCGATATACCTGACCAACAGAGCCAAACCGGTACATCACTGTCTCCCCCGTGCCATCGGAATTAGGTGATGACCAATAAGAATCAAATGCCACTCCACTAACCTGCCAGCACCATTTAGAAAGAAATGAGCATGGAGCCATAATCATCCACAATAGATAAACAAAAGCCTTCACCATAAGGTAAGAATTATACCCATGAGTTGTGCCCCTCACCCCAAGCCACAACCTTGCGATCTTCCATACTCCAAACTTGAACCAAGTCGTCTTCACCTCCAGTCAAAATATATTTACCATCCATACTGTTCAGCGGAAGTTGATTTCAGCAAAGAAAAACAGCATGCATGAATTCAAAAAAAATCTGAATAAATGATAGAGCACCTCCAAGCGCAACACAATAGAGCACCATAATAACTTTTGCCACCGCATATAAGTTGTTCTCTTGAATAGTCAAAAACCCGCAGATAACCTGCGCTCGGTACGTAGAAACAGAAAAACTTAACTTCAAACTAACAAGAAAAGAAAACAGCCATAAAACAAAAAAGACGTCAAGTTGTCTGATACCATCTCTTCCAACAGTTGCTAAGAAGGCCCCATCATGGGAGAAAGCAATGCTATTAATTGAACCTTGACAAACATGCCATCTTGCAATTGGGTTGCTCTGCAAGGAAATAAACCAAAACAGTATGCATAAAGATAGGAGGAAAACAGCATGTCCTATCTAACCAGATATCAAGATTATCATGGCATTAACTGTAACACGAACAAAAATATGCGTATAACCCAGAAGGCCAGTACAAGAATACATAGAAAGTTAAATGTGTTGAGTAAAGGTTTTGAGAAATCCTTGCAGCTATTCAAAATATAAACGTACAAACTACACTACCTACAGCTCTCCTCTCTAAGAAATTTGGGTGCCAAATCCCATTTTGACAATCTAGGTCACGTAAAACGCAACAATACATGCATCATCTAATTTAAACAGAAGGCTGTTTGGCTAGAAACTAGAAGCACATATAGTGAAAAGCTATGCAGCACCTACAATAAACATACACAATTAATTGTTACTTGCCTCCTGCTTTAGATGATAAATCGAAGGTAAAGACCAATGTTATTAAAACCGGACCGGACCGACCGGTTCGACCGGTTGAACCGTGAACCGGTGGCCTATCCGGTCCGGTTAACTCCTAAAACCGGATTAGCACAGAACCGGTAAAGAACCGGAAGAACCGACTGAAAACCGGGAAAACCGGGATGAACCGGCTGAAAACCGGTTTAAACCGCCGGTTCACTTTTTTTCTTTAAAAAAAAATTAAACCAAACAACATCGTTTGTTCAACGAGCCGAGTCAAATTCGAGTATTGCTGAGCTCGACTCGAACTCGAAAACTTTAAAAGTAAGGTCAACTCGACTCAAAAACTCACAAGCTAAAAATTATCAACTCGAAATATAATATTAAAACTTGAAATCGAAAAGGCTCGAACTCAAAAAAAAATTTAGAAGTTCGATTGAAGCCTAAAATTTGAGCTCAATTAAAAAATGACTGTCCCTTTTTCCCATATGTATGGGATAAGGGGGAGGTAAGATAGTAGGTTACCCCCAACACCAGGTTGAGAGCAGCTTCTAAGACTTCCGAATTATGAAATGCCCTCCGTGGGACTCGATCCCACGACCTCAAGGTTAAGAACTTTGTGCTCTACCAGGTTGAGCTCAATTGAACCTAAAATTTGAGCTCAATTGAAGCGAAAGAATAGTTCGCTTTGTGCTCACCAAAAGGCTCCATGATTTTGAATGCAAATTACCTCTATTATTTATAGAATAAGTTGGGATGCTCTTCTATGTTCTTACCATGTGGGATTGTTTTTGTTCTCATATTTTTACTCTTTAAACTTTTGAGATATTCTTCTATGTTCTTAGCCATGTGGGATTGTTTTTTTAAACATTAAACCAAATACATCATTTGTTATGATTTTTTTTAAATCCTAATTTTATTTTTTTGATTATAGTTATAATTATTTATTATTTATGTTTTACCTTAAATATTATGTTGTAGTTGATTTGAATCATTTTGTTTTACTTGATTTTATAGTTTTTTTTATTTACATGTTATGACTTGTGATTTTTTTATACTTTTAATATTGTAAACTTAAAAAAAGTGTTACATATATATTAATATTGCTTTGAATATTATGTAAAATTAAAAAAATATATTATTTTATATAAAATCCGGTTCAACCGCGGTTGAACCCGTGAACCAGTGAACCAGTACCTTCATCGGTTCAATGTCCAGTCCGGTTTTGAAAACATTGGTAAAGACTACCAATTTTTAGGAAACATGCACAAATAAGAAATTCTAAAATAGTTTTCTCCCCAAAAATATAAGTGCTGACCAGTACCTTACTGTAACGTGCATGTGCAACAGAAAATTGAGTTTGGTCTTTTATAACAGGGAACGAAGAATCGGCAGCACCTTCCTTGTTCTAGAGGGCAGAAAAAGAAAGAAAAAAAACTTAGAGAACAATTTGATGCATTGAAAATAGTGAAATTTGTAAGTTACACTTCCAGAAGTGAAAAGTATCCTATTTCATTACTAAAAACTTGCCCTTTCATACACGTATATGTTTCCATCAGCATGAGCTACCACAAAAGCACCATCACCTCCAGGAACCCATTCAATACAAGTGCAGCGACTGCTGGAAATTACAATAATTAATAAGAAAGGCAACAGAGTCAACGCAATTAAAAACATCAATTTAGGATAAAGTCCTATTATAAACAGAAGTCGATGCCCTTTCATTACACTGAAGGGAAGCCAAAGAAAAAGGCAAATTCTAGACATTGCAGCATCAGAAAAGTCAAATATTTCTAGAAGGCTTACAATCAACTCAGTGAAAGACCAAGTCAGTCACTGTCATGCATGCTGACCTTATATCAATAGGATCGATACCTTAGAAGTACATCTCAAAGAGAAAACAAATGAAGCCACTCTACAGCTAAGACTCTAGGTGGATAGAAATTAAAAAAATGGGTTACTGAAAGGAAATATTGCCCTGTTAAAATAACAAAAACAGATTCCAGGAAAAAAGATATTTTCATAATAATAAAGTATGACAAGCTTCATACACCATTTAAAAGAGAAACTGATCTATATCTAAGATGTCATAGAAATTATCCTGCTCCAAGCCATTAGGTATTACAACATATCTTTACACCACCATAGACAAGTCTAGACTCTTGAGCAAAATATCTAAAAAAGGGACATGCAAAAGTACTAAAACAAAGCATTTTGAACTCACAATTTTAAAAGGAACACTCATACAGATAAGAAAGGTTCAAACCCCAAGCTTCTGAAACGTCGGAAAAAAGTACAATGGATGTAGTAATGTAAATCTTGCCTGTTGTTGATACAACCATCTTTGTTGTAATGCTGCGCTCCAACAAGCTTCTTTCCAGCATCCTGTAACTGCTGTCTCAGTGACACAGAGTAAACTACAGTAACACAGAACTGATAAATTGGCAGAGTTTAAACCGATGAGCTATAATAACAAATTAACACAAGCAAAGAAGAATTACCATCACCAGAATTCAACCCAATAATCAAATCATGTCCATCTTTGGCTTTATGGTCGAAAGCGTGGCAGATAGGGTTTGAATTACTGAAACTGATAGACTTTATTGGATCCTACATTAAACACCAAGTTTCTTATAAAATGCTACCATTGACACCTTCTCATTTATCAAAAACCTAAACTAGAAAAATGATAAATTACCTTATCCTGAGAATTCAAATCACTAATAAAGATAGCATCACCAACATTAAAGATTAAATAAATTCCCTTCCCATCAAAATTCATATTATTCATTGAATTACTTGAACTCAAAGAACCCAATGAGCCAATCCTAGTTGTACTGCTAATATTTTTACTCCCACCATTCCCTCCAGCAAATCCGATTGTGCGGCTCCCATTCCCAGCACCTAGCCACCTTGCTGCTGCTGATCTGACCCCACTGCTAGCACTGTAGCCGGACGATGAAGATGTCGGAGTTGACGGAGATGGCTTCTCCTTCAAATGCGCTAGGGTAACCTGACAACCAAACTTAATCAAATACAATCTCAACAAACGAATACAACATAAGCAAAACTATTTCAAGTTCAATCTTTTAATCAATAATGTTTGAACATGGATGACACAAAAAGATTAGTAAAATATGTTCCTGAAGTGCTTCTAAGAGATGGGTATAATAAAAAAAACCACCATGTTTACAAATAAATTGGAAATGTTCTCACTGTCAAATAATAATAACATTAAAAAAAGAAAAGAAACCCTAGAAATTTGAAGTTACCTGAGTAACAGTTTTGCCATGAGCATAGTGGAGAAGGCTGGAAGGGTGAGTCTTTTCATAGTGAAGCTTATACCGACCTTCCGGGGTCTTAAAATAAGTCTTCAAACCGGGCGATTGAGCGTTCGCCGATGAAGATGGCGTCGAAATAGCACCGTTGGCGGTGTTGATCATGGCGTTGCTTATCTTACACCGGATAACATCTGATCATCCCACCCTGGCTTTTGTTCCACTTCTTCGTCTCGATTTCGACCTTTTTTCCTTCCTTGAATCCAAAGACAAAACCAATAATTAAAAAAAAACCCTGCCCTTGGGCTAATGGGGGTCAAAGGAGATGATGTTAAGACTTTTCGGAGAGTTTAAGGGAAGTCAACGGAAGCGAAGGTGGAAGATTCAAGAGACTCAATTTGTGTGGCTCTGTAGTTATAAACTGAGGGATCGATGAAGAAATTGGGGAAAAAATTCCAAGCCTTCTTTTTCAATTCAGATTAGATTTTCAGCTTCAAATTATGAAGTTTTGGGCTTTATGCAAATCTCTAGTTATTATATATATAAAAAATAGTATTAATTAATTAGAGTTTTATTAAGAAAGGGAAATTATAAGCAAAAGCTTCATTGAAAGAATATCTTCTTGTCCTTTTTCTCTTTTTATTGAAAAGAAATTACAAACCTTCGAAAATTAAATCCCAAATATTACCATTATTGGTAATTTAAAATATTACATGAAAAATCTTTTGATTTTCGGATTACTGAATTTTAATGAGTTAATAATTTTAAATATTTAATCTCTTGTAGATTTAGATTACTACACGTTAGCTTAAAGATTTGGAAATTAATAAACAATAAAAGTTAAAGGCAGTGAGTGGTATTCCAACTTGGCATCCATTCGTCAACACATGAATGGGTCTAAAGTTGTTGATTCAACATCTTTTATTACAAAACTAAAAGAAAAAACATCTTTCATTACCAAACACAGTTGAGTTTGAACAGCACTTGTAATTTGTCTAATAAAGATATTACATTAATCTAGTTTTTCTTATTTAAGTTTATGAAATAAATTTAGATTTAATGTCTAATTTTTTATATACCTTCGTTGGGAAAGAAACATGAATATGAAAATCGACAATTAATTGATCTTGTAACATCCTAGACCAGTACGACACACAATCGACCGATTTAAGGTACTACACGGAACCATTGAAGCGGCTAACCAACTTTAAACTTATTTTCTTGTACTTTAAAACGATTCTTTACATCTGAGAGCCCTCAAAATATATAGATACCTACATACTGACTCTTAATTGACTTTACAATTCAATACAACTGAATTCATGAATATACATGCCATTTAAAAAACTGGATGACGTACTCTGCTCTGAACTGTATCTGGATCTCGGTCACTCTAAATATTCTTGAACTGACTGAATCTACTAACCTGCCCACAGAAACATCCACGCCACACTAATAACTAAAACATACTAAAATCATCATTGAAAAGCTCAAGCTATCAAGTCTACTACTATCTGTTCTACTATTTGTTTTGTTCTACTAGCCTACTTGTTGAGTGTTGGACCTTGCGCCCAAGCTAGTCTGCTTTAAAACTGCTTTAGTGAGTATTCTCGAATACTCACTCTCTAAGCTATGGTAGACATCATGGTGCGACTGAGGGTTCTGCATCTCGAAACTCACACACCCTTTTAGTCAACCCTGGATATAGCCCCCAAAATTCTCTACATTCATACCCCTGACTAACCCACCCTTTCTTCTAAAGAGTGTTAAGGCCTCGACAAACATAGTTAGTTAGAAAGGCCTCGGCCCTACCCAAGGATATCCAAACTGAATCTATATGGTCGACTCTGCTAGCTTTTCGAAAGAAACTCGGGTGTCATGGTCGTTTTCCCGAGCATTCAAACAATACTAGTTTTATTTCTCCTAACTTGTTTTTACGTTTGAAAATGAAATTAACGTTCTCGCTTGTAGTCTTATCTGAAGAATTACTAAAGTGTTGGGGTACCTCAAGTCTAAAACGCTCAAAACCTGCCTTTATTGCTCAAAACATACTAAAAGTATCGATACTAACATCGTGCAGAACTAGGAGTATCAAAGTGAAGAAAGCTTCGGTATTTTACAAAGAACGTCCAACTAAAGGGATCAAGACTGAGTGGATCATGGAAAAGTATAGACTTCTTGAAACCATGTTCTGGACTCTCAATCGAAAAGGGTCTATGAGGGTAAGAACTAAGAACTAATTTAGAGCTATTTTATTATTAAAAATATTTCAAGTTATTAAAATATCCCAATGGGCAATGGCCTTAAAATACCAAAAGCTATATATTCAACGACTGCCAAATGTTGCCCTACAATTTTATATCTCAAGACCTGCCTTGCCTTGCCTTGCTTTGATACGATCTCAATCATGAGCTTCCAAGGCAGTGATAAATCCTCCACATCAGTCCAGGAAGCCATTTCTGATAACAAGAATTTACAGATTTCATTTTCATCTCCACAAATTCTCTCTAACCCTTCGTAAAGAGAGTCCGTGGAAGGTACCAGGACCACTAGTTTCGTCCCAACCAGCAACAAGAAGCTATTTATTCATTGATTCAAATCTAGCAACTACGCTTATTTACCATTCAGCTGTACAGTGCTGCCACTTCAAATATACCTATCAACTATTTCTTCCGCTTTTCACTTACCTCAATCTCCATTCCGGAATTGGTTTCAGATGCATGCACTATGGAGGGTTCAATCAAAGCATTTGTCTGTCTGTCTAGGCAACACAACTTTTGGCTTCAAGAGATTTGATCAATTACAATCTGTAATGCTCTGCATATGTGGTGATGATGGATTTTTTAGCAACATATTTAAAGAAGAGACATGAAGGCAGAAGTATCTCCTTAAACGAATGCAAATAAATCTTTGGAAGCTCCATGATATACAACATTTAGGTTCTCTGAATTTTGTGTCAATAGATGACTCACGTTTTTCCCGTGTGAACAACGACTCCCACAAATGAATAGAAATACAAGATCAAGCATGAAAACAAACCCACCAGAAAAAGCCGATAACAAACAGGAAACACAGATGAATCCTTTATCACTTCACTTCTTCAGAACACTGCAAATAAAGAACAGTTAAAGGTGATTCCATGCTAAAAAAATGAGAACATGTCTGTTAATCCATCAATGGAATCATTACTAAAAAAATCCAACATCTATCATAAAAAAGAAACTGAACATGCTATATGGCAAGTTCCACTAAAACGAAATTGTATGTATATCTGTAATACAGATACGGTTTTCAGTTAGTTTAGATGGGACTTTCTAAAATGAAAGGCATGAGAAAGAATCTTACTTGTATAATAGGCAGCAATTCCCAGAACTATGCACAACAATACGATATCAATACAGAAATTTCGGCTGGATCTCAACTGCACAACCAATAACTTACGTTACATACAGCAAAGGAGAAAAAAAAAGCTGAAATGGATGGGAATAAACAACTAATGAGTTATAATCAATCACCTGGTGACAGTATCTTTGAGTCTAACATTGGTGTCTTAAGGTCAGAAGACGCCTTGTCTACCTATAATATGAAAAGAACAGAATTTATATTGTAAATTTGCATTCATTAAGCAGTTCATACAATGTACAACAAGATGATGACCATGATGTTACCTTGGTGTCAATTTCATCCATCAAAGGAACTTGCCTATATAATTCCTGCAGATTCCACAGGATACAATTATCCGCATGAATATTACAATAACTTGACAAAAAGAACAAGATAACAAATATTTATACTCATAAATAAAGATCAAGTCAGCTTTACCTCATTCATATCATGAGCCATGTTTTTTAAAGTATCCAAACCTTCTGAAATCATATCCAAACCTTGGTCCTGTATGGATGTCAAAAGAAACAAAAGGTAACTATAGCTAAAGAATGTGGTGTGCAGTTAAAAGTCAGCCAAGCTTCCTTCTAATAGGAAGGATGCTCATAAAATTAGGGACCAAACATGTTTGTCGTGCCTGCTTGATTCTCCGCATTTCATACTCTTGCCTGAATTGACTTGATTGCTCAGATTCTTGAAAGTATTCATCGTCAAATCTTCCATCTATGACCAATATGAAAATGTAATTACAACAAAACGGAAAAAGATGTTCTAGACAAAAGTTCCACAGATATTTAGAGTAAATGATAAGCCAACCATTATGAACTATGAGATTGAGAATTTCTCACCGTAAACCAGATGGAAAAAAGAATAAAGTGTAATAATTTTGCAGATATGAGCATAAGCTAAGCAGCAGCCTCTAATTATTCTCAAAGATATAAAAGTTGACGTACAATAGTTTTAAATATATTCGAATCAAATGCTCATTCCCTCTTTCCACAGATCTATTGAGTTCCTACTCTTATTTTTATTTCATTTTTATCTTCCAAATTCTTCTCTTTTATATTCGAATCAAACTTGTTCTTAATCCAATTTTCCCAACTTTTCATCTTATGTTAGCATCAGCTAATTAAAAGACAAAACAGTGTTCCTCAATCATTACTTAAGGCACCACCAAATAAGCTGAACCATTTCACCCTGCCTACCCTCCCCAACAACAAAAGGCAAAAGGAGAAAAAGATAACAGCATATAAAGTGTTCAGTTTTAGTCAAAATGGTACAAACAAAGATATAAATCTAAAGATTGGCAAGTTGGAACAGTTAGTAAACAGCTAAACATGGAGCCTACCTATATACAATCTCAATAAACTCAACAAAAAATTTCAATGGAGTTAAAGATCACCTGAATCAAACTTAATTGCAGTACGAGAAGCTGAAGGTGCTGAAGACATCCAGCCTCCAGTTTGTTTAGGAGCAGCAGTTCCATCAGGTATAGCTTGAATCCTGTCTGGCAATGCAAGTACCAGATCATTACGGGCAGCCATCTCTTCAGTTGAAATCCCTTTAACCTGTAAATGAATTTCAAAATCTATCACAATGGAAGTCCAAACTAGTCAACTCTCACATCCACAATAGTATATTCCATATACCCCCTAAACAAGTTAAAACTAAAAACAAAATACATCATTGAAAAAAGTCAATAATGTTTGCCTGAACAACATTACCAATCTAAAATACATTATAGAAAATGCCAATTCTGTTTTCTTGAACAACATTACCAATCTATCAACAGGTAAATGAGCTCACATTTACAATACATTGTTAAACAATTTGGGAAATTTTAAAGAGGAAAAAAAGCTAACCTTCTTAACAGCCAATCTCTGCAGCTTAGGGACCTCCTCAAGCAATCGAGCCTTGGTTCGACGGATCTCAGCGTTCACTGCAACAGCAGATGCCTTACTTTTCTCCTTGGAAGAATGTTCCGCTTTCTAAATCAAAACATCACAAACATAACTCAAATCGAAGGCATAAAACCCTAATTCTCGAGAAACAAAGATCGATTAAGCAGACAAAGACAGACTCTCTAAATCTCAATTAACCTACTCGTAGAACAAGCTTAAACCTAACAACATCAACAAAGATAAGAAGAAAACATTAGATTAGATTCGAGCTACCTCAAGAGCGGCTTCAATGTCGTCTTCGATGGCGGCGTATGCGCGAGCAAAATCATCATCGCCGGAGACATTTTGGTCTCGCTGCTTTTCGATGTCGTACCTGTCGTACTTCTTGCAGATTACATCTACCCTTGTCAATATATCGATCACACTCATCTTTTCTTCTAGTTAACAGATCAAGCAATGTAGCTATCTGGATTGGAAGGAAGTTGAGCGGAGAAGAAGAGTTTGATTCTCTTCGTTTCTGTTTGTTTCCTCCCGTCGACAACGGAAACAACTCCAGATTCAAAGAATAATTGATTTCAAAAACAGAAGCACAACAGACCACGGAGTCAACTTATTTTCTGATTTGGTTTAAATATTCATTTAATCTTATAATTTTTCATTTTTCCCACTTTGATCCTTAAAGAAAAATGGATTATAATTTAGCATGTGTAGTTGCATGTTTGTCTTAGGGTTAACTTAAAATTGAATTTATTTTATTTGTTTGGGTGGTTACTATTAGGGATGGACATGGATCGGGCTAATCTGACTCAATCTGGAAAAATATACCCCTCCCTCCGAAACTCGACCCAACCTGAGTTTAGGATAACTTTATCCGACCCGACCTGACCCAAAAAATATATTTATAAAAAAATACCTTTATTCTATAAAAATAAGGATCTACATGAAAAAAATAATATATAGATGGGTACAATTACAATTTTACTTAAATATAATTATATAATTTTTTGAGTCGGGTTGGGTAAGATATTTTTTACCCTAAACTCAACCCAAATCGAATATATCCTCTAAAAAGTATTCAACCCGAACCCAAACCTGAATTTAAAGAAAACTAGTGTCGAGTCAGGGCGGAACCTATATGGTTTGAGTCTTATGTACATCCCTAATTACACTATATAATATATATCCAAAAGATTCTCAACACACTCAAAGACCCCTATAAGTGTCATGTTCAAACTTTTGACTTCTAAGGATCCGCAACATTTTAAGAATTGAACTCAAGACCTCTCGCACTCTAAATGAGAATCATACCACTAGACCAAATGCCCTTGTTGCTATCATGATCATTAATACAGTAAAACAATGTAAACTCACTAAATTTTGCTATTGTATATACGGAAAGTAAAATATATTTTGATTCAGTAATCGAAGTCTCAACAAATCTTAGCAAAGGCAGGGACAAATAATTTATGCACTTGCCACCGTTTACCTGCTTTTCATTTCCATTTTCATTGGCATCCACCTCCTCACCACCATAACTCAGTTCAAAACTTTCCTATATTAACAACACAATTTTTATATGTGATGTTTTTATAAATAGAATTTTAGAGTGAACATAATAAAAAAATAGATAACTATTAGGAGAAATTTTGAATTTTAGGGTCAACACATCATACTACACAGTCCATTATTTGATTGAGATGTGCGGTACTTAATCACAGTAAATCTATACCGTGTACTTCTCTGAATACATTTACTCCCACGGATTGGATAACTTCAGCTAAAAAGCAGATATATATCTTTCATGCATGATTTAGACAAAGGGGAGCCATGAATTATGAGTGTTTAGTTGTTTACACCACCTGCTTGTTCTTGATTGGTTCGGTCCACTATTTGCCATATAAATTGACATGAAAGCAGCAAATAGTATCTTTCATTTTCTATATTCCACTGCTTTTTTCCTTATTCTTTCAACAACATGCACAATGATGCTGATTCTCTGATTTTTCCCTTTTTAAACAACCCTTTCTCCACTCTCCATATCCCCCCTCTCAATGGCTAACAATTTGTCTTCATGTCTCATAGCAGCCATGGATCGCCTTTGGTTCCAACAGATTATTCTTCTCCCAGAAAACCAACTTGAACCAAAGCAACCCTACTCAGATCTACTAAAGCCCCTCTTTATCATCTGCTGCAGACCAACAAGAACCAGCACCGGTAAATAACCGATTCTCCTCGACAATCTTTGAACATATTTTTCTACTTCTTTTTGTTCATTTTTTGCTATTGTTTTCATGTTGATCAATTCTATAGGAAGAACAAGTGAAGAAAAGATCAAGGAGAGGGAATCATAGTCTTTCACATTCTTTTTCATCATCATCATCATCACCACCAACTCAAAAACGTGATAAGAGCATAAATAATCGATGCAAACCGCGAAAATCCACGAGTTTTAGGAGCTTGAAAGATTTGGAACTAGAAGAAGTGAAAGGGTTCATGGATCTTGGATTTACATTCACCAAAGAACACTTGAACCCGACCATGATCCGTGTTGTCCCTGGCTTGCTCAGGCTTGGATTTGAACAAGAGAAGAAGAGAGTTGTTGTAAGACCGTATTTATCAGAGGCTTGGCTGATTAAAAGACCCGATTCTCCATTGCTGAATTTAAGACCAAGGGTCTATGCGGCTGCTGATATGAAGAAGCATCTCATGTTTTGGGCTAGAATTGTTGCATCTGTAGTTCGGCAGGAATCATAGTGAACAAAAAATCATCAACTGTAAAAAAATGTGTGTAATAAAAGCATACATATGAGCCGAATGCTCTTTTTGTCACCATTTTTAACTACTATCTTAGGGCTGTTTGGTTTAAGTCATATGAGATTTTTATAGGAATGTAATCCACATTTCCATATTTGATTGGCTGAGAGTCTCATTTCCGGTAATATTTTATTGTCAATAGTATATTTTTTGGGTATATTGCATGGAATGTCTTTACCCATTTCCTTAGATATTGTTAGATTACCGGTGTTTTGGACTAAAATGTCCGTAATTTTTTTAAAACTATCATTCTTCTGTCATTGAATAATAAAAATTCTATGAAGGTTAAATTACAAATTTATCCTTAAACTATTTTAGATTTACAAAAAGAAATCTATAATTAAAATTTTATATGAAATTTAGGGGTTAAAATAAAATTTTACCCTTTCATTAAGCTAAGAGCTAGCTATCTAACCCCATTTGAGATAGAATTGAGAAAAACAAAGGTGACTTCTAACAAAAAGCTAAGAGCTAGCTATCTAACCCCATTTGCACTGTTCCATCCCAATTATTCCCATGTTGTCTGTGTTTGATGTTTGAGATGGTTGCAACGGTCATGTGTTTATTGGCATCATTAGTCCTCCATGCCCATGCACATATGATGGTACTTTTCTTATGAGGTCCGGTGTTCATTAGTTAATTCTCATGTTTTAACATATGATAGTATGTCAAGGAGTTCGTTATAGTATTTTTTTTATCCATTTTAATATTTTATTTTAAATTAAAATTGTATTTAATTTGATGAAAATTATTATTTGATTAATGATTATTGTTTTTTAGTAAGTCTTATGTATCTAAGACGTGACACTATTATATGTACATAAATAATGATATAGTATCAGCTAAAATAAAATAAAAATTAATATGATATAAGTTTTTTTTTTGAATAAGTAAAATTTTATTATCCATAAAAGAGAAAAGTACAAGATAACCTAATCGAGGATCAAAGACAAACTATTTACAAATGATTATCCTATACCCCAATTGGTACAAAGTTGCATATTAACAAAATCAAGCCTATTAAGATCTCTATTCCTAAGTTGAGAACCAACAATCTCCTTAATAGAAATGAGCAAATCATCCATGGTTCTAAATCTACCTTGGAATAGGCGTCTATTTCTTTCTTCCCAAACAAAGTAGATGAAAGAGCTCCAAGCAATCTTCAAAATAGTAGACAGGAGAGATTTACCTTTCCAACAAGAGATAGCCCAAGCAAGCTTGTGCTCCCAAGACATATGCGGTTTGGTCAAAAGGGAAAGATTAAGAATTCTAAACCAAAGAGAATCAACCATAATACAATCAGTAAATAAGTGATTTCTAGTTTCAAGGCCATTATTGCATAAGATACAAGAACCTTAAGTGGTTAGCCCCATTCAAATAAGTCTGTCCCGAGTGGGAAGCCTATCAAGGATGACCTCAGTTTTTTTATTTATATTCCATACACTATCCAAAAAAAATTGTATTTAATTTATTGGTGCATTTCTTTTTTATGTCTCCATTCAAATCTATAAGATATAGGATAGATTAGGATCAATATATATTATGATATATAAATAGAATTGATGAAATAAAAAAAACGTAAAAAAAATTCTTTCCTTTTCTATATTCTACATTTTTTTGTCGTCCTACGTTTAGAATTTATCAATCTCCATTTAGAATTTGTACATAAAAAATCAAAATTAAAAGTCTAAAAAACTATTTTATCTATCTACTTAAACTTGATTTTTTTTATTAATTGGTCAAGCTCGAAGAGAGAGTATGTTCAATTTTGATTTTCAATGAAATAACATCCGAATGAGACTAGTTAATCTATTAAAGGATACATAATTTTCAAAGTACTGACATGGTATATAACGTGTGTCCAAAACACTGACTTGACATGTCATATTTTTAAAGTGAAAGCATGTCACATGTCCAAAGTGTAGGCAAAACCCACTACGTGTCTAAGTGACAATATGATATGCTACGTATTCAAAGTGATGACATTTTAGACATGTGTCATATACCATAACACCCTTTTGAAAATATGGCATGTGATATATCATTATTATGTACACGTGATAATGTCATATAAGCATTTTTATAAGTATGACTTGTTATTTCAGTGATAAGTATTGATTTTTAGTTAATTAATAATTTTTATATGATAAAAAATATTTTAACCTAAAACAAGATGTTAGAGATTAAAGTGAAATAACGATTAAAATAATTATTCAATAAAATATTATAGATGAATTTTGATATTTGTATAATATTGTTTTTCGTTACATAATTCCTTTCATCGTTATTGTTTTGTCGTGAAGTTTTGAATCTAACATTCAAATGTGTGTTCCCAATCATTTTACACTTTTTGCTTTAGCAGCACCAAACCAATTGATTGCTCTATTGACTGCAAACAAATTCATCCCGTGGGATGTTTTTGTTCTCTTTTTTCTTTTATTCTTGGTCGACTCCTTGCATTTATGGAATTGGTACTTTACTTAGTTCCAAATCTGTCAATGTTACAATTAGGGTGTTAAAATTTCGGTTGACCGATTAAACTGATCGAATCGAATTTTTTTTTGTTAATCGATCGGTTAATTTTAGGTTCGATCAGTTAACGCTTAATATTTTTTTAAAGTTCACTTATCAGTTAATTCGATTCGAAATCGGTTAATTAACTGAGTTAACCAAATTTTTTAAATATTTAATATATTATTTATATATTAATCACTTTAGGAGTGTTTAAATTTTGGTTTTAACCGAATTAACCACCAAAATAATCGAATTAGTCAAAAGTATTAAATATATAATACATATTATTTAAACTTTCAGTTAATTCGGTTAACTGACCAATTAATCGAACTTTGTTCGTTTCGGTAAATTATTTTTGAAAAAAAATTTGGTTCGATTAACAGTTAAAGTGAAAAAAAATTAGTTAATAAAATTTTGAAAGTTTAGTTCAGTCGATTAACCAAACCGACCGATTGAACACCCCTAGTTATAACCATATCATTTATTTTAATTTATTTTCTATATGAGTTCTATGTTGAAAGTCACATTGTTTAATCTCTGCAAGTATGTAACCATGATTTTATATTAGAGTGCGAACTTAAATTTGGGAGACGAACTAAGATTCTAAGATATATGACACAAGCTCAAATATATATTTATTATTTTTAATAATTAAATCATAGTTTATTTTATATTATTAAATTTTATAAGCTATTGATAAAATTGTAGTTTGAATCCTGAAATTGTTAATGGATAATAAGTTGGGAGGGACACTCCCATAATGAATTTATACAACATCTATCATAGATTAGTTGATCAAATAAATCGAATATTGATAGTTAAATAAAAATATATATTTTTTATAATTCTTTTAAATATGTAATTAACTCCGATTGTAATTTTTCTTATATATTATTTGTGTCAATCATATAATAAATAATGAGTTTGGTGCAACGATTAAATATTTTTAGCTAAATATTACTTTTGTCAACTATATAATAAATGTTTAGCTTGATCCAGCGGTTAAGCATGACATTATTATTTAGTTCCCAAGTCTGAATTTTTTAAACCTATTTCATGTTTTTCTTAGTTATCACTATTAAGATAATGACATGTGCTCTCATGTCATTAAACGATTAAATTTATTAAATTATTTAGAATTAAAATGAGGACTAAATTGATAAGAATTGAAGGTTTAAATTTATTGATTTGTTTAAATTAGGACCAAATGAATACAATGCTTAAGTTTTAGAGGCTACAGTTATTACTATACCATACCTGCTCATCATCATCTCTGAAATTTTCTTAGTGATCAAGTAAAAAAAATGTAATGTGACTGACTAAATTTGTAGAAAATATTCGATGATAATGAAGGATTTAATAGTTTGGTGACCAATAACATAATTTAACCTTTTTAATAGAAGAATCAGTGGGTTTTGATCCTCCGAAGAAAAGATTAAATAGTGGGATTTCACACAATAATAACATTCTTTCCACTAAGATTAGGCGAATGAGGGGGTGACATTGCCTTCCATATTGAGAGGTCAATGCACTCCCAAATGAATATGAATAAAATACTTGCATTTCATTTTCAACATGATTATAAACATAAATGAAGTACCACTTCCAACAACTCTATACTCACTGATTAAGTGGAGAACTTATAAATATTTTTTAGGGTGGGCACACATATATTAATTATTGAATTTTTCGTAAGATAAACACAAATAAAATTTCAGGATCGACACCAATAGTAAAATGAACAACTAATAGAAAAAAATCAGGATTTCAGGGTGCATTATAGCAAAACAGGTTTTTAGCAGCATTTTGTTTCAGTCATATAGTGGCGTTAGTTCACAAACGCCGCTAAAGGTTATGATTCAAACGTCGCTAAATGTTCTAACATATAGTGGCGTTTGTGAATGTAAACGCCGCTATTGACTACATATAGTGGCTTTTTGGTAAAAGCGCCGCAAAAGATCTTGAACTTTAATGGCATTTTGTTCTACAAACGTCGGTATTGACCATGTATTGGCGTTTTATTATGCAAACGTCGCTAATTAAAACTAATTTTTCAAATGTTGTTTTCTGCTATTTTATTACCCAAATTTGAAAGTTTAATCTGTAGCATAACAACAAACTTGAATCCATAATAATAAATCAAAGTTTACATTAAAGTGAAATATAATGTAGTTCAATATTGTTAACTAGAATGAAAAAAACATATATCTAAAATAACACCTAAGATGGTGGACTCTGCGGTTGATTTTGTCGTATCATCTGCATCATAAGCATCATAACTTGAAGTTGATTTTGAAAGTCTTCACATTTTTTTCCAACAACTGACAGCTGCAAAGTAGATAAAGTAGATTGCACCTCATGTCTGGGAAAGAATTAAGCTATGTTACTCTAAGTGAGTATTGGATTCAAGTATGTGTCTAGCACAGTTTTTCCGAACCTGAAAAGCGAGGATTTATTTTTTATATCAGAACCTGACAATTAACGTCAGAAAGAAAAACCAAAAAAACTTGTATCCTAAAGTGGAAAAGTATAGTATAACACGAAAAATACAAGTGAGTTGGGCTACTGGCCGTCTTATATTATATGAAATGACTGTGACATTAGAAGGTGGTACAAGTTTGTGCTGAGTGAATGGCCATCAGAAAACATCTCTAGCTCTTCTCGGAATCTCATTAAGTCTCTGTATTCTTTCTAAATAAGCTTCCAGCATTATATCTTTCAAATAATTAAATACATTGCAAGATTCATCAAACCATTCCATTAGGTCATTTGATGGGTCTTGTGGAATGGGTGGCAGCACAAACATAGGCACTCTAGGAAGAATAAAGAATATAAGTTAATAACCCATTACATAGCATGACCAAGGCTGATATTGCCTCAACTTTTGACTACTTCTAGTGGTGTATAACAGAAAAAGTAAAGGATTGGAGTCGAAGTCCAAATGAAGAGAAAAAATAAAGTTAAAGAACTTCAACTACCTCGTACGCAAATATGACATTAATAGTATTTCATTTGCAAGGCCATGATCTTCAATAACAATAACAACAACATCATAACCTCATAGTTTCAAACTCTCATAAGCTGAAACAGTTCCAGATATACCACCCAGCCGCCCATCTCCAACAAGAACACCAAGAAAGCGTTGGGGCTTGATTACACATTTAACAAGAAATGCATGAAGATAAACCATATGTGTAAGAAGTTAACACTTGTAGCCATCAAAATAATTATAATCCAATTTTCCAACAAGACAAAATAATAATTCACAATCAATGTGAACGTCGTTTACAACTTACAGCTGAGGAAGGGTACAAACAATGCCATCCTCGAACTCTTCAACGCCAGCTGAGGAAGAGCCAACTCTCTTTGCATAGCCTTGTAGGCTTGGTTTTCCCCCATTTCTAGAAATACCCAGATTTAGAAAAATCAAAATGTTCAGTAGTGAGAGAAGGGAACAAACCTTGGATTCGTGTTATAGTGGCGAAGAGGAAAAGAAAGTAACAATCTCTCGCTGGTGAGAGGCCCGATTTGGTCGCTGGGAGAGACAGAAAATGACGTCTTTAGTGAAAATGACGAGAAAATCAGAAAATGACGAGAGAATAGAAATGAAAGCGAGAAGGATAGTGCGTGGCAAAGATAAATAAGGCTTTTGGCGTGATGATGGTGATCGTCGCACTGAGTTGGAGAAGATGTTGTACCAGAGAATGGACGAAGAAGAAGTTTTAAAGAAGAGGTTCAAAAGATTTTAGGGATCAAGCATGAGAATACTGGAGATATATTTATCATTTGGCGGCGTTTTGAGAAAAAACGCCACTAATGTATGCGTTTTTGCAGCATTTGTATAACAAACGCCACTATTTACGCGTCAATTGTGGCGTGTGTATGAAAAACACCACTATTTGTAACATCTTCAATACCGGGTTAGTGACTAAATTGTAAAATTTCAGAATTTGATGATTAAAGTGGAAAAGTTGAATAGTTCAATGACTTATTTAAAAATAATTTCTGAAGGGTTATTAGTAATTATTAAAAGAATGAGAGGGAAAAATGGTCATTTGACTTTAAAAAAATGATGATATATATGTATGAGGGGATAAGATGAATGAGATATTTTCTCCACTTCTCTTCTTCTCTTCTTCTCTTCTTTCTTCTTCCTTCTCCACGTGAGAGCTCAAGCAAAAGGTACGATTTCTTCGTTGTTGATTATTAGCTGAAATTTAAGTTGGGTTTTGATCCTTAGATGATAATTAAGCTTAAGGAAAGCTTAATTTGTCTTAAAATCAAAAGATGAAGAAGTTATGAAAGATTACAGAAAATGGGGTTTTAATTGAAATTTTGAATAAGAAGGTTTAAATGAATTTGGATGATGAATTTGACTTGTCATCCATGAGAATAAGAAGTTAGAAGTGTTAGAATTAAGTTTGGATAACATGGAAAATTTGGTATGATTTTTAACTTTAAGAATTTGGATGAAAATTGGGAAATTATCAAGTGTTGGAATGATAGGAATTGGTTAAAGTTGTTATAGATGAGTTTAGTAGCATAATAAGGATTTTATACATGAAAATTTGGGTGAAGTATTGATGAATTTCGGGTAAAAATAGCCTATTTTGGATAGGTGTATCGATACACTATGAGTATGTATCGATGCACTAAGATAAATTTTGAAGGTGAATCGACGCATTAAGGGGTGCATCGATGCATGAAAAATTCGAAGCTATTTTGGGTACCGATGCACCCTATAGTGCATCGATAAACCCCCTAAGAAAAATGGAATTTTGTTTCATTAAATTAGCCTAAGTTATTAATACCAAGTTATAAGGTTTAGGCTTCTGATAATTGTCTTGAAAATCATGTTTATGTAGATATAGAGCCTAAACAAGTTCCGGAACAATCAAAGAATTAAGATCAAATCAAAGCAAGGCTAAGGTGAGTACAATTTAATTGTACTTATGTTATTAATCAAACATTGGCTTGCGATGAGCCAATGACGGAGTTACTATGGTAAGAAGTAACTCTTAAAAGGTTATATGATTGAGGTGATTCTTATGAGTGTATATGTTAAATGATTATGTGATGGTAAATAGGTATAAAGGAAATAAGTGATAATATGAGAATATATTATAAGATATATGATATACAAATGTGATAGTGAACTATGTGAAAGAACCATGAGATATATGAGCTTATATGAATAAGTTTATATGTTATTCTTATGTGACATGACCTACATGATTATATGTTATATGCATCATTATACATGAGTTATGTCTGACATGTTATTCTATGAGCTAATGTGACATATGAACATGAAATCATATGAAAAGTGACATGAATTACATGAAAGTAAACTACGTGATTATATGCACATGTGATATGTGACAGAATAAAAGAAATATGTGATCATAAGAGCAATGATATGAGTACATGAATTTATGAAGCATAAGAAAAATGCCCATGTTATATGATACGAGAGCTATAGGTATAGTTGGAATGCCAAGAGTAGAGGGTCTGCGCGATCCTTCGGACAAATTCTACGTGGTCCTTCGGGGACGTATATGTATTCTTTGGAGCATGTATGAGGTCTTTTGAGACACCTATTTGATCATTGGTATATGTATATGATTCTTAAGGAATTTATATGTGGTCCTTATGGGCAATCTTATATGGCACTACGGTGCATTTCTACGTGGCACTTCGGTGCAAATTCTACGTGGCACTTCGGTGCAATTTATACGAGTTGTGGTGACAACATTTGTGCACAACCTCAATGTACTCGAATACCTTAAGTTCTCAAAAATGTACACGGGCTAATAAAGAGACAATAACAAAAACAATATATATGATATATATGTTTTGGAGATATGAAATATGTTACATGAATTATATGATGTTATGTGTGTTTATGATATACAGAAATGATAAGTATAAAAATCATATGATAAATAGAGATAAGATTATGATGATGATGGTATATGTATATGTATGCATTTTATTATATGAAATGTTCTATATTTTTATTATATGTTTTATATGCTTCACTAAGTCTATGACTTAGCGTGTGATTGTTTCACACGTAAGTTTCGAGAAGAAGATGATTGATAAAAGTTATGCAAGAAAGGTCAGTTCCTCCTTTCCAAAGATCATATCAAAAAAGAATTAAGTAGTATGTATTTTGTAATAATAATTGGTTTAAAAACCTATATGTAATATTTTAAATGTGTATATGTAAATGGTAATTTATACGGATGGAAGCTTACGTTTTTATGAATTTATACGTATTTTTACGAAAGTACTGTAGTAGCACTGTAGCAGTGCATCGATACATAATTTATATTCGAAATTTTTCACTGTTCATGATAATGTTCATGACAATGTTCACGGTATTGTTCGTACCGTATAGTACTATTCATAAGTACATATTTTTTTCAAATTTTTATAATGAAGCATAATTTAATGGTATATATTATTGTATTTTATTAATATAAGTTCAAATGTTCAGTTATTTTGTAAGGAAATTGTTTTAAAAAGTCAATGTAACATCTCGAACTCGTATCCGGGTCGGGTACGGGTTGGGGTGTTACATTTAATGGTATCAGAGCTACGGTTTAGCAGATTATAGGCTAAAAACAAAGTCAAAAGTGTTTTAAGAAATATACATGCCAACACAAAGTGAAATAATTTCTGATATGATAGTGTAAGGAGTATGATGTCTTGATAATAGAGTTAAAGTGTTATGTTATATTAGATGTATGTTCATGAGAGCTTTCAAAGTGAAGCACAAGGTGATAGACTTGAAGGTAATAGCATTCATCTGCCCTGGTCAGGCAGGGAGAAGAGCAAACACCTCAAGGAGTGCCTGTATAAGATTAAAGAATGTTTTCAGGGTATTGATGTCGAAACGATTTTTTTCTTTAAAAGTGAGATTTTGAAAACCACGTTAATTTTTAATTTACCTCTTTCAATTGATTTTTAATTTAAAAACAAATGCGATTTAAAAACCTCTCGTTTCGAAAAATTTTGGATTTCCTTTACGATCGAAAAAAATACGGTTCAAAGAGTCGCCGCCAATCTTTGATTAGGGTGTGATTGGGTACCCAAAAATGTTTGTTATTTTAAATAAAAATTAATTTTAATTAAAACAAAAAATTAAGGTATGCGTTACCAAAATCCGAGTTCTGGAGTCGGTTACGTGTGGGGAAGGATTAGCACCCCCACAGCACCCTAAATCGGTACCTAGTCGATTAATTAACGTGTTTGCAAAGAACTTTACAAATTCGAATTTAATTTGATTTTTGATCCCATAAAACAAAGATGTAAATTTAAAAACATTCAAAAGCACTCAAATAAATTAAATTAAAATTACCAAGTCGTTTTAGAAAGATAAAGAATATTCGATTATTTACAAATATCGAGACCATATCTTAAAAGTTATAACAACCTTTTCTCGATAAATTTAAATAAACGAACATTTCTTTTTCTTTCGTTCCCAAATTTTAGGTGACGAATCGATATTTTAGTTTCACTTTCGGGATACACTTTTAATTTAAAATGGTCATAACGACCCTCTAATCAGTTAAGACAGGCCACTCAAGACAATTTTAAATTAAAAGTGTATTATCCTTAGTCCGATTATGTAATAAGTCGAGTTATGCACGTGAGGCTATCATGCAAATTATGCAAAAAGTGGATGTCATGCCAAAATTAATTAAACTAAATTAAAAATATCATACAACGTGACATTTTAATACAAAAATTCCATTAACATATTTGTTATAACTATAAATTATAAACTATATTTATTGATATGTAATGTACCAATGTGACTTAAACATAACAAACAAAAACATAACCTCTCAAATTACAAATTTTAGGAAATATTTGTACCTATTAAAATAAGGACTAAATTATATTAAACCAAACTCTACAATTTTAAATACAAACAAAATAATAATTAAAATGGACATATGGATATTACACCAAAATAAACAATGAAACTAAAACAAATCAACATCATAAAGGACTAAAATTAAAATAAACCCTAAACACATAAACATGACTAAAAAGAAACATGCAACAATTCAGAGGTTAAATGTCTAAAACTGTGAAAAATAAATACAATCACAATGTGGACCATAATTAAATGTGCGTAAAGTATAAAGAACAAATTGAAAATATGAAAGACTCGACTCTAGGACTAAAATGACTTAAAACGAAACCTTATGTGACCCAAATGGTGAATAACCCATAATTCCTAATATAAAACCTAATTTAAAAAAACTAGACTTAATTCAAGCATAGCCGTTCAAGTCTCCATTCTCCCCTATCTCTTCTCCAAACCCACGCAGCTGAGAATCCTATCCACTATCCCACGCTCGAAATCTCAACCACCATAGCCACCTACCGACCCCCTAACGGTGACTACATTAAACCCCGACCGCTATTGGACTATTAACCGAAACCAAACGACCTCTGTTACTCTCTATTGTTCGGTCTCTTCACTCCGCGGCTTCAACTCTGGCGACCGACTCCTAGGTAAACACTAAACTCTTCCTTTTATTACATACCCCAAAAGAAAATCCACTGTTTGTTAAAAACCTTGAGAAAAGTTTGAAATTTTGGATTATTTTTTTAGTTTTCTATTTTTTAATCTCCACATACCTCACCTATGCTATCGACCGACGCTGCCGCACCATGAAAGTACGACTAGACGAGTCACGACTGAAACAAACTCGATCGAGACCCGAAACAGGAAAAGGTAAAATAAACTAATTTATCCCTTTTATATTTCTACTAGCTTCGAAAGAAAAACGATAAACATGTGCGTTTAGTATTTCTAAAATATAAAGAAAATAACCTGCTTGTGTTGTTTTCGTTGTTGGATTGTATTCTGTATTTGGTGTTGTTTTTGGCTTGAGAAGATGATACTGCCTTTTGTGAACTTTCCTTCGGTTGGGAGAATAATAAAACAAAACTTGCTTCTATTGCCTTTTGGAAAATAAACTTACACACTGTTTTTCGTTCTTGCTCTATTATGTAAAAAAAAACTAATAAAAAAGGTCTTTTTTCTTCTCGTAATGGTGATGGGTTGCTGATATCTCTCTCATTTTTTCTCTGTTCTCTCCTTCTATGTGTAATCCTCTGTTTCTAGTGGTTAATTGCTCATTAAAAACTGACCCCCACATCCTTTACAGTTTCTTTCTGATATATTAAGAAAACTAAAATCCATCTTTTGTTAACTCCCGATAACTGCTTTTAGTTTTCCAGGGAGTATTCACGTGGGCTTGAGTTGGGCCTTCAATTGCTCTGTTTTGGGTCTGCTCCGATCTATCCCCGGACAAAACGAGCATCTACAGCTGCCCCTCTTTGCTCATTATTGTTCAACGAGAATAGAGCAAAGATCAATAGATGATCAAGTTTGTCCAACCATTAGAACTTAAAAGATTAATCCATTTCTCTACTACTTCTGGATAAACGAGACTTGAAAAATCTTCAAATAACGGGTCTTCTCCCTATTCTTTTAAGGAGTATAAGACTCAAACAATCTTCGGTAAACGTGTCTGCTCCCTATTCATTTAGTGAGTATAAGACTCGAACAATCTTCAATAAACGGGTCTGCTCCCTATCCGTTCAGGGAGTATAGAACTCGAACAATCTTCATAAAACGGGTCCGCTCTCTATTCCTTCAAAGAGTATAGAACTCGAACAATCTTCAACAAACGAGTATGCTCTCTATTTCTTCTGAGAGTATAGAACTCGAATAATCTTCATAAAACGGGTCCGCTCTCTATTCCTTCAGAGAGTATAGAACTCGAACAATCTTCATAAAATGGGTCCGCTCTCTATTCCTTCAGAGAGTATAGAACTCGAACAATCTTCAATGAACTTGTCCGCTCCCTATTCATTCAGAGAGTATAGGACTTAATCTTCAACAAACGAGTTTGCTTCACTACTCTTCCGTGAAGGTTTATAGATGATTTGCTTCACTACTCTTCCGTGAAGGCTTAAGTTTGAATTGTTTCGAAGGTTCAACCTGAAAATCAAACATTACCAATCATTAATGTATGTTTGAAAATATTATACTCAAAAATTTAGAATTTGATAAAATTTCTGAAAATCCATCTCCATCGCGAAAACTTGTCTGGAAACCATTGGATACGTGAATCTACTTTGGCTTAGTTTTCGTCTAAACATCATTCTTTTCAAGATCTCAAAACTAGTTATCTTCATCTCAATGCTTCAATATCTTCAATCTTCAACTATCTTTGGGAAACCTGTAAATGCTTAAGTCATCATGCAATTATGAATGACATGATCCTATTCATGCCTAAAATGTATGAAATTATGCAATTTAATGTATTTTCTTCTTTGAAAGAACACCATCTCATTTTGATCTCAATGGAACTCGGTTTCGTCTTGGGCACAAGACATTTGACTAGTTTACCCCAGTTGACAATCTCAATACCATATCCTTTGGTTTAACAGGGCCTTGACTTCTTTCTTTCTTGAAACCCACTAGTACCCATGACCAACTTCTTGATAAATGACAATCTCCTTGGGTCATCTTTTAATGGCTGAGATTTTCTATGAACTCCAAGGTTTTAGTTTCCCGTAGCCACACAAGCTTACATGTTTAAACCATTGTCAGCTTCAGAATACCTGTATTTTCCAAAACCTTTTGCACAATAATACAAAATGATCTTATGTACTTCAAGTTAAGCTACATGTTTTAACTTTTCAAAATAAGATGTTTGCAAAAGGTAAATTAACAAGAAAAGACATCTCTTTATTTATATATAAATGCATGGAATTTTTAGGTAATTTCATGGAAAACTTTTAACTGGAAACAGTAAAAGAACAAAAGAGTAGGCGTCTTTAAATATCAATAATGAAAATGCTTTTGAACTGACACGCTGTTAGAATGTCTCGAGAGTTGCTTCTGTCGAAAGGATCTCTAACATTGTGATGATGCTTAAGAGTGTGAAGCTACTTCTAAACTCCCAAATCTCCCATCATTGGATGCCCTAAACCAGTATTGAATCTCATGTGCATTCAATTTCTCTCCTGGTTGTTTTCATCAAGACTCATTAATCTTTAGTCTCAACCCTGATCGCCAACTGTCATTGTTACTATCCACATCAGGAGCTCATTCCACTTCCAAAATAAATTCAGAACCTCCCCCATGCACGAATTCTGAATTTAAACAAAACTCAAGTCGCCCTTTGCGAGTTTTCAACTTGAGACCTCATTTGGTTTCAAGACGCCCTTTTCGGGTTTTCATCTTGAACCCCCTTTTATTTTTCTCTATTTTTTCATTTTTCATTTTTCATCATTTTTTCATTTCTTTTTTCTTCCATTTTCCCATTTCTATTTCATTTTCTTTTCATTTTTTCCTTCATTTTTCATTTTTCTCATTTTTCTTTTTTTTCATTTTTTTCATTTTTTCATTTTTCCATTTATTCTTTAAGCGAAATATCTCTTAATAGCGTCGGAATTCACTGGATAGGGTAATTTCGATCCATCCATTTCAGTTAAGACTAGAGCTCCCCCGGAAAAGGCTTTCTTGACAACATAAGGTCCTTCCCAGTTGGGCATCCATTTTCCTCGGAAATCCTTCTGAACAGACAAAATCCTTTTAAGAACCAAATCTCCTTCATAGAATTCTTGAAGATGAACTTTCTTACCATGTGCTCGTATCATACGTTTTTGGTACATCTGACCATGACAAATAGCTTTCAATCTCTTTTCTTCAATCAAATTCAACTGGACATACCTAGCCTGTAACCATTCTGCCTCATTGAGCTTCACCTCTGAAAAAATATGAAGTGAGGGAATTTCTACCTCAATAGGTAAGACAGCTTCCATCCCATATACCAGAGAAAATGGAGTTGCCCCAGTTGACGTCCGTACTGAAGTTCGATAAGCAAACAAAGCAAATGGCAACTTCTCATGCCAATCCTTATAGGTCTCAGTCATCTTCTCTATGAGCCTTTTGATGTTCTTATTAGCCGCCTCTACTGCCCCATTCATCTTTGGGCGATAAGTGGTGGAATTATGATGCCTTATTTTGAACTGTTTACAGTCCGAGTCCATCATCTTATTGTTTAAATTCAACGCATTATCGGAGATAATCCTCTCTAGTAAACCATATCTACAAATGATCTCATTTTTTAAGAATTTTCATATTGTAGACTGGGTAACATTTGCATAAGAAGTTGCTTCTACCCACTTGGTGAAGTAATCTATGGCTACCAGAATGAAGCGATGACCATTTGAAGCTTTGGGCGAAATTTGTCCAATAACATCCATACTCCACATTGAAAATGGCCACGGCGCTGTCATTACATGCAACGGATGAGGAGGAGTATGTATCTTATCTCCATAAATCTGACATTTGTGACATTTTCGGGCATACTTGATACAGTTTGTTTCCATAGTTGACCAATAATACCCAAATCTCATAATCTGCCTAGCCATAGCATGCCCATTAGCATGGGTACCACATATTCCCTCATGCACTTCTTCAAGAATAAACTTGGCTTCTTTCATGTCAACACACCTTAACAGGACCTGATCTAGGCTTTTTTGTATAGTCTCACCATCAAGCACATACTCTGATGCCATTCTTCTAATGGTTCTCTTATCATTCTCAGTGGCTTGTTCTGGATAACTCTGATACCTTATATATTGCAATATATCATAATACCAAGGGTTTCCATCTTCTTCCTCTTAATATTAAAATAATGGGCCGGATACTCATAAGCCTTCATTTCAATGGGTGACATATTTGAATGCTCGCTCATCTTAAATGTTGTTACCAGTGTGGCCAAGCATCTGCCATTTGATTCTCTTCTCTGGGGAGATAATTGAAAGTTACTTCTTCAAATTCTTCAACAAGTTCCATAACCAACTTACGGTATTCTATAAGCTTAGGATCTTTTGTCTCTCATTCTCCTCTGAGCTGGTATATTACCAAAGCTGAATCCCCATACACCTTGAGCATTTTTACTCGACCATATTGTTTGTACAATCAAAATTAAGCCGACTGGTGAAAGGATAATGTTCTCCCTCTGGTGAGACCAAAATTGCCGATTCCATGTCCCATGGCATTTGAAGCACCATCGAAGTTCAACTTCCAATATTTACTAGTGGATGTAACTGCTTCTTCCACTGAAATAGACATTAAATCCTCATCTAGGAAATCAAAGCTCAACGGCTCATATTCTTCCGAAGCCCTACTTGCAATGAATTCTGCTATAGCACTTTTTAATTCCGTCTGGTTTACATTGGATGTCAAATTCGGACAATAGGATCTGCCAACGCGCTAATCTTCCAGATAACGCAGGCACACCCATTAGATATTTCAAGGGATCACTCTTGGATATAAGCCAAATAGTATGATACAACATATATTGCCTAAGCCTTCGGGTAGCCCATACTAAAGCGCAACACAACTTTTCAATGGGTGAGTCTCTAGTCTCACATTCAGTGAACTTCTTGCTGAGATAATAAATAGCCCTTTCTTTCTTCTCAGATTGCTCACGTAGCCCCAGCACATACCCCATTGAATTTTCATAAACCGACAAATACAGAATCAATGGTTTGCCTGAGATGGGTGGCGCCAAGATTGGAGTACTCGACAAATATCTTTTCACTGCTTCAAAAGCTCTTTGAAAATCCTCACTCCATTCCCCTGATTATTCTTGCGAAGAAGGCGGAATATGGGATCACACTTTTCCGTCAGCTGTGAAATAAACCGAGCTATATAATTCAATCTCCCCAAAAATCCTCTGACTTCTTTTTGTGTTCGTGGGGCTGGCAAGTCTTGAATAGCTTTTACTTTATCTGGGTATATTTCAATTCCCTTTTGACTCACTACGAATCCCAACATCTTCCCAGATGTCACCCCAAAAGTACATTTATTTGGGTTGAGTTTTAGTTGGCATCTTCTTAGTCTTTTAAAGAGTTTTCTCAAATTCACAATATGTTATTCCTCTGTCTTAGCTTTGACAATCATATCATCGACATAAACTTCTATTTCTTTATGCATCATGTCGTGAAATAACGTGACCATGGCCCTTTGATATGTTGCCCCTGCGTTCTTCAGTCCAAACGGCATTACTTTATAACAAAACGTTCCCCATATGGTAACGAACGTTGTTTTTTCCATATCTTCAGGGTTCATCTTAATTTGATTGTAGCCAGAGAAACCATCCATAAAAGAGAACAAAGAATTTCTAGCAGTATTATCCACTAGAGTGTCTATATGTGGCAAAGGAAAATTATCGTTTGGACTAGCTCGGTTGAGATCTCTGTAGTCGATACACATTCTAACTTTCCCATCCTTTTTCGGTACTGGGTGGATATTCGCCACCCATTCAAGATATTTAGCCACTTTAAGAAACCCGGCATCAAATTATTTATTCACTTCCTATTTAATCTTGAGCAACATCTCAGGTCTCATTCTTCTCAGTTTTTGTTGTACCAGCTTACATTCAGGCTTTATTGGTAGTTTGTGAACAACCAACTCTGTATATAAACCTGTCATATCTTCGTATGACCAAGCAAACACATCCTTGTATTCTTGAAGCAATTTTATCAAATCTTGTCAACCTCCAACTGACAGAGTGGTTCCAATCTTTACTTCTCTCTTATCCTCATCCGTCCCCAAATTCAAAATCTCAGTAGACTCTTTATGAGGTAGAATCTGCTTATCTTCATTCTCCACCATTTTCAGTAATTCAAAAAGTAGTTCACATCCCTCATCATCATCACAATCTTCTATCTCCCCTTGACATATGGGCTTCTCGAAATCAATATCTGGGTCAGAGTCATTAGCATTCATATTATTGATATCTGAGCTCCTGAAAAAATAATGAAAGAGAAGATATATATACATATATACATATGGGAGGATCTTTTCCCATATAAATAAATAGAAAGAAATAAATGCATACATATATACAACAAAGAATGAATGAATGAAATGCATAGGAGAATGTTTGCCATTTGGAACTAACAGAATGCATCTTTTATTGAAAGCAAGAAAAAACAAATAGATTAACCCTTTACATAAAATCACCTATTGACCCAGGGTATGAACAACAGGGAGAAAGTTCCAGTGCATTACTCTGTAAAGATTTGTAAACTACATGCAGTTCTTCCGCGGTCCAATTGTTCAACACGAAGAACGGTGCAGGATAAATGCCCATAGCTCTCATTTCCTCAAACTCACCATCAGTTATAACATTAATGCCTAAATCTCCCAAGGCATTCTCAACCATCGTCTCATTACTCCTTGAATTCCCTTGAAATATATGCCCTCCAGATATGAAAATACTACTCAATGGCGGGAAGGTCATGGGTTCCCAGCTAAGGTCTTCACCAGCCAATCTGGCCTTTCTCATTTCTTGACCTTTCTTAATTCCCCTCAGCTTATCCCTCGAAGTTGGCTGATACCCCAAACAAACCGATCTTTTAGTAACAGGGCATATTGGATTCACCAGTCCTTGTAACTGACTTCCTAACCCTTTCCCAACTTTTGCTCCTCTTTCAAGGGTCAGCTTGTGTCCCATTTGGGTACAATTTGACAGTCTAGGATTTGGTATCTTCTTGCCTTCAGCCACAAACGTAGCATTAACAAACTTCAACGATCTGAAAGAACACTCAACCGCTTGCTATCTACTTCAATATACGGAGTAGTAGTAGAAACAGAAGCAATAATGTCCTCTTCAGCATGAATACATACCAACCTTCCATCAATCACAAATTTCAGTCTCTGGTGCAATGTGGACGGAACTGCACCGGCCTGATGAATCCAAGGCCTTCCTAACAAACAGTTGTGCGTAGGCATAATGTCCATTACGAGAAATTCAACTTCATAAGTTGCTGGACCAATAGTTAGAGGAACATCAATCTTGCCCAACACTTCTCTTTTAGTCTCATCGAAAGCTCGAACCACACTTTTGGCAGATTCTCATAAGTGTACTATCTAATGGAAGTTTCTTCAGAGTCACTAAGGGCACCACATTCAAAGCCGAACCATTATCAACCAAAACCCGGGACAACACATGCCCTTTACACTTAACTGTGATATGCAAAGCCTTTTGACTACCAATCATCCCAGAAGGGATCTCATCCTCAGAAAAAGATAAAAAATTATTAGCTTGTATATTGGAAACTAACCGGTCCAACTTTTTAATGGGCAACTCTTTCGGAACAAAAGTCTGGTTCAAAACCTTTAACAGAGCATTCCTATGGGCCTCTGAACTCAAAAGTAATGATAAAACATAAATACGGGCAGACAACTTGTGTAACTGTTTAACAACACTGTACTCACTGTGCTTCAGAAACTTCAAAAATTCTACCCACTTCACTCTCAATTACTGGTTCATTGATAACATGCCCATCTTATTTTATCTGAATATCAACCTTTTTCCCCTTATCAACCGCAACCTTCTTCTCAGAATCTTTAGGTGGATTAAGAGAATAACACCTACCACTTCTGGTAAAGTGTCCCACCTCATCTACTTCCTCGTTCACTTTTGTTACATTTCCCATCTAGCAATCATATTTTCAAGGCACTTGTTTATTATCCCGATATGGGAATGGATATGGAGGTGTAATAACCTCTTTCGGAGCTACCATTTCAGGAAATCGATTCTTGGGAGTAATGATTAGGGGACAACTAGTATTGTATACCCTTTTAGATGATCCTTCTGAAGCGTAAACTTCCGCTTCCTCTTCTTCAACAATATCTTTAAAGAACTCAATTTCTTTACTATCCATCATGTCTTATACCAAAGATAGGAAGTCAGGACATTGTTGAATACTGTGTCATTCACTGTTATGATACTGGCATACCTCTCCACTATTAAATTGTTCACCTATCAAACTGGGCTTCAACAATCCTACCTTAACCATCTGGAACCACACCCAACCATGGGTGATACCACATCACTAACCTTCCTTACAATTCACTTTTTTCTCTCTTCAGTAATCGTGTTAACTCCTGCCCCTGCATGGCTTAGCAACAGATTTTGAGCTATATTCGGCTGTTCACTGTCACCAAAGTTAATGACATTCCTTGTTCTCAAAGCTTGGACAACCTTCTTAAACGCAGTACAATTCTCAATGGAATACCCGGGATTCCCCACATGGTACTCACACTGAGCACTAGTATCATACCATTTGGGAAAATGAGGTTGTATTGGTATCACGTGATACGGTGAAACTACATGCCGATCATACAAAATCTGAAATAATTCCTTATAAGTCATCGAATGGGATCAAATTGAGACTCTCTCATCTGGTCCCTTTCCCCTTGTCTATTGTCATTTTGTGTTGATGACCCTGCTCCTTGAGGACGGGAAACAGTGATGTTATTAGAATCGTACTGCCTCATATTACTGACTTCATTTTCATTTTTCCTCATTGGTGGCCTCTTACTAGACTCTCCTCCCTCGAGCTTTCCACTCTTAACCGCCATTTCAATCATTTCTCCCACCGTAACTACATCAGTAAAAATTCGATAAGGATTACCGATAAGATGCGAGAAAAAATGAGTCCTTAAGGTATTGATAAAAAGTATATTTGTTTCCTCCTCTTCCAATGGTGGATGGACTTGCACCGCTACCTCTCTCAATCTTTGAGCATATTATCTAAAACTCTCGTTAGACTTCTTTTCCATTCCTTGCAACATCATCCTATTGGGCCTAACATCTTTTACATGTTTGTATTGCTCAAGAAAGGACTTAGACAAGTCTTTCCACGATTTAATATTAGCTCTACTCAGCTGGTTATACCACCGGATTGCCGAACCAGTTAAGCTTTCCTGAAAACAATGTATCAACAATTGATCGTCCCCTATGTATCCAGTCATCTTCCTACATAACATCATGATATGCTCAGAGGGACACTTGGTACCATCAAACTTCTCAAAATCAGGAACCTTGAACTTTGGAGGCAAAACCAAATCTGGAACTAGACTTAATTCCTTCGCGTCGAATCCATAGACACTGGTATCTTCCTTCATGGCTCTGACTTCTCTTTCTAACTATTTCCATTTCTCTTCCAGCGAATTGTTTTGGTCTTCTTAGCTTTTCATCAAGGTCTGGAACTTGATGATATTGATTTCTTCCTGATACGAACTAGATCTAGGTTGTACGTTAACAGAAGCACCGACTGGATTAATGTGCACCTTCCCGACATGAACAGGGGTCACTTGAACGTTCTGAGATTGTTCTGGGGTGAACCCAGGAGGATAAAGTGGGTCCTCAGTTACAGCTCCTGGCACAGGGCTTTTCCCATGTTCCGGATTTCTTCCCTCCAACATACTCGCAAACTTGGCAAACATCTTCTTTTGCACATTTAGCATGTCTTCTTGCATTTTCTTGATATTATCTTGTAACTCCAATTGAGCCTTCTCAATTTGGGCAAGTTTGTCCTCCATAACTTTCTTCCTGGTTCTGTAGGTATGCTTGGCATTTTCCAGTATTACTCTGTCACAGAGTCATTTTGTTATCGCTGATATTTATTAATGAATATGAAATATATGATTATGAATGAATAAAATGCGATGCAAAAATTTAAATGTATTAAAAATGAATATGCAAAATGCAGGGTGTTGATCCTGGAATGACTCCTTAGAACAACTCTTTATATTAGAACGACGTTCAATTACAAAGTTGAAACATATCACAAATAAATCTTCACCATCTCTCCTATTTGCTGTACATGTGCTAGCAACTCCACGATCTTCTGGTTTTCTTCAGCCTCGGGATCCAGTTCTTCAGTCACATCAGCAGCTTCCTCACATATAATGACCAAATATTGAGCTATTCTCCGTGCATGTCCTAAGTAACAAGCAATAAGGTCCTCTCTTTGCTTAACTCTTGCCTGAGCTCGCTCCCATCGAAAACGCCACTGTATATCCCATTCATAAGGAACTATCGATAGCTCACTTTCTTGCCTCTAAAAATCTTGAACCATGGCTTCAAGCTCACTCACTTGTCTCTTCAAACTTTCAACCTCCCCACGGCTCGAGCTACCTTCCCCGCTTCGGTATCGTCGTAATGCAGTCTCTAAACTTAAAATTTTCCCCTTTAAATTCTCATTCTGGGCTTGACTCTCTTGTAACTGCTGCTCTAAAGAATCCTTTTCTTTCGATAAAATCTTAACTTGGTATCTGCTTTGCTTGAGCTCTTCTTGACTCTCTCTGGCTACTCTTTTGAGGCTCGCCACTTCTTGCCTCCATTCGACAGATGACTTACTCGAGCTAGAACCTGTCTGAGCTTTTACCATTCGCTGATAAGTTGACCGAAGATCGTCAAAGTCTAGCCGAAGTTGCTTCTTTACTTTTTCAATTCGATCTGCTCTACTCTTCTGAATGTCAATCTCCAATCCCTTTTGATACACTTCATCTTCTAGCTTCTGTAAAGTCATTTCATTGTCTCCATTCTGCTTCAAAATCGCGCTTAGCTAACTCTAATGGAGATGGAACCACTCTCAACTGTTCCTCCACCGGCTGAATATTTTCAGGATTCACTATCGGGATGTTGTCATTTACTCGACCACTTCTCCACTGCTCGTACTCTTGAGATAACTCGAGATCATAGGTGAATAGATTTACACGACGAGTTTGCTTCCAGGCCTCAGCAACCCCTTTAACTTTACCCTTATATTGATCTCCTTTGAATGCAAAATCTGACCCTACCAAGTCCCATGTGGCTGGAATGAACTGCCTTATCCCATGCTGTCTGGAAACTAGTAGCGGTGCATACCCAACAGAACCCCATATACCTGGCAAAGGAACCCAATCTCACTCTCCACATCGGTAAAGTATATCCGAAGAGACATTCCATGGAGCTCGCCACAAAATATCACCATCTTTGATATCCTTGAAGATGACCATCCATTTTTCTTCGGTAAAGCCCCCAGGCCATTCTTTAGAAAGAAAGTCCTTCAAAGGCAAAAACCCATCTAGAAATATTCGTCCTGGTGCCCTTTCAACATGTTTTAAATGACTTAGAATCCATACTAGTAACAAAGGCGCACACCCTATAAAGCGTCCTTCTCCTTCGCGCCTACAAGAACTCAAAGACCGGAATGTCTCAGCTAGAATGGATGAAACGTGATCCACGTGCTTGTCTAATTTTTCAAACAGGTCAATGACTGATACGTCTACATATCCTAGCACCTTTGGAAAAATAACAAGCCCATAAATCCATAAAGCAAACAAGTCAGGCTTCTTTCTCTTATCAGGGTAATGATCAATTACTTCTTTCAGAGCAGCCCAAGAGATGCACTCATTGTCTCCCTTCTTCTTAATATTTCTAACTACCCAATCTTCATTCATTCCGGTCATCAATAGTAATTTCTTCTTAAATGAATGAGTGACTGGCAGCTTGGTATATATTCTATCTATTTGGGACCTCGGACAACGGACCAAAGCTTGATACTCCTCTATTATTGGTGTCAGATCCACTCTACCAAATGTGAAACAACTATAAGCCGGATTACAGAACTGTGCCAACGCTCTAAACAAATTTCGGTCAATAGGAACATCCAAAAGATAAGGAATATCACCATACAACTGATAAAACATCTCTTTGTCGGCTGCTTCCCATCTTCCCCATACCTCTTTTAGTTCACTCAGATCATTCTGACGTACGTTGATGTGAGTGTAACCAAATAACTCCGACACATATCCAGGCATTACACTATCCCCGTTGGTCAGTTGGGATTGTTCCGACCACCTCAGAACATCTGTATTGTCCTCAACCTCTTTCTGAACCATTCGTTCCATATTACTGGCCATCTATATGGACATCGATCCCAAATCAACGTCATGTAATGGATAGTGCAATGCAAAACGGAAAATGAACAAGGCAAAGATAACAACAGATCGGTTAGTAAACATAAAGCAATTAAGTCGGGATAATAATTTGTTCAAGAATCCTACCCACATGCTGGCTACCCAATCATGCTTTATCATATCCTACCCAACATGATATCTACCCTCATGCTTTGTTATTCACAAAAATAAATCCTAACCGCATGATATCTAATTCGCATGCTTGTTCGAAAAATAAACCTAACCGCATGATATCTAGTTCGTATGCATTTATTCGAAAAACGAAAATAAATGACTCAAAAAAGCTTTTCCTTGTGTACCCTCCTCACGGGATTCTTAAGGTTCGGGTTAGGCTCGACCTAAATTTGGGCTCTATGTTCACTATATGTTGGGTTAGGTTCTAAAGTAATAGGTTCTCGAATTGTCCTTGCCGGTGCCCCCTTGGGCTGTCGAACCCTCAATCCTGGCCCATCACAGGCTTTAGGGGATCGAGTTCAATTTCGAGGGAACACACCTCCTTATGTCCATTCGGAGGTGATTACCATCACGAGAACCATAAGGTGTGAGCTCCAAGAGCGATCTACTATCCCATGCGGAGGTGAAAACCACACGAGGGCATAGTCTCTCACTCCTACTTAAATAGGACGGAGCGGGGTTTTAGCTCATGTTATGATAATGCAGATGTGTAGTGTGTGAGGAAAAGCGAAAAAACACAATAAAAACACTCAAAATTTCCTAAATTCACACAATTAATCTAAAACCATTAGCAAACAAATATGTATAACTATTTATTAGTTAATGGAATTAAATTAAAAAAAAATCAAATTACAAACAAAACTTATTAAAAACCAAACAAGGGATCAAAAACCAAATCAAAACAAATTTATAATTTTCAATTGCAAAGACAATTAATTAATCGACTATCGGCCTGACTCTCTAAAACAAATTCCCCAGCGGAGTCGCCAAGCTGTCGAAACGATTTTTTCCTTAAAAAGTGAGATTTTGAAAACCACATTAATTTTTAATTTACCTCTTTCAATTGATTTTTAATTTAAAAACAAATGTGATTTAAAAACCTCTCGTTTCGAAAAATTTTTGGATTTCCTTTACGATCGAAAAAAATACGGTTCAAAGAGTCTCCACCAATCTTTGATTAGGGTGTGATTGGGCACCCAAAAATGTTTGTTATTTTAAATAAAAAATAATTTTAATTGAAACATCAAATTAAGGTATGCGTTACCAAAATCTGAGTTCGGGAGTCGGTTACGTGAGGGGAAGGATTAGCACACCCACAGCGCCCTAAATCGGTACCTAGTCGATTAATTAACGTCTTTGCAATGAACTTTACAAATTCGAATTTAATTTGATTTTTGATCCCATAAAACAAAGATGTAAATTTAAAAACATTCAAAAGAACTGAAATAAATTAAATTAAAATTACCAAGTCGTTTTAGAAAGATAAAGAATGTTCGATTATTTACAAATATCGAGACCAGATCTTAAAAGTTATAACAACCTTTTCTCGATAAATTTAAATAAACGAACATTTCCTTTTCTTTTGTTCCCAAATTTTAGGTGACGAATCGATTTTTTAGTTTCACTTTCGGGATACACTTTTAGTTTAAAATGGTTATAACGACCCTCTAATCAGTTAAGACAGGCCACTCAAGATAATTTTAAATTAAAAGGGTATTACCCTTAGTCCGATTATGTAATAAGTCGAGTTATGCACGTGAGGCTATCATGCAAATTATGAAAAAAAAGTGGATGTCATGCCAAAATTAATTAAACTAAATTAAAAATATCATACAACGTGACATTTTAATACAAAAATTCCATTAACATATTTGTTATAACTATAAATTATAAACTATATTTATTGATATGTAATGTACCAATTTGACTTAAACATAACAAACAAAAACATAACCTCTCAAATTACAAATTTTAGGAAATAATTGTACCTATTAAAATAAGGACTAAATTATATTAAACCAAACTCTACAATTTTAAATACAAACAAAATAATAATTAAAATGGACATATGAATATTACACCAAAATAAACAATGAAACTAAAACAAATCAACATCATAAAGGACTAAAATTAGAATAAACCCTAAACACATAAACAGGACTAAAAAGAAAAATGCAACAATTCAGAGGTTAAATGTCTAAAACTACGGAAAAAAATATAATCACAATGTGGACCATAATTAAATGTGCATAAAGTATAAAGAACAAATTGAAAATATGAAAGACTCGACTCTAGGACTAAAATGACTTAAAACGAAACCTTGTGTGACCCAAATGGTGAATAACCCATAATTCCTAATATAAAACCTAATTTAAAAAAAAAAACTAGACTTAAACTAACCATTCCTCTCATTCAAGCATAGTCGTTCAAGTCTCCATTCTCCCCTATCTCTTCTCCAAACCCACGCAGCTGAGAATCCTATCCACTCTCCCACGCTCGAAATCTCAACCACCATAGCCACCTACCGACCCCCTAACGACGACTACATTAAACCCCGATCGCTATTGGATTGTTAACCGAAACCAAACGACCTCTGTTACTCTCTATTGTTCGGGTCTCTCCACTCCGGCGTCTTCAACTCCGGCGACCGACTCCTAGGTAAACACTAAACTCTTCCTGTTAATTACATACCCCAAAAGAAAATCCACTGTTTGTTAAAAACCTTGAGAAAAGTTTAAAATTTTGGATTATTTTTCGGTTTTCTATTTTTTAATCTCCACATACCTCACTTATGCTCTCGACCGACGCTGTTGCACCATGAAAGTACGACTAGACGAGTCACGCCTGAAACAAACTCCGATCAAGACCCGAAACATGAAAAGGTAAATAGAAACTAATTTATCCCTTTTATATTTCTACTAGCTTCGAAAGAAAAATGATAAAATGTGCGTTTAGTATTTTTAAAATATGAAGAAAATAACCTGCTTATATTGCTTGTGTTGCTTTCGTTGTTGGATTGTATTATGTATTTGGTGTTGTTTTTGGCTTGAGAAGATGATACTGCCCTTTGTGAACTTTCCTTCGGTTGGGAGAATAATATAAAACAAAACTTGCTTCTATTGCCTTTCGAAAAATAAAACTTTACACACTATTTTTCGTTCTTGCTCTATTATGTAAAAAAAACTAATAAAAAAGGTCTTTTTTCTTCTCGTAATGGTGATGGGTTGCTGATATCTCTCTCGTTTTTGCTCTGTGCTCTCCTTCTGTGTGTAATCTTATGTTTCTGGTGGTTAATTGCTCATTAAAAACTGACCCCCACCTCCTTTACAGTTTCTTTCTGATATATTAAGAAAACTAAAACCCATCTTTTGTTAACTCCCGATAACTGCTTTTAGTTTTCCAGGGAGTATTCACGTGGGCTTGAGTTGGGCCTTCAATTGCTCTGCTTCGGGTCTGCTCCGATCTAGCCCCAGACAAAAATTAGCATCTACAATTGAATGATATTCTGATGTGTTTTCCATTTTCTACTTATTTAATTCATAGAATGAATGTATCGAAATAGTTAAAAGAGTTAAGTTCACCCGAGCTCAAGAGTGAAAGTGAAGAATGTTCTGTTGTTACAGACCTTTAGTTAAATGATATGAAGATAATGTTAGAAGGTTTTCATTTCTCCAAAATGGAGAAGATTAAATTGAGTAGTTTTGTTATTAAATGGGTAAACTAGAGCATGGTGGAATGACGTCTCCTTGAGAATGACAAGTGACCAAGTGACGTGGTCCTTGTTCCTAAAAGAATTTAAGCACAAGTGTATAAGAGACCAATTTGTCAGGTAAATAAAGCAAAAATTTCTGAATTTGAAACAGATGAATCGCATTGGGTATGAATATGAGTGTGAGTTCAATAAGTTAAGTCGTTTGCGACTGAGTTAGTTCTGACAGAGAAGGATTCATGCGAATTAGTTTGTGGAGGGCTTCCTCTCAAGATTAAATCGATACATAATTTATATTCGATTTTTTTCACTGTTCATGGTACTGTTCATGACACTGTTCACTGTATTGTTCATACCGTATAGTACTGTTCATAAGTACATATTTTTTTCAAATTTTTGTAATGGGGCATAATTTAATAGTATATTATTGTATTTTATTAATATAAGTTCAAATGTTCAGTCATTTTGTAAGGAAATTGTTTTAAAAAGTCAATGTGACATCTCGAACTCGTATCCGGGTCAAGTACGGGTTGGGGTGTTACACTATTATCCAAGTCTATCGAGGAGTTTTTTCTAAAACGCCACTAAAGTACGCGTTTGCTACACAAACGCCACTATATATCGGGTTATAGCAGCGTTTTTTACATAAACGCCATTAAAGTATGTGTTTATAGCGGCATTTATACAAAAACGTCGCTATATATCTAGCTATAACGGCCATTTTGTTTACATAAACGCCACTAAAGTAAGCATTTTTAGCGGCGATTTCACAAAAAGCCACTATATATCTGGCTATCGCGGCATTTTTTATATAAATGCCACTAAATTATGAGTTTATAGTGGCATTTTCCCAAAAATGCCACTATATATTAAGATATCGCGGCGTTTGTCTAAAAACGCCGCTATATGTAAAAAATTAAAGGTGTTTTCTCTAAAACCGCCGCTAAAACCACGGCTATAAATTTGTTTTGCTGTAGTGGTGACCACATGTTCACCCTGAACATACTTTGCATCCGCCATTGCACTAAACCATTAGTCATTGAGGTTTCAATTCGATTTTTTTTAATTTAATCATCAACATTTAACTTATCAATATATGTTACTTTGAATATAATATTACATAAGTTTATTGCGACCCTCCTAATATAACTTGTTGAATTTATAATGTCAAGATATGAACTTCTAATCTTGATTGATTAAAGGATGAAGGATCAGTGTCTTATTTATGTTATTAGGCAAATTAATTGTTAGTAGATTTTAGTTGGATTTTCTTATGTATTTTAATAAAAATGATTGATTAATTTTGATATTCATATCTTATATTCATTTAGTTTTATTATCTTTTAAGAATATTTGTCAACGTTTTAACTCTAATCCTAGAGTTTATGAATGATAATGATAAATATATTTTTTTTATTTTATATGTTTTGTATCTATCTTGAACACATTAATTAGAGATAATAAGATCATAACATAAAATTTTAAACAAATATCAAATTAAATTTATCTTAAACTATAAAAGTATTTTTAAATATGACTTGTAGTATTATCACGTTATAATAATTAGTAAAATAATAATAAATACAAACAAGAAATATATATATGTTTATTGTATAACCGATAGATAAATAAATAGATAAAGATTAGAAGAAAATAAATTACAAAAACTAACATGATAATGCTTGATCATTGTGTGTTTGAATTTAAGTATGCCACAACAATGAAATTATACCAGAATGGAGGAAATGCCAATGAAAGTGGCGTAGGTGGAACTAGTGCTCTTCTCAAACCTTATATAAGGCATTGCGACAATCTTTACATTTTCGTCCATCTAAATCCTAAACCCTAAACTTTAAAACCGAACAAATAATATTATTTATAAAAAAACATGACTCTCAACAATCCCCACCATTGCTGCTCAACCCTCATCTTTCTGCTCTTATCATTACTCCTGCACTTTTATTCCAGTCAAAAGTGATATCCAATTGAACTACTATGCTCAAAGTTGCCCTAATTCCTAAGAGATTATCAAACAGCAAGTCATTAAGCTGTACAACAAACATGGAAATACTGCAATCTCTTGGCTTAGAAATCTCTTCCATGACTGCATGTTTAAGGTATATCTATATATATATTCATTGTTTTATTGATTGAAATACCTTTCTATAACCGAGATGTTTCGTCGATGCAGTCGTGTGATGCGTTGCTCTTGTTACGGACGAGGGACGGAATCGAATCGGAGCAACAATCCGATTGGAGTTTCGGGATGAGAAATTTTAAGTACGTCGATGCGATCGAAGAAGCTCTTGAGAAAGAATGTCCCATGACGGTATCTTGTGCTGATATAGTCGCTCTTTATGCTAGAGATGGCATTGTCATGGTATTTGTGATAAAATAAGCTTGATTTCATGAAATTTACGAATTATCGTATAATTTAGATATTTACAGCTTGGAGGACCACGCATTGAAGTGAGAACCGGTAGGAAAGATAGCAAGCAAAGTTACCTGACGGAGGTAGATAACACAATCACCAACCACAATGATACCATGGAATTGGTGCTTTCTTATCGGTATCGATACTGAAAGAACAATTGCTTTATTAGGTATAAATGTATTAAAAAATTGATAGATTATGTATCCGTACTTCATATAAATCGTTAACTAAATCGACGACCGAACATTTTGTTTCTGTGAAGAGCTGACTCGGTGGGTCGAGTTCATTGTGTGAACTTATTACACAGACTTTACCCCACTGTTGATCCGACGTTGGACCCCGACCATGCCGAGTACCTTAAACGATGGTGTCCGACACCGGACCCAGATCCGACGTCAGTTATGTACTCAAGAAATGACCTACAAACGCCGATGATTTTGGACAATAATTACTATAAGAACTTGCAGAAGCACAAGGGACTGCTCCTTGTGGATCCGCAATTGGCTTCTTATCCAACTACTTCACCTTTTGTGGAGAAAATGGCTGCCGATAATGGATATTTCCAGGACCAATTTGCAAGAGCTATATTGTTGTTGTCGGAGAACAACCCGCTTACTGAAGACGAAGGGGAGATTCGAAAGGATTGTCGCTACGTTAATGGTGATTGATGTAGTAGTAGAATCTTTTATCAAAATTTAGGTCAGAATTTATATTTGATGAATTCAAAATAAAATATATTAAAATTTAGGTGATAGTTTGTATTTGATGAATTCACAATGAAATGTAACACTTAATACTTTTTAGTAGATGAACCGTGTGGGTAAATCCAATTTAGATACACTTATCAAATTCTTATTCGAGATTAAAAATTTGATTCGATTAATTTGAATGTGATACAAGTTGATCCGACAATTAGAATTAATTATTTTAATTTGACTAATCTGAATTCAATTTATTTAAAAACAAATCAACTCGAACCCGAATTGAACCTAATTTGAAATGATTCGAAATCAAAACAGCCTAAACGGTTAAACCCAAATGACTCGAACTCAATTAACTAACTCTAATTTTAGAATTTCACTTTTTGGCCTAAACCCATGTATTAAACACTAATTTAGGGGTTGTTTGTTTACTTCAGAATGATTAAGCGCTGAATGATTCAAATGCTGAATGATTTAGAGGCTCTGTATGAATTAGCCCTGAATGTGACATGTTGTTTGATAGACTCTGAATGATTCAGAATGTACACTGATGTTGAATCATTCAACACTGTTTTGTTGAATCATTCAACAATGTTTTGTTGAATCACTCAGCACTGAATCATTCAAATGTGAGAAACAAATACGTTGATTGCTAAACGGTTCAGCATTCAGCGCTGAATGGTCATTCAGAGCCAAATAAACAACCTTAATTTTGTTATTAGCTAGGTTTACTTTCAAGATTATATTTGACCCGTAAGTTTAATCTTGGTTCGTCCTTGTATTAAATGATAAAGTTAACCACACTTCAGCTATTCCATGACAACACTTGGCCCTCTCTTAATCATGTCGAAAATTGTACCATCAAAATTATTACTGAAACAAATACTTAATTATCTGATGGGGTTGACTTTGATTACAAGCTGAAACATTCTTAACAAAGAAAACCAATCAATGACAACTTTTTTTAACAAAATTAAGTTAACAAGACGATTATTTATTGTCATGTCGATGACTACCCGACAAAAAATGGTATGAAATAAATGTCTTGGGGGTTTATTTTTCAGATTTGATATTAATTGTGTTTATCTCATGCTTTGCGGTGCCCAAAATGTTATTTTTCTAGTGCAGGAAGACTCGATTCTGATGTGCATCCTAGAAAATTACACATTCCGGTGGCTCCACCAGGACCATCTGATGTGATACAACTCTACGAAAGATCATCAATGATTGGACGTGGTCGTGAGCGGGTCAAGTTAAGTTTTTGTCCCACTCGAATTAGATTCTATTTTAAATTTAGAAAAGCTTTATTAGGATCAAACTTTGATTTGAATTTTAAAATAAAAATTCATATTCGCATTCAACTTGAATATATATATATATATATAATTCATTTTTATTAGGTAATGTATGGACCTAATTAAAAAAATTATAGAAAATTATTATTATAATTATTCTTAAATATATAGTGAATTAATTTAGTACATACTGTTAAAAATTCAATGCATTTAGGCCTAAACTATCAGTTTTAGATATTAAAATAAATTAAAATTGATAATTTAGATACTAAATATACATATACCCAATAATTAAATTGGATTATTTACCAGGAAATGAGTTGTGATAGTTTTGATTTTGATCTGAAACTTGGACTTTGTGACCGTTGACTCAACTATAGGGCAAATCATCAATGATAGGATGCCTTAGGCTCAATTCTTAACGTCCAAACTTACTAGGGTCCAAGATTTAGATATGGACCCACCACATGCAACAGATTCAGTTTAATTTATGTTTTATAAAAATGGAAAATAAATGACACTGAAATTCCCCCCCCCCCACGTTCCAGCTCAGCAAACCAATCAAGTTTTATAATTTTTTACTTAATTTTAGCCTATATTTTTTATTAAATTAAGATAATTACAAAATAATATTTATTCTAAATACTTTTATCATATTGCAATTACTGATGCTTGAACCCGTGAATTTTAAGAATAACGAGTCTTTCAACACATTTAATACGTTTCAACTTTCAAATTAGTTGCATTAGTTTGTATTTTCTTTTGTAGTTTACTAACCAATACATTTGTTTAAAAATACTTAAATTATCGTTTATAACAAGAAAACAAAATAATTGATAAAAATAAAGTGTTTAGTAAAGTTAATTATGTGATATTATAGATATAAAAAAGTGCAATTAATTAAACTATTTAGTCAAAAACTGAAAATCTAAAAGTTAAAATAACTCTCAACCATCTGAGATTGATTCAGAGTGCTACAACCTTGGACTTTAAAAATGATCATTGGACAAACTCTGAAGTTAAGATCCAATTCTTATCGTCTCTCCACTCAAATCAAAAAGGATGATCCACACATCTCAGGTTCACACTCATAATCGGAATCACCTTAGTCCACTACCTCGCCCATTGTACATCAACATTGGTGTGGTGAACGTGGATCGAACTTCCTAACTAATAGAATCAGTCAAAATGCTTAACTCGCATTAAACCCAAAATCATACCTACAACACAAAAAACTTGTGATCAAAATACAAGAAAACCAGTACTTAGGCCAGGATATGGCCAAGGACCTGAGAAAAAAACGTACAAGAAGAACTCAGACAACTCAAGGAGCACTTTAGGGCTTCCCAAATGCTCCACCACCATCAATAATTGTACGAATAACAACACTATGAGACCATACAAAAGGCCTTGAACGAACTCCTAATTATCAACAGGAGAGCAACCGGAGAACATGGAGATGGAGATGGAGATGCGACAATGGTGGAGCCACGACAACTAGAGGCAGCAAACACCTTCCCCAAGCCTAAGATTCAAACCTAAAACCAACATGCAGGATAGTAGGGCATGTAAGACAACAATTATTATTAGGGATGGCTACTCGACTCGGTCCAGTTGGTTTTTTTATTTTGAAAAGTTATGTTCGAGTCAGGTTTATAGGGTGTGATCGAGTTGGGTTCGAGTTTAGAGCAATGAAGGATCTAGAAATATTTTTTTAGGGTGGACACTCATATTAATTATTAAAAAATTCATATAAATATAGACACAAATAAAATTTTAGAATGACTACATTTTAATCACCTTACACTATTCAAAAAATATTTATAGATTTTTTTCTTTTATTTTTTTGAATGTATGACCTAAATTATATATATATAGTAGGTAAGACGAGGATTTAATTGAAAAAATATAAAATAGGAAGATATATTATTGTAATCGTCTCTAAATATATAAATGATTATTACAATATAATATTAGGTGAGGTAAGATTTTTTTTCACTCTAAACCAGTGGCGGATGTAAAGCATGCCAGTGGTGAGCACGTGTCCACCCAAAAATTCAAATTTCTTAATTATTGATAACACGCACGCAAACAAATGCAATTGTTCGAATTTAAAACTTTTAAGAAAAATAATACTTTCTCCTAATGATGGAAGTCACTCAATTGGTTTATCATCTATAAATAATTAAACTCAAGACTTGAGCTTTGAAATTATACGGACATGTTTGCTAGGGTAGGATGGAATCTCGTTTATAAAAATGCACTATATTAATAAATTTTTTTCAATAGTGCGACCAACAGAATACGTTTTTATATACGCGACAGTCTATTAAACAAAAAGATGTTGCTTATATAATAATTAAATGAAAATCTTAATTTATATTTAATTTCTCAGAAAAGATATTATTTAGACAAAAAAAACTAATTAAATTCATCAATTATTAAAATTAAATACCAATGGATCGGTATTTTAAATCGTTGTCTCCTCAATTTCATACTCGGTATTTAAGTTCCATTGGTGTTCTTGGGAGGTGCTTAGTAGGTTGAAGGAAGCGGGTGGTCTTGGATTCCTGGACATGGTGAAGTTTAATATTGCCCTTTTAGCAAAGTAAGGCTGTAGATTATTTATGCAACCTTCGATGTTGGTGAGTAGGTTACTTAGAGCAAAATACTATCCCACTGGAGATTTCCTCACTTCAAGACTTGGATCTTCGCCATCGTATATTTGGTGAAGTATATGGAGTGCTCGTGGTTTGCTGGAGAAGGGGTTAAAGTGGAAAGTAGGTAATGGTCACTCCATATCAGTTTGGAACGATTATTGGCTTCCGAGAAGTGGACATTATGGTATAGCATCCCCTCGTGTCGACACAATTGGCAGGGTTTTGGACTTAATTGACGCGAGAGAAGGTCATTGGAAGGAGGATTTAATTCGGCAGAACTTCACAGGGGAGGAAGTGGAGATGGTATTGAGTATTCCACTTTCTCGATTTAACCAGGAAGATACTCTGGTTTGGAGGGGTAAACATACTGGTGTTTATAGTGTTAGGAGCGATTATCGACTTTTGTTGGAGGATGTGGATGTTAACCAAGATGAAGTCGAAGTGCTTAAAACTGTCTGGGATTGCAAGTGCCAACGGAAAATAAAGCTACAGGTTTGGAAGTTTCTATTTAATAACATTCTAACAAATCAGAATCTTTTTCAACAAAGAATTACAAATAATAATTATTGTGCAAAATGCACAACCATTATCGAGGATGGAGTGCATGTGGTGCTTGATTGAACTTTAGCAAATCAAGTCTGGCAGGTGTTGGGCTTTGTTTGGCCTTCCGATATCGTAAACACGGATTTTAGAATTTGGTTGGGATGGTTGTTGAAGCATAATCATCCAAACAAGCATGCAATCGTGCTAGTCGCTATATGAGCATCATGGTACGCCATAAATAAATACATCAATCAAGGCCGGATTTCAACAAAAGATGAAATGATTACCTTCATCCAAGCTCAATGCCTAGATTACTCCAACGCGAATGCTTGTTTGAGGGTGTCTATTTCTACTACAGTGGAGCGATGGAGTCCACTGGTAAGCCCAACAGTCAAAGTTAATTTTGATGCCCGATTTTCTCAGCAAACAAAAGAAGCGTGGTCAGGGGTGATAATAAGGAATCATGAAGCTCTTATTCTAGGTACTTGTCGAAGGAGTTTAAACGTTACCTCGGCTTTCTTGACTGAAGCAAGGGTTGTTGTTCACGCGGTGGATTTAGCGGTGGATCTTGGTTTTCAGCGTATTGTTATTGAAGGTGACTCCCGTACAGTGATAAACAAATTACAGTCAGAGAAGGAAGATTTATCAGAAATAAGTGCATGCATTTGGGAAGCAAAGAGGAGGGCGGATCAGACTCGTGCATGTCAATTTACCTTTATTCCCAGATCGGCGAACAAGGCGGCGCATGTTCTGGCTGTGGGTGTTGGGATTGAAGCTGAGGATCGTTTCTGGGTCGAGGAAGGACCCCGCTGCGTGGAGGAGCAAGTGGCAGAGGACAATCGTTGGATTGAACCGCCGTAGCTGTTGGGGGTTTGTTTAGTGTTCTGCTGAAGCTCTATCCAAGGATTTGTTATACGTGTTTGAGTGCAATTTTTTTTAAGTTTTGATTTCATTTGCTTTGTTTTATGGCGTTACACGTGTTTGAGTGTCTGTCTGGTTGTCTCCCACTTTGTTTTGGAGAACGGTGTTTCTAATTGTTTTAATAAAGCTGGCATTTTAAAGTTAAAAAAATAGAATTTAATAAATTCTATTGGAGTTTAAATTCGGCTTACGAGTGAAAAATGATATATTTGATATTTACTTAAAAAGTTTGTGAGTAATTAAAAAAATAATATATTAAATTTTAAATTAAATTATTAATAATATTAATATTTGTATGTTGTTTTTATTAATAATATTAATATATGTATGTTGTTTAATAATATATAATATTGTCTGTCTAGTTCAGTTGGTAGAGCACAAGACTCTTAACTTTGTGGTCGTGGAATCGAGTCCCACTTAGGGCAATTCATAACGGAGGTCTTTCACGGAAGCTCCTCTCAACCTGACGTTGGGGCAGCCTACTACCCTACCTCCCCCTCACTCCATTACATATAAGAATAGGATCAACTAATTTTTTTGTTTAATAATATATTATTAACTCGTTTATAAGTTACAACCATATCTCTTTGAACCGATTTTAGCCTCACTAGGGTTTACTTCATTATTATATTGGTAATTTTCTCTTGGCTTTCAAATAAAATCTTAAGATTAATACATTACATAAAGATATCTATAATATCTTTTACACGCATATAATGATATACAAGCACGAATCAAGTTATTTCATTAATTAAATAGATTATTATTATCTTAAAAAGTGTTTAGATTTGAGCATCAACGATTGCATAATATGTGAATCTCTATTTGATGATTGAAAGTATATAAAATAAATACTACAACTTATATTCATCCTAAATTAATTAAAAAATTCTAATATACAAACTTCAACCTCATTTTTCATATTAGTTAGAGATGATCTTAATATTTAATATAATTGATCTTCTACCACCGTATTCATAATTCTTTAATCTAGTTTTTTTTCTCTCAAAATTCTTGTGTCGTCTTCTTTTCTTCCTTTATTTTTTTTGTTTAGTCAGAGACGACACTGATCTTAATATTGATTCCCGACTGTCTGTGATTATTATTATTTTTTATTATTTTTCATATTATTCCTTTGTTTTGTTTTGTTTTTTTAATTTTTCACTTTTAAAGAAGAATCTATGTCATTGAGACATGTTTTTTTCTGTTCTTGTGACACTTTTTTTTTCTCTATTCTTGTGGCACGTCCCTTATGGTTTTTAGAAAGTTTTTTGCATACTAATGTGGAAGTGTTGGTGCTTCCGCAAATATCCTCATGGCATTTGTCTTCTGATTGGCTTGTCAGTGGTCACATATTGTCAGACCCCTCTTTTGTAAATGGTCGTTTGTTGTTATAATCAGAATTGTATAGTGAAGCAGTCTGTCAGATGATTAGGTTCTCACTACTCCTTTATCACATCGTAAAAAGTTTCGTTCGACAGAGACAATGAGTTTTATGAAGGATAATGGATTGTTTTGATGTTTGGAATGTTTCATTCTCTTCATATCTTTGTGTTGAATATTTTAATTTTATGTATGATTTTTTGGTAACTACTATCTCTAATTTTTTTATGTTTGATTCCTCCATTTTTATTAATAAAATTCAATTGACATTGGTAAAAAACATTTTTGTATTAAAAAAGTATTGAATGCTCGAAATTAGGGGTGTAAAAAGTTGACACGACCTGTAAAACTGACTGAAACCGACTCGAGTCAAAACTATTTTTTACCTGCGTTGTGGCAATCCAAAACTGACTCGAGTCGAAATTGGTGTTGACCTGAACCCGAGTTAGACCTGGAAATTTTGGATCTAAACCCGACCTGAGAACGACTTGAACCCGAATTGAACCGAAAATGAACTCGAACTGCATCTGAGTGATATGAACCTGAATCCAAGATTGACCTGGTAAATAACTGGCATTACCTGACCTGTTTTCAACCTGACCTGTAATTGACTCAACATGTAAATGATCCGACTTGTTGTTGAACTGGTCTAATATTTACCTGACTTATAAGTAATAAGCTACAATTAATATAATTTTGGTATTTTAAATTTATAATAAATAATTAAATTAATATGATTACTTTTTGAAATTTAGTTTTTATATTAATTATAATTTGTATATTATAAAATTGGTTTTTATATTAATTCCAATTCTTTATATTATTTATAATTCTTATATTATAAATTTTATTTATAATCATTAAATTAAATTTAGTTATTGTCTTATTGAGCATGATTTTATTATATTATAAAAATTGAGTTAAAATATTCATAAATCCAATTTACTTTTAATGTGAAAATTGATTAATAATTTAAGTATAACTTAACTTAAAATTTTAAAATAAATATATATAAAATGAAATGATGAACTTATTAAAGATTTGAAACTTGAATAACATAAGAAATACTAAAACAAAAAATTTATAAATGAATATGTTAATTTTATCACACTTGAATACACTAAAATTACAATAAAATCAACTAAATAAAATAAATTTATGTTAAAATAAATGCTCTCAGATCTTATAACTAAGGTTTTACAAGGCTAAAAGCCTAACTTTACTACAATAAATTTCATCACCGAGCCTTTATACCTAAATGATGCCAACATGTTTAATTATGGGCCACTTTTTAGCTTTAAAAGCCAAAATGCCACCAACATAATTTAACATGAGTAACTATTTAGATAAGAATTTACAAGGTACAAAAATTGATTTAAGTCAGACCAACAACAATAATTTACAAGGCATCAGTGAGTAATAGACAGCAACAACCGTCAAGCATCACTGTATCAATTCAGCAAGCATCCTCAATTCAGCAAGCATACAATCAGTGATAAAGACAAAGGGAATCCTATGTCCAACAGTGCCAAACATTTTCGACTTTACCAAACCTTACAAATATCAATTAGAATCAAGCAATATCAAATAAGAAAACAATACAAAACAGAATCAAGCAATATCAAGAAGAATCAAGCACCAACTATTGCTTCTTGTAAGGCACCCTACAAAAAAATAGAATTATTAATGAACTATTTGAAACTTTTATTGAATAAACATAATAAATATAAAATATTAAGTTACCTTTGAAGGGAAGAAACAAGACAAAATCTTCAATTCCAATAGTTCAGTGACCGTTGGACACCCTAAAAAATTAAAAGGAAAATTAAAATAATTAATAAACAATTTGAAATTAACATAAAAAAACAATTTGGCATACCTTTACATAAAAGACCCATTAACCACAGTAAGGTATTCTTCATCCTTATCCTCCGACTCAAAACCAGACAACCAATTACGGGTTGTTACAAAAAATATCAACATTTTTAGGAAAGAGTTTAGCTCTTAATTTGTTCAAAAATCGACCCCCATACTAAAGGACGATTTAGATGCAACTGAAGTAATTGGAATAACCAATATATCTCTCGCCATGAGAGAAAGTACCGGACATGAAATGCTTTGATTTTTCCAATACTCCAAAATATCAAAGTCAGTTTCTCCAGTATGAGAGACAAGAGGCAAATTGATGTAAGAATCAACATCAGATTGTCTACTCCTTGAAACAACTAAATTGGCATCAAAATTCTGAAAAATAAAAGAGAAAAATTAGTAAATGAAAATGGGAAATAAATAAGATAAAATTCAACTCAAAATTGTAATAACTAACCTGAAATAGATCTGATTTTATAAATGTTTGAGACCGATTGGAACTTGAGTCACTTCTGCCTAAGGATGTGTTACTTTGGACAAAAGAACAGGAATAACCACAAGGTGCATTTTTTGAATAAAATACATATAACTCAAGAAACTCATTGTAAATGAGACTTACCCTCAGTTGAACCTCATCCTCAATATAAAGAACATTGTACAACTCTTTCAGAAGTTGTAGTTTATATCGAGGATCAAGTAAAACAGCAAAAGACAGAATCATTGAGTGATCAGACCAATATTTCTCATATAGTTCAAGCATGGGTCCTGCCATTGCATAAATACCTTCACATGGATCATTATGAACATATCACACAATAATTTTTCAATTGCAACATTGTTTTCCAAATACAAGTTAGAAGTGTGATGAAATCCATCTCATTTTCCCTATTAACAATTTCCCACTCATGATCAGTAATGAAATCCATCTCATTTTCCCTATTAATAAACAAGTTAATTGCTAATCTAGTCTCAAGTGCCCTATGAATCATCAAGTAAGTAGAGTTCCATCGAGTAGGAACATTCAATACTAACTTGCCAGAAAAAGAAGAATCACAGTCTTTAACAACTAATTCAAATGCACAAAGTCGAGAGTCAGAAGAATCAATAAACTTAATAATCTCAAGCAGTTTAATAACAGAAGAATCAATTACCTTCAAATATTTTTGAACTATCAAGTTTAAAATGTGGGCAACACACCTTATATGGAAGTACTTACCATTGCAGGGAAGAGGAGAAATGACATTAAAATCATCTTTCAGTCTCCTAACCATTTTATCATTTGCAGAAGCATTATCAAGTGTAATGGTAAATATTTTTTTCAAGACCCCACTCACATATCATTTTTTTAACAAACTTAAAGATTGACTCACCATCATAAGGAGGAGGAAAACGACGAAAATTAAGTATTTTAGACTGAAGTTTCTAGTTATTATCAACATAATGAGCAGTAAGAGCAAAATAAGAACGTGAAGTGCATGCAGACCAACCATCACATGTAAAACAAACACGAGTTGAAACAAAATGCATTGAATCAAGTAGCAATTTTTATGCTTTTCATGCTCCAACATGCAATACTTAGTAACAATATACCTAGATATATCCTTAACAGAAAAATTAAGGTAACGATGGAAATCCCTAAGTTTTTCATTCTCAACAATACTATATGCATAACCATGACACAGAATAGCCTCAGCAAACAATTCACAGTATTTGTTTTGATCAAAAGAACTTACCAAAGAAAGATTTTCAACAATATATTACTTATTAGATTGGCATTTCTCAGTATGCATTCTAGGGTTAAATGTAACAATATAAGAATAAGTTTTATACCTTTTATTTTTGCAATACTTACACTAGGCATAAATCGAACCATCGACAGATTTGATGAAGGTGTAATGCTCCCAAACAGGAGAAGTTCTTCTCCCGAACTCGGCTGAACATTTAGCCTTCCTCTTAGATGATTTATTGATATCAATTGCTTGTGACAACAAATCATTTACATTACCTGGCAAAAAAAAAACCAGGGTTAGTATACAAAATTAATAATTTTAAATATATATATATAACATATACAAAAAAGGAATGAGCAGTTTACCTCCTTCAGAATGTTCATCATTCTAATCTGTTGGGTTTTTCATCATTCTAATCTGTTGGGTTTTCTCCTACAAAACAAATAAAGAATATATTAATTCAAATATTAAAATAAAAATTAAAAAAATGAAAAAAGGGAATGAAAATACTAGGATAATTTAACTCGTAAGACAAACTATCCATGAAACCGTAGAAAAATATGAAGGTTTCAAATAGTTTAGATTCGGGTTTGGATTTGGGTTCAGGTTCGAATTCAGATTCAAATTTGGGTTTGGATTGGGTTCGGGTTCAGGTTTGGGATCGAGTTCGGGATCAGTTTCAGGTTTGGGTTTGAGTTTGGGTTAGGGTTAGGGTTAAGGTTAGAGAAGATGAACAGTGGTGGGTTTGATCTAAACAAACAGTTTATGTTTCGATTTTCGATGTTTGTATGGATCAAAAAAATGGTTTTGGGATGAACAAGGATGAACTGATGTATGGGTTTGGTGTTTGATTGAGAAAAAAAAACAAGTTGGTTTTAAGTTTTAGGTGTTTGTAAGGGTTTGGGGAAGAACACGGATGAACAAGGGTTTAATTTTTGGGTGTTTGATCGAAAAACATGAACGAGTTTAGGTTTTGGTGTTTGTGAAGATCAAATAATGGTTTTGGGATGAACACGGATGAACAAATGTTGAATTTTTGGGTGTTTGATCGAAAAAAAAACATGAAATGGTTTGGGTTTTGGTGTTTGTGAAGATCATATAAGGGTTTTTGGGATGAATACGAATGAACAAGGGTTGAAATTTGGGTGTTTGATCGAAAAAAAACATGAAATAGTTTGGGTTTTGGTTTGTGAAGATCAGATGAGGGTTTTGGGATGAACATGGATGAAAAAATATGAAGACAAATGAATTTATGGAGAGAAGTCAGAGAATATTGAGAGAATCAGAAAGTCAGAGAGAGCAAAATAACAAAATGAGAAAAAAGAGGAAAATGGCTGAAAAATGAAAATTTTTGCCTTTTATACAGATTCGTTTGGGTTTGGGTTTTGACATGCGTGTTTTTTAACTTCATTTGACATTGTAGCGTTGTCTCCTAGTTTTAAATTTTTTCAATTTAGTCCAAATTTAATGATGCAATTTAAGCTTTGTATTTAAAATTTGTTCAATTTAGTCCAAATTTAATATTTCAATTTATTAATTTAAACTTCATATTTAAAATTTATTCAATTTGATCCTTATGTATTTTCCAATTCTTTCAATTAATATATATGTTTATATTAATAAATTAATATATAGGTTATATATACTAATGAACTACGTAATATATAGTTTATATATACCATATACTTTATATATATAGTTTTTATATATAGTTCATATGTAAACTATATAATATATATAAACTATATATGTAGTATATACTATATAAATAGTTTATTAATTAATGTATTCAACTATATAGTATTCATACATATAATATATACTTTGAATTTTTATAGTATAAATTATATAAGTATAAATTATATTATATAGTATATAAATATTAACTATAGTACATAGTATATAAATATCAACTATAGTATATAATTTATATATAAACTATAGTTTATATAGATTTTATATATAATTCATATGTAAACTATACTATATATTATATATAGTTTATATATATATAATATAGTATATAAATATCAACTATAGTATGTAGTATATAAATATAAAATATAGTTTATATATATAGTATATACTATATATATAGTTTATATAGTTCATTAATAAACTATATATATAGTTCATATGTAAATTACTAAACTATATATATTATATAGTTTACATAGTTTATATAGTTTATACATATATAGTTTATACATATAATTCATATGTAAACTATAGCTTACATATAGTATAAGTTAGTATATAATGTTTATATATAGTTTAAATACTACTATCTATAAACTATATAGTTTATATATAATTTCATAAATTATATAATTTATATATAGTTTATATATACACTATATAGTTAGGGGTGGCAAACGGGCTGGTCGGGTGCGGATACCCCTCCCCCATCCCCATACCCACCTAATATTTTTCAATCCACCACCCGCCCACCACCCATGATGGGTACAAATTTTCAAATCCACACCCGCCCACGCGGGTACATTTTCAAATCCATCCCCACACCCACTACCCACTAGCGACATACCCATCTAGACCCGCCTGACAGCAAACTAATGGGATGTTGGAGTTGGTTCCCAGACAGTTCGTGATGGGGTAGCAGAGCATGCTTCAATTTGTCAGAGGAGTAGCTCTACGAATGTTATGAAGACAGATTGTAGGGAGCATGTAGTCGCAGAGCTGGATTGTTGAGTTGCTTTCGATGTTAATGCTCATAATGCGCCTAATATGGGTTTTGAGGGGCTAAAGAACATGGAAACTGATGCTTTTGATGTTAATGCTTATAGTACGGTTAATTTGTGTTTGTATGGGAAGCATGGGCTAAAGAACATGGAAAGTGACATGGTTAGTGGGATTATGGGTTTAATTAAAGAGCCGAATATTTCCCTAATTAAAGACCAGATTAAAGACTAAATATCCTTAATATTTGGTTAAATTATATGTTATATATTATACAATATTAAAATTTATAAATTAGTCTCTAAAATTACACCTAAATTCATTATGGTCCAAAATTTAATAGATATTTAGTTGGGCGGGCGGGCGGATGCGGGGCGTGTAATGTCTCAAGCCCATTACCCGCCCACCACCCACGACGGGTACCACTTTATAAATCCACACCCGCCCACTACACGCTAAAATTATACCCATCCCCGCTCCAATTGGAGCGGATGCGGTGCGGAATCCACGAAACTGTACCCGTTTGCCATCCCTATATATAGTTTATATAAGTTAGTATATATTGTTTATATAGAGTTTATATTAATAAACTATATAATTTATACATAGTATATATTATTTATAATTATACATAATATATAAATATAAACTATATATAAATTGCATATAAAATTCATATATAATTTATATATACACTATATATATTTATATATTATAGTTGTTTTAAATTTTTTCTCAACTTTTGAAATGAATGCAATTTAGTCCATTTTACAGATTTTCTTCTTATTTTACAATCATTTCGATTTAATCCCTTTGTGTTGTTTAATTTATTTAAATTTTTATTTGTAATTTCATATTTTTTTCAATTTAATCCTTAAAATTATATTTGCATATGAAATTGACTCATACTTATTACTTATTTATATTTTTTAATTGACCCATAACTTTTTAAATGTGTATAATTTAGTAATTGTTTGTATTATTTTCAACCCCACATTTTAAAATTATTTTGATTTGATCCTTCATCAATGTGTATTGTTTAATTTATTTAATTTTTTATTTTTAATTTTATATTTGTTCATTTAATTCTTAAATTTTTATTTTTCATAAATTGATCCATGATTATTTATATTCTTAGTAATTTACTCTAAATCAAATACAATTACAAATTGTAATTCAACATTCGCGAAAGACGAAAATAATTAATCCAAAAATAAAAATATCCGATTTGAACTCAATCCATATATGATAGAGATCCGAACTGAATTTTATCTGCCAATGATGTGACCTGATCTGAACGAATCCACCTGAAATCCATCCGAACTTGAATTAACAGTCTTTAACTGCTCCAGACTTGAACTAGCATCGATTTGAATTGAAAGTAACCCGACATAAATCTAAATTGTATTTGGTGTCAAATCAACCTGAAAATAATCTGATTTAATTTAGAGAAAATCGCCTCAGTGACCAAAAATGCCTTATAATATACGATTTTAACCAACTTTTTTTGGATTTGCCAAAATGACCAACAAAATCGCAACGCGAAATAAAAATCGCAACGCGATCCCCAGAATCGCAAATCAGTTTCCAAAATCGCAACGCGATTCTTGAAAATCGTAATGCGATAGTACAAATTCGCATTGCGATTTTCCAAAATCGCAACGCGAATATGAAAATCGCAACGCGAACACATAAATCGCAACGCGTATCCGTAAATCGCAACGTGTATCCGTAAATCGCAACGCGTATGGGTAAATCGCAATGCGTATCCGTATATCGCAACGCGTATCCGTAAATCGCAACGATAATCCGTAAATCGCAACGAGAATCTGTAAATCGCAACGATAATCCGTAAATCGCAACGAGAATCTGTAATCACAACACTGAAATTTTGGGTATATAACACTGAAATCATAAACTAAATCCCTAAATCGCAACTCATTCCATCTCCATCTATCACTCTCTCCGGCGACATCCGTTCCTATATCCAACGACATCCTTCCCAATCCGGCAACAGGTTTTAGTTTCGCAGCTCGTCTGTTTAGTAAATTAATTTACAACCATGAAATCATCTAATGTTGATCATGTTTGGATAGATTTGTGTTTTGGAGGGTCATGGGATAATGTTCATGGGTTTTACAATATATGCCTTTACCCATGAATCTTCAACTAAAATTGTCTTTACAAAAGTTAACTTATGAAACTCTAATGCTACGTGTTTCAAATAAATTGAATTTAGAGCCCCTAAGTGGATTTAGGCTATCTTATCAGAGAAATGGTAAAGTTTATTTGTTAACCGACAATGAAGATGTTGAACGATTCATTGCTTACATTAGTGTTTCACAAGATGATGTTACATTGTATGTTGTTGAACCTAGAAGTAGTATTGTTGGGTCAGTAGCGGGTAGTAATCAACTAAGTTTTTCTCAAAACCCACAACCTTTCTCTAATCCAAATCCCAATCAACTTTCAGCAGCAAATTCCGGTTTTCGTATTGACCAGTTAGACGATGATGAGCCAACAGAAAAAATTGTGAGTACTAGTCAGTATTCGAAATTTGGTCTTGGTCAATATCCGGACTTTGATATTGGTCAATACACGGATTTTGATGATGTTTCAGAAGAAGAAACAGACCCTGCGTGTAATGATTTTGATATTGGTCAATACCCGAATTTGATGAAACAGCCGTTGCCGAAGAATGTATTGTTGATGATAATGAGGAGGAAGTTACGACTGTGAATGAACATGTTGAACATCCATTATGTAATTCATATAATCCTGAAGAAGAAAAAGAAGAAGAAAAAGTCCCCGAAGAAAAGAAAATGCCACGGGCGTATAACTGGAATATGCCAGAATTACTTCAGATACCGGAAGAAGAGTTGATAAAGAAAGCAGTTGATTGTTACACAAAAGTTATTCGTATCAAGAAAGATGATTGTTTTGATACAAAGGAAGACTTGAAGATAGCTTTGTATACGAAATGTGTGGAAGATGGCTATCAACTAAAGTTAACAAATCAAGCAAAGATCGTTTCGAAACAAGGTGTATGATTGACAAAAACTGTACGTGGCGTATGATTGCAAAGAGAATAAAAGATTGCAAAATGTTTCAAGTTAGGACTTTTATTGATAAACACATGTTCAAGAACCCAAGTTTTTCCTCACCATAGACAGGCAAACAAAAAGGTGTTGGGTGGTTTTCTGGCTGAGTTAATGTTTTGAATGACAGGGTATATCGGGGACATGAAATTATGACTGACATGAATGCTCGGTTCAAGATTAGTATATCATATTCTCAAGCTTGGAGAGCCAAATGTTATGCCTTGGAATTGTTGAGGGGGTCGCCAGAAGCATCGTTTGCCCAACTGCCGGCTTATTGTCACAATTTAAAGCTGAAAAAATCCTGGGTCGGTAACTCATATCAAACAGATAGAGATGGACGCTTTGAGTTGCTGTTTATCGCCATTGGTGCTACGGTTAGTAAATCAATATAATTTTGTTGACTCATTTTTGTTATTACATGCATTTCACATTTAAATGATTATATTTCTTGTGTATATTATTTTGTAGATTCGTTCGTTACTTGCATGCGCCCATTATTATAGTTGACGGAGCACATTTGAAAGGTCGATACCTGGAAGTAAACTTATTAGCAGTAGCATGGATGCTAACAATGGGATATTGCCAATAGCTTACGGGGTTGGCAAATCTGAAACCTCTGATTCATGGACATGGTTTATGGGGCATCTTAGGGATTGCATAGGTCCTATTAGCAATCTGACAATCATATCCGATAGGGCAAACTCAATTGACAACGCTGTTAGAAGGTGTTTCCCAGATGCTTTTCATGGACTTTGTGGTGTTCATTTGTATAGAAATCTAAAATCAAGGTCTGCTGGTATAAAAAAGCACAAATGGACATACTGGAAGGCTGTAAAAGCTTATCGGGAAGTGGATTTCAATAAGCATATAAATTGTTTAAGACGTTTTGCCTCAGTGTGCTCAAACAGTAGAAGATGTCGGGTTTGAAAGATGGTCAAGAGTACATCAACTTGGAGCAAGATATGGTTTCATGACGTCTAATAGTGCAGAATCAATCAACGCTCTAAGTCGTCTTCCCGGAAATTACCATTACTATGTTAATGGAGTTTTTTCGAGCCTCTATTTCAACAGTGGTACTACAAGAAAGAAACCATGCAGGTATTATTTCTTTGAATTCGTAACTTATCATATTTATATATTTTACTAAGTATTGTTTATTTAAATTTACAGGAACATTGGAACATCGTGTTACACCATGGACTGAAAAAAGATAACGAAACGTGTTGTGAAGTCAACGTCATGGAGAGTTGAACCATGTTCAAACACTTTGTTTCAAGTACTGGATAATAACTTAAATGGCTAGTCGATCTAAATGCAAAGACGTGTAGTTGTATGAAATGGCAAACATCTGGTTATCCGTGTGGCCATGTTATAAAGTTGCTCTTCATTTAAACCAAGATGATTCAAGCGCATACGCTATGGATTGCTACACTACAGAAGTTTATCGACAGACTATGCCGAGATTGTCTACCCTATTCCACATCCTTCTGAGTGGGACATACCAGATGACTTACAAACAGTTTTGCCACCAGCCATGGACAGAAGGCTACCTGGCCGACCAAAAAGTCACGATCGTATGTCTAAGGGTGAAGAGAAGAGATCGACATGTAGTCGGTGCAAGGAAAGTGGTCATACAAGGTTGACATGTGGATCACCAGTGCCATCAAAATCATCTTTTCCTCTACCAAAATATGGATCCTCATCAAAATCCAAAGCTCATATGGTGTCAAGCAAAAGGCAATCATCTTAAAATCCCAATCACAATTGGCTTCACCTTTTGGGACTGTTAACTTAGGTGATTTTTAAATGCAAACGTTGTATTATGTGGATTTATGTGTGAACTTTTAATTTTCAGTTGAATTAATGACTCAGGCCACCATTTTGACTTAACCAACTCTTGTTATTCAGTTGTTATCACTATTAGGCATGCATTTGACTATCGCAACACGGAAATTACAATCGCACGAGAGAATCGCAATGCGAAATGAAAATCCCAACATGAAAATCGCAATGCGAAATGAAAATCGCAACGAGAGAATCGCAATGCGAAATGAAAATCGCAATGCGAAATGAAATTGCAAACGAGAGAATCGCAATGCGAAATTAAATCGCATTGCGATTCTCTCGTTGCGATTTTCATTTCCGCATTGCGATTTTCATTTCGCATTGCGATTCTCTCGTTGCGATTTTCATTCGCATGCGATTTTCATTTCGCATTGCGATAGTCATTTTTGCCTTCAACATAATGCAGATTGAAATCAACAAAATCAACCATTACATTCAATCAATTAAACAAGCACAATAAATTATGTTCGCATCAATTACACAAATCAACTTTTCAAATCATCTTTTACAAATCAATTAAACAATCAAAAATAAGCATATTCTTATTTCCGATCATCTACTATTGAATCAACTTTTACAAATCAATTAAACAATCAAAAAAAATCAATTAAACTATGAATCTTTTGCAGCCATACATCATTTTCACGCAGTTCACTTCTGAGATTAACCTGCAGAAACCAAACATTTGCTCAACAACACTTTCTACACATCTAAAACCTACAAACAGCAAATTATTGAATTCTAGGTACTTAACCAAACATTTTCAAACCAAAAGTATATAAACTTACCAATTGTTATGGACATTTTTATAACGCGGATGCAGGTAGGCAGCGTCTCGTATATACGATTTAGCCATATAATGCCGAAACCACAAGCCTACTGCATCTATCTCTATCGGTGGGAGGTAGATACTTGATGCTTCCCGTCGCAAACGCTCCAACGGCAAGCATACGAGAGGACCACAATCTCCTCTGGCTCCGCTCGTTGTGTGTGGCGCGGTCTCGTCTCTAATAACTGTAATATTGAGCTTCTTTGGCTTCTTGTTTCCAGAACGAGTCCAATAATTGATCGCATCCAAGAATTTAGCCAAATGAGAGCTCCATCCCTTAATAACATCTCTTAAATCAGCCAATGATATGTAATTTATCATGCTGTCATACACTATTGTCTTAAGGGATGGGAGCTGAAGCTCGACGAGAATCCAATGTTTACGTTCCAAACAGGGATAACACCTGCAATCATAAGTAATAATTCATTCATTTGCGCACTTATTTCATAGCATTCTCAAGTGAACGCGTTAAAAGACGTCGGCATAATTGTATATCGTATATTTTTATTTTCTTAAGTTTTCTTATTATTAGAAGACGTGTCACCCACGCATCGATATGCTGTTTTACAAAAAAAGACATATATTAGTGACTACATAAATTTTAAAAAAAAATTAATCAAATTGAAATATAAGAAAAATATAAGACTTACCCCCCCATCGAAATAGCCATTGTTCGACCCCTAATAATACGCCCCACCAAGACCGATCAAGCAACAAATAGATATCATCGGTGAGCTTGCATATGTCAGTGAAACACACCCCTGGCTCCGCTCAGTAGATAAAATCAACAGCGGTCTTAGCCCAAAGGGTGTTATCCAGAATTGGTCCGGTAGTTGTTCCCTCTCCTCTTCAGATACCGGTATGGTACTGGCCGGTAACTCATACGAGAGCCAATTTGAATCCATCATGTCCGGCACGTCAGAGGGTTTTCTCAGAAGCCATACATATGACGCCATGTGAATCGGGCTCTTGAATGGTGGGAGGGACCTCTTCAATGATGACAGTGGCCTCTTGAATGGGGGAGGGGACTCTCGAGGAATGATAGGGGGGCCTCTTCAACGAAGGAGTGGACTCTTGAGGGATGACAGGCGAGTCAGGCTTCTTCTTGCGGTGTCTTCGCACTATTGGGGTGTACGGAGACTTAATAGCACGTGCACGCTGTCTGATGCGTGAACTCCGTCGTGCAAGCATAACCCGACGTAAAGCATCCACTCTATCGGCCGCTAAATAATTAAATACAAAAATCAGTAAATAAACAGACATGAATTTAAACAGTGAAAACAAAGAAAATATGTTTCAAACTTGCATTGTATTCACCCAAGTCATTATTCATCATAGTTCACAAAATGCATCAGATAACAAAGAAAATATGTTTCAATAATACTCTGAAGTTAGTATTTGTCTGTGTTTTGTCTATTGGTTGAAGTAATGCATCCATTCAAGTTTCAATTTGCAGAAGAAGAAATAGTTACTTTCGCAACACGAAACTTAAAATCGCAACGCGAAATGATAATCGCAACGAGAAACCAAAATCGCAACGCGAAACCAAAATCGCAACGCGAAATGAAATCGCAACGACAGAATCGCATGCGAAATGAAAATCGCAACGAAAGAATCGCAACGCGAAATGAAATCGCAATGCGATTTTGGTTTCGCGTTGCGATCTTGTCGTTGCGATTTTGGTTTCGCGTTGCGATTCTGTCGTTGCGATTTCATTTCGCGTTGCGATTTTGGTTTCGCGTTGCGATTTTAAGTTTCGTGTTGCGAAAGTAACTATTTCTTCTTCTGCAAATTGAAACTTGAATGGATTGCATTACTTCAACCAAAAGACAAAACAAAGACAAATACTATTTACAGTGTTAAAGAATACACAGTTTAGCAGAATTGGCAGCAACCGAACAAATTTACTTTCACCAAAAGACAAAACAAAGACAAATACTATTTCACAGTGTTAAAGAATACACAATTTAGCAGAATTGGCAGCAACCGAACAAATTTACTTTCAACCAAAAGACAAAACAAGACAATACTATTTCACAGTGTTAAAGAATACACAGTTAGCAGAATTGGCAGCAACCGAACAAATTTACTTTCAACCAAAAGACAAAACAAAGACAAATACTATTTCACAGTGTTAAAGAATACACAGTTTAGCAGAATTGGCAGCAACCGAACAATTACTTTCAACCAAAAGACAAAACAAAGACAAATACTATTTCACAGTGTTAAAGAATACACAGTTTAGCAGAATTGGCAGCAACCGAATAAATTTACTAAGCAATCTAAGTGAAATGGCTAATCTAAGTGAAATTACGAGTAAATTTATCATTAAGTTAATATGGAAAATCTTAAACTTACCTCGTTGCGTAGAGTATGAACCTCATCTGCAACGATACTATCATCTCACGTAGAGCGGCAACCTCACCACGTAAAGTTGGACACCTCCACACGCCATGCACCATCGTTATCGCGTAGAGTACCGATCTCCTCACGCAAGGCATTGACCTCATCACGTAAATCCCTTGACTCATCCCGTGGAGGTGGAGGTGGAGAACAGGGAGATAGGAGTCGTGGCATCTTTGCCGGTCGCCTATCATGAGGTGATGGTGGAGAAGAGGCTCGATGATGTGACGGGATAGGTGAGGCTCTCGTTCTAGAGGTGTATAGTCGGGTCGATCGGGTGATGGCTCTAGGTGAGGTGATGGCTCTCGAATTGGAGGAAGTGGATGTGCTCATCATCCGTGCCATCAAAAAACTCTGACTAGCTTGCCACCAATCAGTGGCAAGCTCTTCTCCGTGGGTGTCAGTCTTTGTAATGGAATGTTGGGCCTCCTAAAATATAAAAACTCAAACAAAGTTAAACGTCTACTATTAAATAACTGTTTATATATTATATGAAAGTATTTGTGTTAACTTACATTATTTATTGTCGCATATGGTATTAAGTCTTCCCAATCCAACAGAGTTTCCTCTTCCAGGAAATAGCCCTGGGAATATCATTTGACGTTTTTATTGCATATGTACGCATGCTGGGGAAAGCCTCGAATATCCAAATCTACAAACAATATAATAACAAATTAGTAATTGTTAAATAATTAATTATAATTTTAGAAACATTATATAGAAATTCTTACCTTAAAGGCCAACAAAGCCTGACAAAGTGTATTTCGACCATCGCCACGCAAACTTTTGCGGTCATCAAAGGCAGTAGACAACTTAGTCCAGGTAGCTTCCATATATACGAACCCCACGAAACAGATTCCATGCATTCAGATCCTCTACCAATATTATTAGCTCCCGAGGAATAGGTGTCTGGCCTCTCTGCCTAAAAAGCGGCATACACAAGTAGTAGAAGGCATACTCGGACAACATCGACGTCATCCATCCGAGTGAAACCAACTTTCTTATTAAACAATTTCTTCAGGTCGCGACGTGTAGGTTCGGCTTCTCCATTGACTCATCCGGAAAAACCGGGATAACCATGATGATGGGGGGCGATATGAGAGTGTACCGGCCTACATCATCGTGTCCGAATCGTATACCAGTGATTAAGCAAACTCCTTCCGCCCAAAACAAGTATACGCTGGTGGAAAATGAAACCATATCTCTTCCTCACCACGTTGTATACTGTCGGGTAGATTTGATGTCATGGTCTGAAGCCACAATGGGTCAAATTAGCATCTCCACCGGATGCTGTACTCTCAGCCATGGCCCGAAGCAGGTTTCCTCAAACAATTGTCTTTGAGCAGGTGAAAGCTTCGAAGCAATTGTAGTGGCTAGGCTAACTTTATTCCTTAATGTCAATGAAGCCGAAAAAAAATTTCTACAAAAAACAATAAACATACCAAGTTAGATATACCAAAAAACTACACTGTGAAGATATACCAAAAACAATAAACATAAAAAGTAGTAGTTATTCTTGAAACTAAAATTTGCAACACTGTTTTGTCTTTTGGTTGAAATGAAAATCGCAACGAGAGAATGACTGTCGCAACGAGAGAAATGAAAATCGCAACGAGAGAATCGCAACGCGAAATGAAAATCGCAACGAGAGAATCGCAACGCGAAATGAAAATCGCAATGCGATTTTGGTTTCGCGTTGCGATTCTCTCGTTGCGATTTCATTTCGCGTTGCGATTCTCTCGTTGCGATTTTCGATCTCTCGTTGCGATTTTCATTTATCTCGTTGCGACTCTTCTGCAAATTGAAACTTGAATGGATTGCATTACTTCAACCAAAAGACAGAACAAAGACAAAGACAAATACTAACTTGAAAATCGCAACGAGAGAATAGCAACGTGAAATGAAAATCGCAACGACAGAATCGTACGCGAAATGAAATCTAAGTGAAATGGTTAATCTATTATTGAAATGACCAGTAAACTTATCATCAGTTTCAATATGAAAAACCACTAATGCAACATTTCAAATAAAAATAATTAAAAAAACTAACCCTCGGAGGTTGATTTTCCATTTCTGAATATTGTGAGGGATTTCGCCGGAGATGGGACGGATTTCTTCGCCGTAGAGAGTGAGAGATGGAGATGGGACTGAGTTGTGATTTTAGGTTTTAGGTTATGAGTTGCGACGAGATTTGTCTTAATATTCGTTTTTGTAATTTGAAAATAAAATACGCGTAGCGATTATAATGGCGCTTTAAATATCGCGTTGCGATTTACGGATACGCGTTGCGATTTTATGTATTATCGTTGCGATTTACGGATACGCGTTGCGATATACGGGATACGCATTGCGATTTACCCATACGCGTTGCGATTTACGGATACACGTTGCGATTTACGGATACGCGTTGCGATTTATGTGTTCGCGTTGCGATTTTCATATTCGCGTTGCGATTTTGGAAAATCGCAATGCGAATTTGTACTATCGCATTGCGATTTTCAAGAATCGCGTTGCGATTTTGGAAACTGATTTGCGATTCTGGGGATCGCGTTGCGATTTTTATTTCGCGTTGCGATTTTGTTGGTCATTTTGGCAAATCCAAAAAAAGTTGGTTAAAATCGTATATTATAAGGTATTTTTGGTCACTGAGACGATTTTCTCTCTTTAATTTAACATAAACTCGATCTGATCAGAGTCGATACATCAAATCTACCTGACTGAAGCATGAAAGATTATCCGATTTTATACTCGAAATCTATTCGTTCAATCACGTGCAACTGAATGTTTCCTCGTAAAAGGAGCGACGAAAGCGTGAAGTTTGATGTGAACACAAGTGTTAGTGAACCAAAAAGGTTTCATATTTTTCATTTTATTTCCTCTTTCTTAATCACCGATAAGAAAAATAACCGTTGTAAAAATTCACGTGTCCTACTACTGCCCAGAAACCTGTCTTTATCAACCCATCATATACCCCAGTGGATTCCTTTTTCTATTCCTTGTTTGTTTCCATCAACTTGTTCTGTTTCCACCCAAAGAAATAAACTCTCTCTGCTTCTCAAATCCATTCAATTTCACCATCTTTCTTCTTCAACAAATCCCCCACCCAAACAAGGTATAAGCATACCCGGTTTCTGCCTTATAATGGGGTTCCCAGAATAACCAGAAACTTGAAGCCATAATGTCGCCGTTTTCTTACAAGGTTACATTCATCGTATCGGCTCTGTTCATCTGTTCTGTCCAACGCTTCACCGGAATCTTCGCGGCGACGGAGTTCGATTTCGGCACCTTAACTCTCACAGCTTGAAACTCCTTGGTGATGCTCACTTAAACAACGGGAGCGTGAGACTCACTCGCGACGTCGTCCAAGTCCCTTACTCCGGCGCCGGAAGAGCTTTGTATTCGAAACCGGTGAAATTCCGGGAACCGGGAACTCATTCTACGTGTAGCTTCTCGACTTCTTCTCCTTCTCCGTTACCAACCTGAATCCATCTTCCATCGGCGGCGGTTTAGCCTTCGTCATTTCTCCGGACGGTGAATTCGTCGGCGCCGCCGGTGGCTCTTTGGGACTCTTAGATGATAAGCGTCAGGCCGCGGGTTCGTGGCGGTGGAGTTCGACACTCTTATGGACGTGGAATTCAATGACATTAATGGAAACCACGTGGTTTGGATCTCAACAGCTTGGTTTCTTCACAAGTTGGTGATTTGGGAGCTTTGGATATCGATCTAAAGAGCGGCAACCTTTTTAATTCATGGATCGAATACGATGCTCCATCTGGTGTTTTCAACATCACCGTTTCCTACTCAAATTTGAAGCCGAAAGAGCCCATGCTGTCATTCCCTCTAAATCTGGGTCAATCTGTTAATGATTTCATGTATGTAGGATTCTCAGGCTCAACACAAGGAAGCACAGAGGTACACAGTATAGAATGGTGGAGCTTTAGCTCTTCTTTCCAGTCAACATCTCCGGCGCCTCCGCCGCCACCAAAGGCTACTTTATTGAACCAACGGCTAACTCTGTTAAGTCAGCGCCACCTTCATTGGTTCCTTCGAGTTCCCATTCGAGTAAGTCTTCTTCTTCTTCTTCATGTCATAACCGGCTTTGTAAGCAAGGTCCAGGGGCGGTTGCAGGGGTGGTAACAGCCGGGGCTTTCGTTTTCGCCTTATTCGCCGGCGGTCTCATTTGGGTTTTCTCCAAAAAGTTCAAGCATGTTGAGAAATCGAGTCATTTCCATCGGAGATTATCAAAATGCCGAAAGAGTTCAGTTATAAGAGCTGAAAGCAGCCACGAGGTGCTTTAATGCCAATCGGATAATCGGTCAGGGTGCATTCGGTACTGTTTATAAAGGTATTTTACCGAATAACGGCGACATTGTGGCCGTCAAGAGATGCAGTCATAACAGTCAAGGCAAGACGAGTTCTTGTCGGAGGTTGCAAGGATGGTCACATGAAATTCTATTAGTTTACGATTTAATGCCTAATGGGAGTCTTGATAAAGCATTGTTTGAAGCCCGAACGCCATTGCCATGGCCTCATAGGCAGAAAATTTTATTAGGGGTAGCCTCTGCTTTGGCCTATTTGCATCAGGAGTGTGATCACCAGGTTATTCATAGAGACGTCAAGACCAGCAACATAATGTTGGATGAAGGGTTCAACGCCAAGATAGGCGATTTCGGTTTAGCAAGGCAAATCGAGCACGATAGGTCCCCCGACACCAAGGTAGCCGCTGGCACGATGGGATATTTGGCTCCCGAATATCTCCAAATGGGACGAGCGACCGAAAAAATCGATGTGTTTAGCTACGGAGCCGTGGCTCTAGAGGTGGCTAGCGGAAGAAGACCGATCGAGAGAGACGCAAACGTCGCGGCGAAAGCCAAAGTGAGGGGGAATTTGGTGGAATGGGTTTGGAGTTTGCATAGAGAAGGGAGATTGTTAAATGCAGCCGATGCAAGACTCAAAGGTGAATTCGACGAGGGCGAGATGAGGCGGGTCCTTTTGGTCGGGTTAGCTTGTTCGCACCCAGACCCACTGATTAGACCCACAATGAGAAGCGTAGTCCAAATTCTGGTGGGTGAAGCCGAGGTCCCGATGGTACCAAGAGCCAAACCCTTAATGAGTTTCAGCACATCTAATCTATTGTTAAGCTTGCAAGACAGTGAGTCTGACTGCAATGGTATGACCACCCTGTCAAGTTCCTCATCGGAAAGTAGCCACATTGGTCCGGACCTGGTTTGATTCATACATTATTCATTTGTTTATGTATTTATGACACAAAATCTTGAAGAAAGCACAAATTCCAGTGATTTGGGCATTGCAAAATCCTGTGCCAATCAATGTTGAAAATAGCACCACCCCAAGTGGCAAATGGAGACAAGAGAGTTGGAGTAGAGGATCGGTAAAGTACAGAGAGAAAAAAAAACAAAAAGGCTCATATTTATTTCTGACTTTGTTTAAATTAAGAAGACATTTTTCAATAAAATGAAGGAAAGAATCATTGTTATCATAAAATTTAAATCTTTTAGACTTCGGTAAGAAGAAAAATGATGAAGAAATTCCATGGAGTGGGTTTGTTCGAGGGGGGAAAGTTGGTTCTCGTTAAGACTTCAATCACAAGCATGTCCCTTTTTGTATCTTCTGCAAGGTAATGAATTGCTTTTCGCTTGAGAGAGTGGGATTAAAATAATTATATATATATATATATATATTTATGGCAGTTCAGGTTGGTTGAAAATTTCTACCATAAAAAATATGAATTACATCGGGTTTAGTGAATCATCAACAAAATCCTATTTCCATATGCAATGGGGTAAGGGGAGATAGGGTAGTAGGCTGCTCCCAACGCCAGGTTGAGAGCAGCTTCTGTGGAAGACCTCCGGCTGTCAGAAAATTAAAAATAAAGATAAAATACAATGCATGTATAAATAAATAAATAAATACATAGTTGAACAATCTTCATATGTGCTTCTGTAATGAGAAGTAATCCCTGTAAATAAATCCCTACGTAAAAATATCTGCATATAGACAGAAATGTAAGTCCTGGCTAAATTTAAAAAGAGGAAACATGAAGAGAATGATACACAATAGTCAGCGATAGCAAGGTACGAGAAGGAATAAAGTCAAATGGGTTAAAACCTAAACTACTCCGTTACCCTAGTTCTAAGCATTTATAAATTCCAATGACAGAAACGTATAAAAAGACCCATACTACTCGACTACCTTCGCCTTAAGTCTCTATACTTTCCTGTCAGAGGTCATGTCCTTGGTAAGGGCTAAATCTTTCAAATCAGATCTCAAGCAGTCTACCCACTTCCTCCTTGGTCGTCCTCTCCTTCTGGCGCCGTCGACTGTAATCGACTCTACCCTCCTGACCTCATCCGACGATTGTCGCCTAAGGACATGCCCAAACCACCGTAGTCTTCCCTCCTTCAATTTTTCGGATATAAACACCACCCCCAATGACATCCTAATTGCAGAGTTTGGTGTCATGTCCCACAGAGTCCTACCACATGCCCATCGAAGCATTCTCATTTCTGCAGCCTCCATCCTCCTTGCGTGATCCTTCTTGATTGCCCAACATTCTGATCCATACAGCAGCGCTGGTCTTATTGTCATTCTATAAAATTTTCCCTTAAGTTTTAGAGGCACATTCTTGCCACACAAAACTCCAGTAGCAACCCTCTACTTTAGCCATCCCGCCTTTATACTGTGTGTAACGTCATCATCTACGCCCCCATCTTTATATATCATAGACCCTAGGTACTTGAAACAATCCTTTGAGGAGAGAACGTGTCCTTCGATGCATACTTCTACATCTTCATCGTTTTGGATCCCACTGAAGTTTGAACATAAATACTCTGTCTTTTCAATATTGATCCTTAGACCTTTTTCTTCCAAAGCAGTCTTCCAGGTAGCCAGTCTACTATTTAGCTCATTTTTGTTTCAGCAACTAGGAAAATGTCGTCAGCCAAAAATATACACCATGGAACATCGTCTGGTGTCGCACAATAGATGTCGTCCATAATAAAGGCGAAGATGTAAGGGCTAAGAGTCGACCCTTGGTGGAGTCTGATTTCTACTGGGAATGCCTCGGTGTCGCCAACTGTAGTCCTGACGTATGTAGTAGATCTACGGTACATATCACGAATCGCCCGGATATAAGCAGTTGAGATCTATCTCGTTTCCAAGGTCTTTCAGATCGTATCGCGGGGTACGCTATCATACGCCTTCTCAAGGTCAATGAATGACATGTGAAGATCTCTATTTTTTCCCTATATTTCTCCATAAGCCGTCGAAGTAGATGAATCGCCTCCGTAGTAGACCTGCCTAACATAAAGCCAAATTGGTTTTCCGAAACCTAGTAACCTGTCTCAACCTAGCCTCTATCACTCTTTCCCATAGCTTCATGGTATGACTGAGTAGTTTAATACCTCTGTAGTTACCACAACGTTAGAGATCTCCTTTATTCTTATAGATTGGTATCACCGTAGACTCTCTCCACTCCTCTGACATCTTGGCAGTCTCTAAAATAATATTAAAAAGTATAATTTTTAAATCACATCAAATTAGAATAAAAGATATATACTTTTCGAGTGGAATTGAATTGGCAAAAAAACTCATTCTCTAACTTTAATTCATATAAAAAATTTGCCTCTAAATTATACCATCTGACAATTTTATGGCACGCCCTAATATTTAACACTTAAAAGTAGGGGTATTCAAAAATACTCGACCCGAGTGGCCCGGATGACTCGACCAATCGATCTGACCAAAAAATCAGGGTATTTTCTTAAAATTTTCAATTTCCAGGTCAGGTATCCGACCCGACATTTCCCGGGTTGGTCCCAGGTCACAAAATTAATTTTTTTCGAGTACCCGGTTACCTGAGTACCCGATTACATTTATTTTTTATATAATAATATTGTATATTTAATTATTAATAATTTTATATATTAAATTAAACTAATAAAATTTAAAAAGATCTCCCACTATAAAAAAAACCACTTTTAAATTCTATGTTTGGAGGTTGGAGTATATAATTCGAACATTTAAATTTGTGTATATTTTTTTTAAAAAAATTAATAGTTTGAAAATGATAAAATCGGGTATCCGATTACCCGAAATACGGGTACCCGACAACATCTGGGTCAGGATATGGGTCGGCAAATCATGTACCCGAATTTGGACGCCCTACCTTAAATGATAGATATGGAATGGCATAAATATGATAAAATATGATATTTTTGGTTGGATGTAACCTAAAATATTATTCTTTGTAACATTTTTTATTAATATTACTTTCTTCGTAACATTTTCAGTTGACAACAAAAATATTACTTTTTTAAGTTGCAATCGAAAATACTATAAAAAATGTAATATTTTAGATTACGTTCAACTTTAAATATAATATTTTGGGCAAATTATACGTTTAGTACATAAACTATTTGTTTTGATCCATTTTAATACCTAAAGTTTCTAAAATTTCAAAACCATACTAAAAGTTTAGTTTTTATTTCATTTTAGTATCCCGTTCAAACTTAATATTAAGTTTTGAAAAAAATGAAAGTTTAGATAATAAAACATATCAAAATTGATAGTTTAGATACTAAACACGTAAAGTTTTTAACGACGGGTATTAAAATGAAACAAAAATTAAATGTTAGACATGATTTAAAAAAAAAATTAAATATTAAAATAAACTAAAACTGATAATTTATATATTAAATATGTAGTTTGTTCTATATATATTTTCATCACAATTATATATATATATATATATATATATATTATTTTTATTACTATATTTTAACCTTAAATCAAACCGCTATTTAGACTTTAGCTATACTGCCACTGTAACAAGTGGTGTCAGGTTGTAGCGGGCACCGGATGGGTGATTTTGAAGGACACCTTCCACTTCACTGCCTAGATTGGACTTCACGATCTCACGTGTCTGCCCAATTGAATGAAAGGGAAATGCCAACAAAATTCCTAAACTTTTCTGCAATTTATTGTCACTTTACCCCGCATGTGCTTTGATTTTTTCAACGCTTTCGACCTCATAAAATGCCCCATTCATCTTATCCGGACATGTCAACTAGACCAAGCTCTGACTCTCTGTCTCTGTTTCTGACCAGCTCTAAATTTTTTGTGCAGTGAATACATGCGTTGGTGCCATCCTCATGGATACAAGGTTTGGTTCCCTCCCATTGGAGCGTCTTTGGTTCTAATAAACTATACACTTCACGCCTAAATGTGCCTCATTTGCCCTCTCAGTCCCGGGTTCAAATATAAAAATGTTAGGAATGTAAGAGTTTTGATTGAGAGTTATCTTTAAATAAATATTGTATTATATTAATCCAGAGTAATAAAAAAAATCCAAGATTTGAAGTCTCAAAGAATGATATAATTTTAATTATTTTACATTGTTTTAAAGGGTAAAATACATAAATTGTCCCTGATTATAAGACATAATTTATTGAGTTCCTCGATTATTAAAAGTTATAAAATAATATATCGATTATAAATTGTTGCTTTGTTGAGTCTAGTGGAGTAGCCATGGTTTGGTCAAGGTGGGCACTGAAATCCAAATTTTTTTCGATTAATTACTTATTTTACTGATGGTGTACTTCCTGGAATTTTTCGTATCCACCTTGAAATCTAAGTTTTCTTTAATTAATTACTTATTTTACGAACGATGCTCACCTTAAAATTTTATTTGTACCCGTCTCATTTAAAATTTTTATGTTGTTAACATTTACGAGCCCACCCTAAAAATATTTCTGGATCCAACACTGTTTGAGTCCATCGATTATTATAAGTTACAAAATGGTCACCTAACTATTCATATGTTCCGAGCTCATCCTTTTTCATTAAAAGAATGATGGCAGTCTAACCTAGACCTTTATCTATTAACTGAGATATGATAGTCATTTGAGATCTTGAGATCATATTTTGTCATATCACAGTTAACAGATTAACGTCCAACTCAGATATCCAAGCTACAAAACTTAGTGGTGTTTTTCCCCAAGCGCCGCTACAAATATATTTTGTAGTAATCTATTGCCATTAATTTTTTGACATAAAATGATGAGTTTGAAGCATATGGATAGTTGAGTGACTATTTTGTAACTTTTAATAATTGATATACTCGACAAAGCAATATCTTATTATTCAGGGATAATGTCATAACTTTTTATAGTCGGATACTTAACAAAACAACAGTAGGTCGGAAGATCATTTGTGTACTTGAAACTTTTAAGAGTTTCTTTCTTTCAAAATTATCACACAATAAAAAAATTGTTTCTCATTTTAACATTTATACTTGATTATTTTTCAGATTGATACCTTTTTCTGTCGCGTGAAAAACAAGTAATTTATAGAAAGTCTTTGCTGATGTGACTGAAGGTGCATTTTACATAAAGGATGCTTCCTATAAAACACATCTTTATTTATGTGATAGAAAATTATGTTAATTTAGGAATTGGTCGATTCTGGAGGTCAAAATTAGAAATAATTTTTAATAAGGTATATTTTAAGTAAAAAAATCCATTTTTAAGACCAGTAAAAATATCAATTATAAAAAATAATATAAAGTGTACGAAGAATTATCACGTGAAATATCATATTAACACAGTTTAAAATTTAATAATTTAATTAATATTTATATTATAAAAAAGTATTATTGAGGGTAAAATTGATTACTACATTTATATGGATTAAATAAATTGAAGGTTATGGCAGGTAGAGCAACAATAAAGATTCCTTGCTATCTTCTTCAAAGTCATTGATTATAAAAACAAATTTGGTATAAGAAGGATCAAAACATTAAGTACCTAATCCATTACAAATCAGACTTATTTTTCCTTAAAATAGACAGAACATAGAATATGAGTTTATTTTATTGAGTTGGTACTGGATTTGCCCACAGTATTTTGATCTCAACATCAACCCACAACCATATAGTTGATATTGACTTCCTTCTTCCCTGTCTAAAAATATTTAATTTATACACGAGCCAAGTCTCAATGTTAAAGGATTGTTCTTATCCTTAATTAGTCACAAGTTCGAGCATTAACGACGGCAAGAGTATTTGAGCATTTATTATCAAATGATTGGGAGTTTTAATTTTTAATAGTCGAGAGATTCAACAAAGCATCGCTCTATAGTCGAAGGATCATTTTATAACTTTCAATAGTTTGAGAACTTAATAAAGTAGCGCCTTATAATCAAGGGATCAATTATGTACTTTACCCTTAATTTATTTAGTATTTAAATCTATAAGAATCTTAATTGTATTGGACAAAAACATTGGGTCTAATCCCTCCCAATATAATACTTATTGAATATCATTATCGTTGGGGCAACCTTAGACAGTTCAACAAACAAACAAAGTATTAAATTATTATATAAAATAGTATATAAACATCATTTTAATATATATATTACACTTAGGGTAAAACTTAGGATCATTTTAGGATCGTTGGACGAGAGAAAATCAAAGGTTGAGATTAACTCATTGTTTTTTTACAGTGAATATCCTCTCATTTCTTAATGTTAATCTCAACCTTTGATTTTTTTCTCATCCAACGATCCTAAAAAGGGTCTAATTTTGTTTTTAATTTTACACTTGTAATTGGATTGTAGTCCATATATATTTTCATTTATTTTGTTTACGTTCTTTTAATTTTTGTGTGTGTCATGAAAATAAATTATCAAAGATTGCCATCAGTATTTTAAAATAGTTTATATTACTTGATACATAATTATTAATATAATTTTTTGATACACTGATACTAAAAAAGAAAAATTACAAACAACTTTAAAATGATATTATGTGTCTTCAAAAAATAAAAAATAAAAGAAGGAGATATATTAATATTCTAAATCTATTTATAAAAAGCTTCAAGAAAAAAAATCTGTTTGTAAAAGCTTTCCTCAGCAGCTCTTGATTCATGTATTATCTTAGGGCCGTTTGTTTAAGAAAAACATATTTCAAAAAATAAATTCCGTAAAATAAATTATATTTCTTAGATTTTTTTTTGAAAATCATTTTACAATATTTGGATGATATTATGTAATTTATTTTCTACCGGTTGATATTTTTTTTAAAATTCTTTATTATAAACATTAAATACAATAAATAATATTATTTATTAACAAAACAATAATATTATTTTTAAAATATTAGAATAATTCATTTAATATATTTATATCATTATTATTATTATTATAATAAATTTTTTTTGAACAGGAATTACCAATCTTATTGCATGTAAAGGACGTGTCAAACACCCAAAAGAAGTTCAAAAGACTAGCAAACAAAAGCAAAACGGTTGACGAGCAAAAACAGAGACAAAAGAAAAACTAAAACTCAATAACTAAAGGAAAAACAATTGACACTTCAAATCCTTGCTGAAGAAGTAGAAAAAACGGTGATAAGCTCAGCTGCAAGGAAACAAATAAAAAACTTGAGCCTTCAAGCACCTGACCAAGCCATGAGAGTCTGTCGCTAAGGGGGATCCACCCAACGACATTCCTTCGATGCAATAACTTCGACACAACTTGGAGCTTCTTCCACCCAGAATAGGTATCTCTTTCCAAACGAAGTCTCCGCTGCCAACGCATGCACTGTCGTATTCCCACTATGATGTGTGAAACGAAAAGAGCACAAACATAGACAAATTGCATGCCTTTATCTCATCCACTATACCACTAGTTTCCGAGAGACTAGGCTCCGGTGATCGCAATTTATCAATGACCAATTTAGAATCACCTTTGACTATAATATCCGTAAAACCCAAAACAACAGCAAACAAGACCGCGTGGAGAGTAGCGATGGCTTCTACCAAGAAAACAGATGTAATTCGTTGCACCCATCTTCTGCTCACTCCTAAAATAAACCCCACAATCATCTCTAATAATAATTGTTGTCCATGCATGTTGTTGTCCCTGTATAAACTGAGCATCAAAATTAATTTTGACTGTTGGAGTTGTTGGAGCTTTCCACCAGACCAGAATGGGCTGTTGCGGACCATAAACAATTCTATTTGCATTCTCAAAATCATTGCACTGGGTCTTAACAAGGGTAAGCACATCCTCCTTCCTGAGTCTCTTGCCTTGATGATACTGTAAATTTCTCGCATACCATAAAGCCTAAATGGCTTCAATAATCCCAACATGCTTATTAACTGAATATTTTGAAAATAAACAATCCAACCAGGCTATAAAATCATCTGCTAAATTAAGATCGGACTATGAATACTGTAAATCAGACCATACTAATTGAGCTAGAACACAATCACGTACGATATGCAGTCCATTCTTGGCATAAATATTGCATCGCGTATAAATGATATTATTAACAACTCGCTTTCGTATAAACATTGTAAGGATGAGATGTAGCTAAGAATGAATCGCCATACCTATAATTTGAAATTCCTTTGACAAGAACTAGCCCAAATGTGTTTAAACACGACTTGCGCTATCGCCGACACACTTCCTCCTCCAATAACAACCTGTACCCACTACGAACACTAAAAAACTTCGATTTCTCTCCACCCCAAATTTTTTGATCATGTTGACTATAAACAAAGAGTGGAATGTTTAGTATTAGCTCCGCTTCTACATCAATGGAACTAATATTTTGATATAACAAATAAGGGAAAATGTTTTTGGACCAAATTGAATTTGTTCAAACATTGTAAATTAATTCAAAAATTTTAAGTTTTTAAAATGTGAAACTAACAATTTTGGGCATGGAAACACCTATGACAGAATGTAAATTTGGCCTACAAGTCAAAGGTTTCAAAACCCCTTTAAAGGTTTCAAAGCCCCTACACAGAATTGTAGATTTTTTAGCTCCCAACGGCTACAAATCATCCCTAACGGCTAGTAACTCATTCCAACATATAAAAACATGTTGAGGACACTTGAAGAAGGTTACCAACACCTATCCAAGCAATCAAACACAAGAGAGAAGTTTTTTATTCTTTATTTTCTTTCTCTTGTAAATATTTGTGTTTTTGTGAGCTTTAATTTGTAAACACCTTCCTTTTGGAAAATCCCAGGGAGTTTGTAAAGGTTATCTCTTTATCCTTGAAAAAGAAAGAACAAATTAATGGACTTGTTAGAAAATCCTAAGTGAAGAGCTTAGGTAGTAGATGTAGACTTCATTGAGGAAGTTGAACCACTATAAATCATTGTGCAAATTTTCCTATCTTTTACTCCTTACTCCCTAAACTTTAGAAAGCTAATTTACCCCCTATTGGCAACATTTTCGGTTGATCGAATCGAGCTTCATCGAGCCCAACAAAATCGTTGAAAATTTCTCTAATAAGTTGCTCATTCCATTTTCTATTGCATTGTCCCTTGATGATTCAACAAATCTCGGCTGACTTAGAGGGAGCCAAAAATCATTCTAGGTAGAGATCATCCTCCCCGATCCCACCTTCCAACGTAAGCCTTTCTTAAGCAGCCCCTTAGCGCTCCAGATACTCCTCCAAATGTATAAAGGAGCCGAGCCAAGGTGAGAGGATAAAAAATCACCTATCGAGAAATATTTTGCCTTCAATAGTCTTACAACCAGCGATGATGGATTTTGAAACAACCGCCAACCTTGTTTTGCAAGTATATTAAATTTTGATAGATCTCAAAACCCAAGTCCCTCATTCTCCTTAAGTTGACATAAAGCTTTCTATTGACACCAATGTATTCTGTATTTTCCAACAGATTTTTGCCACCAGAACCGAGCCATGATTCCTTCCAGCTCCATACACAAACCTTTCGACAACAAGAAACACGACATGGCATACAAAGAGACCGTCTGAAGAACAAACTTAATAAACACTTCTTTACATCCCTGTGAAAGGGCTCGGATAAACCACCCCCTAACTTTACTCTAAAATCTGTCTTGAAGATAAGTAAAGGCCACTTTTTTCTTCCCACTATGGCCGGTAACCCTAGATATTTTTTTGGATTCGAAGTACTTGAGACTCCCATTATACATCAAAGATCCCCTCTATTTTCTTCAATTACATTTAAGCTAAAAAAGAGACACAACTTATCAAAATTGATTGCCTGACCTGAACACTCTCCGTATACACGAAGAATGTAACACCCCAACCCGTATCCGACCCGAATACGAGTCCGAGATGTCACATTGATTTTTAAAACACTTTTCCTTACAAAATAACAAAACATTTGAACTTATTTTAAGAATATACGATAATATACTATTAAATTATGTTCGGTATAAAATTTTGAGGCAAAAACGTATTTATGAATAGTAGTAATGAACATTACCGTGAACAGTACCCTGCTACAGTACCAAATGTTAAAATTTTCCATATTGTTGACAGGGAACCGATACCCTGCTACAGTATTGCTACAATACTTCCGTAAAACATTCATAAACTCTTAAAATTTAACCTTTCATTGTTATACAAAATTACCATTTACATATATACATTTAAAACATTAGAAAAGTCGATCAGAACGTTCATACTAAAATATTTCTTACATGCCAACATACTATACACAATCAAAATACATACTTTATCAATTAGTTTTGATATGATCTTCTAGCAGTGTTGTTGTTCTTGCCACTTCTATTTCTGCTATTTTTGGTTCTTGGTACCTACGTGTAAATCACTTACACGCTAAGTCATAGACTTAGTGAGGCATATAAATATAATAATTATGCATTCTTTAAGAATATGAACATGCAATCTATCCATTCAATCATGTCATATGTAATTCAATGTAAACGATAATAACATGGTAACATATAACAATAATAATGCAATTACCTCTGATAACATTTTATAAGCTCATGTACATTACTGAGAACTCAAGGAATTCGAGTACATTGAGGTTGTACACTATTGCTGTCACCATAGCTCGTATAAGTCCCACTGAGTGGCATATGAAATTTTTCCCGAAGGACCTGTGAATATGTCCTGAAGGACCTATGAGTTGTCCCGAAGGACCTATAAAGCCCTCGACTCTTGGCATGCCAACTATACCTATAGCTCTCATATCGTATACCATGGGCATTATTCTTATATTTCATATATTCGTGTACTCATGCCATTTCTCTTGTGATCACATAGTTCATATCACTTATCATATCACATGTGCATTTGAATATATTCTCATATATCATTTATCAAATCATATGAACATATATACTTTATGCATGTGTCATAATAATTATCATGTATATATGTTCATAACTATTGTACTATAAAAATCAACATATGAATTAGACTTATCACAAGTCTTATTCCATTGTACTATACTTATAATATGCACTCACCTTGGCCTTGCTTCCGTTGATTCAATTCTAACTCTTCGATTATTACGGAACATGATTACGTTTTATATCAACATAAACATAATTTTCAAGATGATTATCAGAAGCCTAACCCTTGTAATTTGATACTAATAACTTAGACTAATTTAATGAACTAAACTTCAACTTTTCCTTTAGGAGGTATCGATACCCTCCCCATAGGGAATCGATTCCCTCTGTATAATCTGTAAAAACCCAGAATTTACTGTTCAAACCCGAAAATCATCAACTCTTCACTAACTTTTCTCATACAAAGTTCCTTTCATACCACCAAACTTAACTAACTTCTATTATTTCAACACTTTAGAATCTCCCATACTTCATTCAAATTCTTAAAACTAAGAATCATACCTAATTTTCCTTGTTATCCAAACTTAATTCTAACACTTATAACTTATTATTCACACCTATGACAAGTCAAATTCAACTTGTAAATTCACTTATTAACTCTTTTTTCAGAAATTTACTTTGAAACCCATTCTCTTTAATCTTCTATAACTCAAAACTCTTTGAGTTTCTAAGCCCATTTTTCCTTCCATCATGTTTCCTAAAGCTTCATGAATCAAAACCATGCTTGAATTTGAAGGATTAACCAAAAGAAATCAAACTGACCTTGAGCTTGGGTCTTCACGTTTGGGAGAAGAAGAAGATGAAGAAAGAAGGAAGAAGAAATGAGAGAAATCTGGAAACATTTGTTTCCTACATAAGCCCCATGTGGGTTTATAAAATAACCCAATTAATATTTTATTCATCCACTTATTCAATGACCCTTTTACCCTTTTACTCTTCCTTCATTTGCTACTTAATCCTACACCAACATCTTTCAATTAATTCCTTCACTTTTAAATTTATTTAATTTGGTCATTGCATTTAAAAATCTTACACTTAAATCACTAACCCGGTATTGAGGATGATACAAATAATCTCCTTGATTTGAATGGCCACAGTTGCCACTGCCTCGCCAAAGATTAGACTGCCATCTACAAAGAACATGTGAGAAATCGACGGGGCATATCTTCACACATTATTATAAAAATTATATCTACAATTTTATAAATAAAAATATTAAGATTATTAGATTTTATTAAAATAAATTTATTTTAAATTATATCAATTATTTATTAAAATAAGAATAATATATTATTAATTATATTAATTACTTATTAAAATAATAATATTATTAAAATATTTAAAATTATTTTATTTAAATGGGAATATTATATTATATTTTATAATATGTACGAATCAACTTACCTCAGTGGTTAAAGGAAGTGTTGTTTCTAGAGGTCACAAGTTCGAGTAACATCAATTATAATAGATGATTGAGAGTTCATTGTCAAATGATTGAGAGTATTTAGAACAAATATTACTTTGTAATCACCTTAGTTTAATAAAAAAATAATTCAATAATATTATTTTTATGGAATTAATAAATAATATTAATTTTATAAATAATTTATTATATATTAATAAAACAAAAGTATGATATTGTATATTATAATAATATAATTTTAATAATAAAATATTATATTATATTATTAAAATCATCGATAAATATAATTTAATAATTAATATTTTTATTAAAATGATACTAAAATAATATATTAATATTATATATATAAAATAATAATAGTTTGAGTGTTTATGGTTTGAAGTGAAAAGTTCGTAAAATAACTTACTGAAAATCAGACCGTAAGTTAGAAAATGCAAAGGAATTTCAGTTGACCATGAAAATTAATTACATTGACCATTTGTTTTCCACCAACCAAACACTAAAAAATGAAGAAAACATTTTCCATAAAATCAATTACTAAGAAACAAACATACCGTTATAGTGATCTCTAGTTTCTCAAAATCTGCATTGTTACAAAGAATGATTATGGGTTAGAATTTTAATCTACATGAATATGATTTGAAAATTAAATTATTTTATTTGTATTTGATCTAAACTTAAGAGTGTCTTATATGACCTGAAATTTGATCCGATTGTTAGGTTAAATTTTGCATTCAACCTAACTTATATATAAAAAAATTATTTCTATTAGATAAAACAATGATCTAATTAGAAAAATTAAAATAAAAAGTGGTAGTATTAAAAAAATGAAACACCCCAAAATTGAAAAATAAAGGGTAAATTACACAAATAATGGTTATTAATGTTTGAGTAAATTTTCATTTTCCCTACTGAAGTTTTAAAAGTAACAAATTGGTCATTAACACTATTGATTCATATCGACCACTCACCGTTAACAGTCGTTACTGCAGTAACGGAATACTGACGTACCACATTAACTAGCTGACATGGTATAGTTACTTTCTCTCACTAAAACTTGCTGATAATGAAGTACCATTAACTTTCATCTCTAAAATTGGTGCTTACCTTTTGATTCATTTGGCTTGCTAATTTCTTCTCTCCCTTCTCCTTTGTGTAAATAAGTTTAATAAATCTGCAAATTGCCACATTTCTCCGTGCTCGACTTAGTTTCTGAAGAGGCCAAGATAGTTACTATGAAAATGATTTTGGTTTTGGTTGTGTATAGAGAAGATTAAGAAAATTTGAACAAATTATGGGAGAGTGAAGGGGAACCTTGTTGACTGAGAGAGAAAGAGGGGTTTGCGAATATGACCAAATTATGTCAAAATGTAAGATTAACGCGCCACATCATCATTCTGTTCTTGCAGTAATAACGGTTAACGACGAGTGATCGATTTACTATAAATCGATAACGTTAATTACCAATTTGTTACTTTTAAAATTTTAGTGAAGAAACTAAAACTTACTCAAATACTAATGACTATTTTTTTAGTTTACCGTAATTTTTATTAGTACATGCCAATCTTAACCTAGACATTTCTTTTAACTTTTACGTTGGATCCTTTTAATTTAGTTCAAGATTCTTACTTACAGTAATCAAATTAGTTGAAACGTAATTTTTCCAAAGACAAGAACAAGTTTTTCTTTTCCATACATAAAATCATTGTTAATTTGAAGTTTGTACTGTACCTTCACTATTTATTGCAAATTTAAAAGAAAATGAGAGGATAACATCTATATACTAACACGTTTCCTTATAAGCTTTCTGAGATGAATATAAGATAATATCTATTTAAAATCTCTTAACTATTTAACAATGGACACTCATATACCCTCGACATATGCAATGCTTGAACCTGAAACCTCAAGAAATAACTATAAATCTCTTAATCACTAAAGTCACTTTATTCATGTCCTAAAGTCAGAGGAAACAAGGTGTGTGTATATATATTTGTGTATGTATGTATTTATAGCATGCTGACATAACCTGTATAGGAACTGGTCTAATATGGCAAAAATCAGAGGAAACAAGGTTAAATTTGATGCCAACAGCGTGGTGCTTGCTGCTGGAGCAGCTTCAGCTAATGAGACTTTAATCTTTTGCCTGGCAGATCCTGGTGAATCCATCACAAGACAGTAAGGATCGGATATAAACACTTCCACAAAGCAAGAAAACAACCAATGAAGATAAGAAAGCAAGGACGACAGTGCATCAAACCAAATCAATGAACACCTTACTCAGCCATACATACCTTCTATCTTACAAAGATGGAATAGTTCGAACTTCATTAAGTGAATCCAATAGCGAGTTTAAATACCCCTAAAGCAGGGGATGGATCGAGGCGGGGTGGGTGGGGGCAGTCACCTCCTAAAAATCTAAAATTATCATATATTTTAAAAAATATTTCTATGTATTTTTTATTGAAAATCTGTTTTCATCCCCTAAATTTTTATAAGTTCAAATTTGCTCCCTAAAATTTTATAAGTTTAAGTTCGATCTCCCTACTTAAAATCTTGCGTCCGTCCCTTCCCTTAAGCAAAGCACACTCGAGAAGATACGAGAGATCGAACATCTACCTTCAAAAGACAGAGTCTAATCCACAAAGACCACTGCTAGCGTCCAAAGATTTCATCTCAAATCATTTATTAGCAGCAAAGTATGACTCCTCAACATCGGCTCCGATAAGTTGACAGCAAACATATTACCATGAACCTAAACAATCTGCTCTATTTCTACAAAGCAAATCCTGTCAACTACTTATTGACTCGATCAATTACTTGACAGGAAGTGAGGGTCAGTAACTTTGATCGATGACAATGACAAATTTTTTTTCCTAATGATTTTTTTCTGCTACATAGAATTGTGCAAATTCAAAAATGGAAATGAAAGAGATGTTAATGTTAGCTGCGATTACAAAAACTAAGAATAACTGCAGTCCTGAGGTTGAGATTATGACCAAGATTGATCTAACTTGTTCGAAATGAAAGCGAGATGATCAGTCTAAAGGTTTTTCTTACAAAATCACAGGAGTAATATGATTTAAACATCGATTTATAAAAGAGGAAGTAACTGTTAAATGGCCTAATACTATGAAGCAACTAAGAGAAACACAAAGAGTATTTATTATATTGTGGAACTGTTATCCTTGGACATCATAGAGGTGACGTTTTTCCACTTTTGGAACTGTTATCCTTTGAACAACACAAAGTGAAACTCTATCTTCAGCTCCATTATTGTGGTTTCCCAAGAAATAGGATGAAAACTCCTGCACGAGGCAATTGAATAAAAAAAATGGGAATGCATGACTTAGAGCAAGAAACCTTGATCCATGGTATGTAAAAAACATCATTGATAATACGTATAAGTTGAATAAAGAAGAGTATAGTTATGGCTTCCTATGTTCCTCTTTCGAATCAGTGCCAATTGCCAGCCAGAGTTCCCCCAAACTCTTCAGTAATTGACGAAGAATCGGATCAAAATACCCCAATGAAGTGATCGAGGGAACTCCAGAGGATAGCTGACTCTTGGGAATTCTTCCTTAAGAACTTACAAAGACATGTTTTTTCACATGTTGTGTGATAGAGATGATGAGATATGTCTTATTTCTAACTGAGACGCGGAGATAAAATACGTAATCCAGCGTATGGGCCAATCTTAGCAACTTCCATATAGTTATCATCGTTATTGTTAATGTTATATTGCCACAAATTATTTGCAAAAGTTCAGGACTAAAGATGAAAGCGTAATGGTGCTTCGAATGGGTACGTCTTTAACTCTTTTGAGTTTAAGATATCTTTTCATTTATTATTTCTAATTAACTGTTGCATTTTTAATGGATAGGCCACACAGATTCCGTACGTGAGGTTGAGGAACTACTTCCAGAATTGAGAGACAAGAATCAACAAGGCTATAACTACCTTACTAAAATCCTGAGGGAGAAATGGATTCAATTATTTGATAGGGATAGATGATATGTTCATATGAAAATGAACTTGACTAAGGCGATCAATTCATCATTGAAGGGAGTGTGACATTTGCCTATCACTTCCATTGTAAAAGCGACATATTATCGGTTGGCAACCCTTTTTGTAACATTGGGAAATAAAGTAGTTGGTTGGATGGCAGATGGCCACATAGTTCACCCAGACATCCTCACAAAATTTCAAACATTTGTGTAGGCATTCAAATGCGATGAAAATAAATGCGTCTCTGGCGAACAAAATAAATTCAATATTTTGGAATATTCTAGGACATTAGAAGACATACAACACAATGCATTCATAGTTAATCTACGAAAAAAATTTTGTGATTGTATAGTTGACAAACGTTGTAATTGTCAAATAAATAAAGCATTTTTCTTTGATAAATAAGCTAGAAACGTAGTATAGAGAAAAAAAAGATCGATCCGCAGGGATTAAGGAGATTTTGATGTTGAAAGGTTTTGATTCTGACTTTATTTAGAATGCAAAGAAAATTGGGGGGTTTAATTAAAAAAAATAGAAAATAAATGCAAAAGTAATAAAAGTAAATTTGAAACAATTTTAGAGAAACTAAGGAGAGGAAATTTAAGAAGGAATGAGTCAATAAAATAAAGTAGCCTTAGGCCTTGCTTTGCCTCAATTCCAATTGATTAACGAAGAGGATTTTTACTCCGGATACATGCCAGTTATAGTGCAACACCCTAATCCAATTTGACCCGAAGATCCATGGATTACAATGTTACAAAAGACTACCAAAATTGTGATTTCAAATTTTTTTCTTTAAACTACTTAGTAAATCACTAAAATAATTAATCCATAATGGTAAAAGTAAAACGATATTAAAATAAGTTTACAAGACAATGAGGAGCTCCCAAAATACATCCAAAATAATACATATAATGAGTACCAAATAAGTTACGACTGAATACATAAAAAGGGTCCATAATAGTACATGCCCTCTAAAGGTGACTCAAGACGTACTCTGAAGGTCTTTGGAAATCTGGTCTACTGCGCTGGAATGTCTGGCGATGACAATTCCCCACGATCTGCTCCCTAATAACCTGTGCTTGGAAACACATTTTGAACGCTGAACTTACGAGCTTAGTGTCTCATTAATAACTATACTATACTATATGCATTCATTAAAAGAGTTGGCTAGGCAAAGACATAATATATTAAAACCTAATCTGCTAAACTGTGGAAGGTGTCATGGTGCGGCGAAGGAATTCTGTCATATCAGAGCTTGTAAAATCCCAAAAATCAGGTTAGTGACCAAATTGTAAGATTTTAAAACTTTGTGTTTAATTTAGAAAAAATAGGAAAAATTTAAGGAATTAAGTGGTAATTTTACCAAAAAGAATTTATTCCATTAATGGATTTAGTTTAGTGACCAAATTATAATTTTTAAAGTTTGGTGACCAAAGTATAAACTTTGAAAAAGTTTAGAGACCAAAATAGTAATTTTAAAAAATTAAAATAGGTCTCGAAAAAAAGAAAATAAATATATTATTTTCACATTTTTAAATGTTGGAAAATAATATTTAAGGGTTTAATTTCATGTTTAATTTGGACTGTTGGATTAAAGTGGCAGGATTGTAATTTTTGGAAATTGCAAGGGAAAATGGTAAAGTGGGAAAATATTTTGTTCATCTTTGACTATTGGAAGATGATAAGGCTGAGATGTCTCTGTTTAGAAGATGATAAGGTTGAGGTGTATAGGTTTAAAGGTAATTATGAAGTTTTATTAAGGGTAAATTGGTATTTTCCAATTTAATGAATTTAATATTCATTAAATGATAATTTAAAGCTAGATAAGCATGAGAAATATCTGAAGTTTCATGCCAAAGTTGTCTCCATTGCCGTGAGTTTCATAAGGTAAGAGGAAAAATTTTAGTTTTTGTTTTTCGAGCTATTTTCTTGAGAATTAGACTTCGGTGTAGTTAGGAAAAATGTTCTACGTTCAATTCGCTACGTTTTGACATGAATATCACTAGGTTTTATGTTCAAGTTCATCTTGAGTTGATGAAGGGGATGTTGATTTCTTGTGTTTTAGGGGTTATGAAGAGTTAAGCGATTTTAAAGAATTAGTTGTAAGAATTGATGAAGAACCTAAGGTTGAAGTTAATGAAAACAATTTAGATTTTGAATTTGACAGTGAGTTTGAAAATTCACCAGAAATTATATAAAAATGATTTGGAGGTTATTTCTATATACTTGTGTTTTTATATCAATCTAGTTCTGTTTAAAACAAACGGGGATCAATTTCAAGGTGTATACGAAAAGATATGAATTTTTAACCGAGGAAAAGTCAAAAAAACGAGCAGCAGATTCTGCACAAAACAGATTATGTCAGTCAAATTTGAAAATGCACCATAAATTGTACTGAATGAATTAGAACTAGTTATTTATATGGATAGATTCATATTCAAGTATAGTTTTCAACGGAAAAAACAAAATTAAATTCCAGTGTGTATATCAATACAGAATACTGATTCTTTAAAGGTAGTGCAAGTTGTCTGAATATGGAAATTTTAGAATTTAAGTTGAAATGGATTAGAAGATGAAGAGTAATTTTTAAATGTAAAAGTACCATTTGGGTGAGTTAGAATAATTATGGAAATTCTGGAAAGTGTAATGATTTTGGAGTTTAAGTATTAAGTTGGGATTGAATTTCAAGTTTATCAAGTTGTAAGGTTGAAATTGAAAGAGTCTAAGAAAGTAGAATGAAATTGTAAGCTTTTGAGTGTTGAAGTTTTGATTTGAACTTTTATTTTAGTTACTGGAAATTTTATATTTTTAATGGGAAATGATCATAATAGTGAAGAGCTATTATGAAATTAAAGGAAAAGTTGAGATTAATTCTAGAAAGAATTTAAAATACGTGGTTTGATTTTATAATTGGTAAAAGTTGAAGATCATGTCGGGAATAATTATTTGTGGAATTGAACAAGTGTTTCAAGAAGTTTGAAGTTATAATGGAGTTATGAGTTAGGTTGATATCGATTTAGTTATCGATTTTATTTTATAAATTTTCAAATGTCAAAATGAGCTTATGTTAGAACGATACTAATATGCAGTTTAAACATTTTGTGTTATAATTTGGTATTATCAGATTACAATAAAACTAGCAATCCGAACGATCTGAAAGGAAAGGACAAATCTTGTGACTAGTATTATCGTATACAAGTTCTGCAGGGAGGCAAAGGTAAGTGCAATTTATTTATTATATTATTTTGATCGAGGACGACTTGCGATAAGTCAACGTCACCTTGTTTATTTCAAAGATATGAATTATGTTTTGATTATGGAATTATATCCATAATATTTTTAATAAGTTTAATGAATGGTTTTGGGTATGAACTGCCCATGTCACATTTTATGAATGTGAATTAAATATATTTCTGATTCTGATATGATTTTTATCAAATGATTACGAAATGAACTAAAAAGCTCATTGTATGTTATATGGAGAGTCATAGATACAATTGGCATGCCATGAGGTGGAGTGATTATCTGTTCTGATTCTGATATTATGTGGTGTACCGGAGTGTACACTAGTATATATATTCTGATATGAATGCACTTGGTGTGCATATTGTTATTTCCGATGTGATAGCATTGTGTGTGCTTATCTGTTCCAACTCTGATGATATGAGATCTGTATTGCGCACACTCGTCTGACTCACTTACCTTATATTCTCTTAAAATATATTTTGGGCTATAAAAAATGAAATACGAAAGTTCTGAAAAGTTTCTGATTACAAAAGAAAATGGATTGATTATTCTGTATGATCTGATTTATTATGATTCTGTGAAAATTATCAGACGATTCTTTTTAGGTTTCTGATAAAGTTCAGCATGGGATATCCAGTTTGAAATTCTGAAAGTTTGTTTATTTTATTTTAAATAAATTTATATATATTTTGATATTGTATTTATTTGTTCTCACCTTTAGTATTATTGCCTCACTAAGTTATACTTAGCGCGTGATGATTTTCATAAGTAGGGTCTGATTTAGATACGAACGTTTTACGATGAGCTTTCCAAACATCATGTCCAGATCATCTATAATACCAGTATCAGTAAGACATCATTGAAGTTTCTTTTGACTAGTAGTGGCATGTATAATTATGTCAGTAGTTTCTATTTATCATATTTATTTTAAATAATTTGTAATAGTAAACTAGAACTATTTTAGTTTACTTTACTTAGTTTAGTTTTATTAGTATCTATGCATGAAAATATTATATTACATTATTATGTTTTTAAAAGATTTCACGAAAAAAACATGGTTTAGAAAAGTTACTGATTAACAAATGAATTTATTTTCATGTGACAAAGAAATAAATTATAAAATAGATTTTTAAAGTTAGAATAAGAATGTTTTCAAATGAAACAAGTTGATATGACATCTTTGACTCGTATATCGAGACGTATACGGGTTAAGGGTGTTATAGAGCTCACACTCCTCTAGCATACCAGGTGGGAATCCAGAATTCTGTCGTCAAAAAATTAGAACTACCAACCACTCCGTCAAGTCTTGGGGCATTTGGTGCTCAGTCGGCTATTGAAGTTCCATAGCACTGACTAGAATAACTACTGACTGTCGTAATCTGCTAAAGAAAAACTCGAGTGTCTTGGTTGTTTCTTTAGCGTCAAACAAGGCTAGTTTTATGTAACATAACTGTTACAGTTTCTACTGTTATGATATTAATTACTGTTATCGGTTGAAGTCTTATTTAATACTATTAGAGTGTATTTGGGGCACCTCGAGTCTAATCCCTTAGCCTATAGATTTTTTTATATCAAAATCTACTCGTGGGTACCAATGTTGACCTTTCAATATCGATACTGAACCTTTGGTATCGATACCCACCTACTGGTATCGATACCCACTGACTGATGTAGACTATTTGATTAAGAAAGTATTGATACTCAATGTTGAGTATCGACACTCTGGTGTTGGGAATCGATTCTTAACTGAGTATTGATACTAAATTTCAGTTCAATGTTTAACAAATACTTCAATAACGATACCCCTATAAATAGTATCGATATTCCTACCCTGGTATCAAATATACTCAATGAATGAGTATCGATGCTACCCTTATAAAACTGTTTGATTTAAACTTGACTGAAGAAAATATCAATACTGTAAGGTTCTAATAGTATCAATACTGTCGTTCATGTGGGTTCTATTTTGGTATGAAAATCCTATATTTCCATGCCCAAAAGTCCCATTGAGGTCCCTAAATGATATTTTAGTATTTTATTTGATAAAGGGGGTCATAAAAGGTTTTAACACATGACGGAACACAAAAAATATGAATCTACCATGAAAATGTTTCAAGCTTATACAACATACCAAATCTCATCTAAATGAGCTACACATTGTATATGTGATTTATAAATGAGTTACATTGAGTATTTGGGTTACTAGTAGTGTCAATAGCTCAACCCAACGTGAGTTTTTCCTTCCCCCTGCTTAAGAGCCTTCCCTAACTTCTCTCACTAGACAAAATCAAGCATATAAATTACTAATGTTGCTGGGATAATTAGAGGAGAATCTAAAACATTCTAAGAGGCCTAAATCACCCCAAAACAAAAATGGAAAATACTTGGTTTCTAAACCTCCACTAAACTTATTTTTGGTTTTTCATTCACCAAAACTCACAAATGGGAGCTTGAATTAGAGCTAAAAGTGAAAGCATGATGGTTCTTACCTTAGCTTAACCTTGAAATAGCTTGAAATTTATAAAGTTATCACCTTTAGGCTTATCTTGAAGAAGGAGATGAAAAAAAGAGAAAAAAACAAGAAGAGTTGAGAAAAGAGGGAGGAGACAACGTGATATCACCCATAATTAATAACTATTCTGATTTTGAAATCTTTAATGGTGAATTTACTTCCTTGGTCCCTCTTATTTTGATTACAGACTAAAAACACCCTTTTTACTCTTCATTAGGCTTGGATCAAGCATAAATCCATCTAAATTTGGGTCAAAACTTCTCATAAACTAAGGAATTAATTCAAGGCCCAACTCGGGTTGGTCCAAAACTCCTAACCCAGAATCCAGGTCATTACAACTCTCCCTTGCTAATAAGAAATGTCGTTCTCAAAATTTAACTGGATAGAATAGGTGAGGGTAGTGAAGCTTCATATCCTAATTGGTTTCCCAAGTTGCCTCCTCGACACCATGGTTCCTCCATAGCACCTTGACCAAATGAATCTTCTTGTTCCTTAACTCTTTCACTTTGCTTTCCAAGATTCTAATCGGTTCTTCTATATAGGTCATATCTGGACTGACCTCAACCTACTCTAAGGGTATGACATGCGAAGGATCGGAATGGTACCTCATGAGCATAGATACATGGAACATGTTATGGATGTGCTTCAACTCTAGTGGTAAGGTTAACCTGTAATCCACCGGTCCAACTCTCTCGGGTATCTTATATGGTCCTATGAAGCACAGAGTTAACTTTCTTTTGCGCTCAAAATGAAGTACTTTGTTCCAAGGGAAAACCTTGAGGAATACCTTGTCCCTAATTGTGAACTCAATGTCTTTATGCTTTAAGTCTACGTAAGACTTCTATCTATCTAAATCTTCTTTAAGCAGGCTCTAAATCATCCTGACATTCTCCTCCATCTCTCTAATCAAGTTTGGGCCTACTATCTTTCCCTAACTAAGATTTGTCTAACAAAGTGGAAGCATACACTTACGGCTATACAAGGCCTCACATGAAGCTATCTAAATGCTCGAATGAAAGTTATTGTTGTAGGCGAACTCCACTAACGATAAATGGTCCTCCAAACTACCTTCTAGATCGATGATAGTGCACATGAGCATGTCCTCAAGAATTTGGATAATTCACTATGACTGGCCATCTGCTTGAGGATGAAAAGTTGTAATGAAGTGCAATTTGATGCCTAAGTATTCATGGAGGGCTTTTTAAAATTGATAATTGAATCTGGGGTCTCTACATGATATGATAGAAGTCAATACACCGTGTAACCTCACTATCTCATGTACATAAAAATGAGCTAACCATAGTCCATCCTAACTAGAAGAAAGTGAGCTGATTTGGTTAAACGATCCACTATGACCTAAACGACGTCATGATTCTATCTGGTCATTGGTAACTTGGTCACAAAATTCATGGTTACCCTGTCCAATTTCTACTGAGCAATATGAATAGGTTGGAGGAGACCTGAGGGAACCTAGTGTTCTGCCTTAACCTACTGACACACTAAGCATCTAGGGACAAACTCTAGTACTTCCCTTTTCATAGCCGACCACTAGAACAATCGGTAAAGCTCCTGATACATCTTGTTGTTGCCTAGGTATACTGAACGTGGACTGCAATGCACCTCATGGAGAATCTTATCGCGCAACTAAGTGTCTACAGGTACGTAGAATCGACCCCTGAAGTATAACACATCTCCCTATAGCAACTCAAAACCTGGGGCCTCACCCTGACGGACCTACTCAACCTGCGTCCTTAGTCAAACATCTGAACTCTGTAGTTTCTTAAATTCACCTAACAACTCTGGCTTGACTCGCAACTTGGCTAACAATCCACCATCACTGGATAAACTCAACTGTGCCAGAAAGGCTAAAAACTCTGATATGGACTTCATGCTTAAAGAATTTGCTACAAAATTGGCCTTTCTGAGATGGTAATATATCACACAGTCGTAGTCCTTAAGAACCTCAACCCACCTGCGTTATCTGATGTTCAACTCTTTCTGAGTGAGAAGGTATTGGAGGCTCTTGTGATCGATGAATATGTAACACTTCTCACCGAAAAGATAGTGTCGCCAAATCTTCTAAACGAACACCACTGCTACTAACTCAAGTTCATTAGTAGGGTAATTACGCTAATGAGGCTTAAGTTGTCGAGACGCGTAAGCAACAACTTTACCTTCCTGTATCAAAACACATCCAAGTCCATTCAGCGAAGAATCACTGAAAACTGTGAAGTCCATACTAACTATGGTTGGGTCAACACCGGGGCTTGGGTCAGGATGACCTTCAACTGTTCGAAGCTCTTCTGTCACTTTTTATCCCAAACAAAAGTGGATATTTTATGAAGTAGTTTGGTCAATGAGGTTGCTATCATAGAGAAGCCCTGAATGAACCGACAATAGTAACCGGCTAACTTAAGGAAATTACGCACCTCTGACATATTCTTAGGTGGTTCCCCCTCAACTATAGACTGAATTTTCTAAGGGTCGACTCTAATGTTGTCTTTAGACATGACAATGATACTTCTGATAGTCAAAACTCACACTTTCTGAATTTGACATACAACTGTATCTCTCTGAGGGTCTGAAGGACGATACAGAGATGCTGATCATGCCTCTCCTCTGATTGGGAGTACACCAGAATGTCTTCTATAAACACCACCATAAACTGGTCTAGGTATAGGTGGAATATTTGGTTCATAAGGTCCTTGAACGCTGCTAGAGCATTGGTAAACCAAAACTCATAATGACAATATCATATCCTGAAAGTTATTTTTACAACATCCGTTTCTTTGAATTTCAACTGATAGTAGCTTGACCGTAGATCAATCTTTGAGAATAAACACGCCCCTCTCAGCTGCTCTCAAAAGTCATCTATCCTAAGTAGTGGATAATGTTTCTTAATGGTTAATTTGTTTAACTGTCTATTGTCAATACATAACCTCATTGATCCATCTTTCTTCTTAATTAACAAGATCGGTGCTCCCCAAGGAGAGATGCTTGGTCATATAAGCTATTCTCTAGTAACTTCTGAATTTTGGTGCCATACGATAGGGAGAAATGGACACCGGAGCCGAACCCGACATTACTTCAATGTCAATCTCCAATTCACGCTCGGGTGGCAAACCTAACAATTTTTTGAAAACAAATCGAGAAAATCTTGCACTGCTCGGATATCCACAAGTGTGGGTACTAAAATTCGGGTGTCGATCATCCTTTAGGCTTTCAAAACTGATACAATCCTCGTCTGGTAGGATATCTCACTGGTTATTATCAATTTGGTTCCATCAATTGCTTTGAGCTTAAGCCATCTAGCTTTGCATCTCAAACTGACATCGTGCTCGATTAGCCAATCCATCCCCAAGATCAAGTTGAAATCCCTGAAAGGTAACTCCATCAAGTTCTTTGAGAAAGTCTGATCCTGAATCCTTACTGGTTATCTATTGAGTAAATCTAGAGGGCTTGAGACTCGAACACCTATCTCTAGGTTCTCTTTTGGAATTTATATCTCTTAAATTAGGTCGGGGAAGATGTAAAAATAGGTGGAACCGGAGTCTATTAATGCGAAAACTGGAAAGGAGTATATGGTAAATGTACCTGATATCACAATTGGTAATCGACCCCATATACTGAGAGTGTGGACCTCTGCGTAGGAGTCAGAGACACTCTTTGAACTCTCAAAAATTCACGGGCAAAATGACCCAAAGATTCGTAACTATAGTAACCCTCAAAACCCTGCTGACAAGTCCCCACATGTCTCTTCCCACACCGCACACAGAAAGAATAATAGAAACCTCTGGGTGGAACATGTGTACTAACTCTTAAATCAAGAATTAAAGGTCTCCTTCGGGTCTCGGATCTATCCTCTCTATCTGAACTCTGGCCAGTCTTTCTCAACTATGTCGGTGGGGTTCTCGATAAACCTTGACTTTCTCGGGCCCACTTGGCCAGTGTCCGAGATGGCCTTAATGACTCAGAGGCTCTCCTGATATGTCCTAATGCTCACTGGACTATCTATCATGCCTATCTAAGGCTCTCTCCACTACCTTCACCTAGTGGGTCAGTTGGGATAATACCATAGGGGGGTCGGCTACAAGATGCTATATAATATCACCGCGAACGCCCTCTCTGAATCGATAATAGTGACTCTCTTCTGTCAATATCAATTCTGTAACATACTTATAACACCCATAGTCTATAGATGTCTTGTAATATGAGCCACAAATGCCACATCAATTAGATAAACATTTACTATTCTTGAACATTTAAAATATCATTTCTTTTTAAACATTCACTGTTTTAACTTTTAAATTTTTATCTTATTCGTATAAAATCATAAAATAATATTTAATCACTGAAAAACAAATCCAATTTTAGTCTGTAAGTAGGTTGTTCAAAGTTGATCATAACTATATATATATATATATATATATATATATATATCATTGCCTAAATATTGCTTAATTTTTAAAACATTTAAAATATAGTATTTATACTATTCATTCATAAATACGATTAATACTAAAAATTAGCCAAAATTAAAGAAAATAATCCTAGTTACTAATACATGCCCTTTAAAAATGAATCTAATAAAGCAGTCCAACGAATATAATGTACATGTCACTAATAAGTCAAAGTTAGGATATCTTACTGAAACTGTTGGTAGGTTTGATTTCCATAATATGCTGGCAAGCTTCTCACTTTACGTCCTCTACTTTATTCAAATCTAAGCATGAAAATCATCACACGCTAAGTAAAACTTAGTGAGGAAGAAATATAACTAAAGTTATATAAAACCATAAATTTCATAAAATATAATAAATAAATTATAATTTAAATAAAAAACATTAAACTTCAAACTGGGCTAGTCAAGCTGTTTTTCCTTCTAAAAACCTGAAAATCATCATCTCATGATTTTATCAAAAATTATGTAAGTCAACATTAAATATCATAAATAACTTTTGTTCTTTTCATTCAAACATATTTCAAAACTTTATTTTCAATTCTATGTTCATTTCTTTCATATATTTTCATAACTTTCACATTTATTGTTATAGCCCAATGTATATGTAAGAGAAAATAAGGTACGTGAGTTTAAGGTGCTCACTAGGCACAACACGGTGCCAAATTATAATTGAAACTTCGATATGATGCACTTTAGTGCAATCATAACCTGAGCACTAACGGTGATGAACATCGGTACAATAATGTACCAAAGCTGAACTGATAACTAATAACTAAAAAGTGCTCACTAAATGGCATGCCAAATGTACCTATGACTCTTAATGCAAAGTACAATGGGCTTATTTGTAACATCATAGAATCATTTATTAATCTATATTTGATAACTATAAAACATATGGTATTTGTAAATATCTAATAATTGTAATCATATGATATGTATAAATATCTGATAACTGTAATAATTTGATATTTGTAAATATCTAAAAATTGAAAATCAACATAAAATCACTAGCAAAGTGACCAAAAGAGCTGCAACTGTATCAACCCTCAAAACCCTACTGATAGGTTCCCACATGTCTCTTCCCACACTGCACACAAACAAGATGATTGAAACATCCGGGCAGAATATGGGTACTAACTCTTGAATCAAGCGCTAAAGGTCTCCTCCAGGTCTCGGATCTACCCTCTCTATCCGAACTCTGTCCAGTCTTTCTCAATATGTCGTTGGGGTTCTCGACGAACTTTGACTTTCTCGGGCCCTCTTGGTTGATGTTTGAGATGGTCTTGTTGACTCAGAGGCTCACTTGATATATCCTGAAGTCTCGCTAGAATACCTAGCCTGCCTATCTAAAACTCTCTCCATTGCCTTCACCTAGTACTGCTATATAATTCAAGGCTCAAGTTGTCCCTAGGAAAGCTAAAGTCCAGGTGGTCAGGGCCTTTATTAGTGCATCAAGTACATAGCCATGACATAATTGAAATCACAAACTTGGATGATATGACTACTTTTAAGGTGAATGGTCAAAGAATGAAGGTGTACAATGGAGCACCGATCCTGCGAGATAAATTGGCGTCGTTACTCCACGATGCCTAAGAGTTTACTCCTCTTCCCTGAACAAATTTTGTTGTAACATAATCTGCATTCTATACATAAATATTTTTTCTTTATCTTATTATGCATGAGTGTTTTATATTTATTTTATTTTTTAATATCATATCTCTTGTTATTTGTACACGTGGTACCATAGGGCTAAAACTTAATTATAGAGGGACGCTAAACCCTAATAAATTATTTGGGCGATACTTTTAATAGGGAAAATTTTCCCCCTTAATTATTTTATCTTTTTCATTAATTACTTTATCTTCCCTTTTCACTTTTTATTTATTTACCCCCAGAAAACCACCCACTAACCTACCATTTTCCCCAAAACTACCTACTTTACTCTTCTCTTTCACCGTTTCTCTTTCACTCACTTTCTTCTTCAACATTTGTTTTGCCTTTTGTTTTTTATCTTTACCAAAAAACCTTCATTATTGACATCAAAAAATCCTTGTTCTCTCCATTAAACTTATCATGGCTCGATTCAAATCAACCCTTGATGCTTCCACCTCATCCACCGCTGCAACAAGCATTTAACGCTTCCAAAGTGTTAAGGTTGAGAACAATTTTAAGGCGTTGCCAAAATGCCAAGTATACTTGGAAGATGACTTTGTAATCCCTGAAGCTGATGAGGAACCCTTCGGATCGGAGGTAATGAACATCATCTGGAAACACAACTGGGAGAAATTTGCCAGGCACCTGAAGGAAGTGGCGCCAACGTTGGTTCGAGAATTTTATGTGCATCTAGGAAACCATTCCCAGCACTCTGTTTATGTTCGAGGGAAGTTTACCCGGTTCACTCCCTCCACCTTCAACCATTATTTTAAACTCGAAAAAGTTTAGAACCACGATAATAAAATCCTTTCCAAATCCTACTCTGAAACTTATGATGGTGTGTTCGAAAACCTATGTTTTGGCTAGGCAAAATTTGAAAGGAACTCCCCCAACCGAAAGCGTGTAGATTGTCACACTCTAAAGCCAATCACGATGCTGTGGAACCATTAATTAAAGGGCAAGCTGATGCCAACATCTCACAACACCACTATGTTGTTATAACGACTAATGTTGCTCCATTCCATCATCTACGGGTGATCGATGTTAGAATATGCCTAAAGACCAATCATATGATGATTGTAATAATATATTTAATTATCGATTTTATTGAATAAAGGCATTGCCACTATTATTTTCAGTTATGTGTCTGTGTTTAACATAAACTGAAAGATAAGAAAGTCCATATAATAACATTATTAAAAGATCCATAGTCAAGTATTATTATGGGCATGGACAATAATAATACGCTTAAGACTAACATGTTATTGATTGATGACAAGGAGTTCTCATTGACATAGAGATGTCAGAATTGATACATGATTATATTGTTAGAGAATAATGTATTGGATTGACCCATCATGAGCATATGTCTTGGATTATTATGTAACGGTCATAACATTGCTCATGGTGATGACTATATGTATGATCCTCAGACTTGAGATCAATGTCATCCCAACATATATTGTTGTATGTTTTGATACAGTTAAACATGCTCCGTAGCTAGTTGCACTATAAAGACTGTTATTAAATATATTTCGATATATGTAGTAGGGTGTATATGGTTAAGATAGGATTTGTCCTTCTTACATAATAGGAAATATATCGCAGCCACTTGATTGAGTGAGACTAGAAATGCATGGACATGCTCGAATAAGTTGATATGTGATATCATATTCGTTAATTATAATATACTCTAGATATCAAGAAACAATAGATGGGCTATATAAGTGTGATTATTCTAAGACTTGTGCCTATTCTAGATATAAAGGACAAAAGGATGTAAAACATAAAAGAGTTAATCACAAAGATGATATGTCGAATGATAATTTCTTGTAACTTAGGTGATAATGATATATTGCTAGATGTAACTTATTGTATGTAATAGTAGAATTGTTCTAATAATTACTACTAACGTTACAAGAACCTACAGGGTCACACCCTAGGATTGAAATGAGCAAAAATGTACAATTTATTGTATGTTACTAAAATATATCTAGAGTTATGATATGTATATTTGATATGCATATGATTTTAATTATCTCGAATATAGTAAGTACGCATTAAAAGAATGTAATTTAGATTACAACTCTTTTAATTGGTATATATAATTTGGAATAATTAAATAAGTTTTAAATAAACATTAAAGATTATAATTCAGATTATAAGTCTTTAATGTATATTTAATTGAATTAATTAAATAATATTTTATTGTTAATTTGAAATAACTTTGAAAACCCTAAGATGTTAGGGTAATGGATATAAAAGGGTGTGTTAGGTCTAGCAGCCATTTTTTAACTCATACACATAAACCTTCAACCGTTTTCTCTCAAAATAGTTTTGGGGAAAACAAATATTGCTCTCAATCGGGTGAATTGAGTAGAGGTCGAGACGTGATTTCGTGGAGGCTTACGATTCGAATCGATCTACATCACCAGTATTCACTGTTGTTCTTGTTGTTTTTCAAGGAACCCGTTGTAAGTATTCACATCCCTTTCTCCCGATTTTGATTTTACGTACTTGGATCACTGGTGAGACCATCGAGTTTTGTTTTTGTTGTGCCGTGGGGTGCGCCGACGGTCCCAACAGTGGTATCAGAGCCAATTGTATGATCCAAATTCGGGTTAAATTCTAGGATGATGTAGTATGTATGAGATGCATGTTCTAGTTTTATCAATTTCAGTAAATATACTGATATCATTGTTCGAATCGATAACGACAACGATTAATATTTTAATTTGTTAATATGTTTTTTAATCGATTTGTTGCTGCAAGGATTTTATGAAATCCATATGTCAATTGTTGACATGATGATCTGTGGGAGTGCGATAGCAGATCGCGTTTGGCAGTGGAACAAAGGTTGTTCTCATGCAGAAAACCTTTGGGATTGAAAATCCCAAAAGCGCGATTCTGTTGATAAATGTTATTAAATCGTGAGGTTTTTCTATAGAAATGTAAGTACTATTTTTCAAAAAAAAAATCCCACCAACCGTCGCGGTACAAATTGAAGGAACATATTAATTTTTTTAACAAAGGCGTAAGAACGTGTATATATATATATATATATATATATATGATATGTTTGTTTTGCACGGTGTTTGACATGCATGGTTATAGCCCTTGTTCACTTTATATTGGTTTAATTTGAAATACGGTCAGCGAACCGTGCCTTTCTATATCTCTGTTATATTTCTCTTCTCATCTTACTCCCTCGTATGTAAAACGAGTTTCTTTTAAAATTGTAAACCTATGAAGATTCACAAGGAGAAGAAGAATGGCGAGAAGATACCTAGAGAGCAGTCTTAGGCTTTACGGTTCTTGGTTCTCCCATTGTCTTGGGATGGGCCACCTTAGTCATTGTTTTGGGCTATAACCATTGCATCTTATTTATTGCTATATTTGTTATGTATGCAATGCATCAAATGATAAAATGAGAATGAATATTTATGAGATCAATAAGGGCCTAATATTAAAACGAACAATGATGAGATAATTACGCAAATCCTTCTTTAAAATCTAAGTTAACTTAACCGTCCAATATTTACCCTCGTTAAGGCTTCGATCGATATTGTGTGGGCTTTGCCAAAACATTGGCACATAAATTTATCTTGGTTAAACGTGAAGAATAAGCAAGTGATATTCACCGGTTGAAATATTGGTAATAACATAGCTATGTTATTCTAATAAGATTAGAAACCTAGAAGTTAAATATTTGGATAAGTCATGATATGACTTGAACAAAAGTTTCTCACCAAAATGAGGAGTTACATGAGATGTAACTAGTAAAGTGTTACTTACCTAAATAATCATTATCCTAAAAGAAAAGCCAAAGTTGATTTAGGAAATTGATGTATTATGGATCCTCACCCACAAGAAAAATTTTCGTTGAATTTTTCTGAAATTAAAACAGAGAGAGTTTTTAATTTTGAATAAAATAGTGGGAGTAATTTGTAAATAAAGTCCTATTTATAAATTTTAATTCGATAAATTTGCTTACTTTAATATTTTCATTGTTGTTGATTTAATGGCAAACAACACTTTATCACTGCGATCACTCCTTGAGAAATATAAACTTAATGGCATAAATTTCCTTGACTGGTTTCATAATTTGAGAATTGTTATCAAACAGAAAAGCAAGGAATATGTCATTGAGGAGCCTGTTCCTGATGAACCGACAACTAATGCTTCAAGAGCTGACAAAGACAAATTCAAGAAACATATGGATGACATATTATATATTGGATGTCTAAAGCTTGCCACCATGACTCTTGAGCTTCAGAAGCAACATGAGGACATGGTTGCATATGAGATGATTCAAAATCTCAAATAAATATATGAAGGGCAACCACGTCAAGAGAGATATGAGACCTCTAAAGCTCTATTTCAATGCAAAATGGCAGAGGGAACTCCTGGAGGAGCTCATGTCATCAAAATGATGGGCTACATCCAAACGTTGGAAAAACTGGGTTTTCCTCTCAAAGATGAATTGGCTACCGATGTTATCCTGCAATCGTTGCCATATAGATTTAGCCAATTTGTCCTTAATTTCAACATGAATGAAATAACAAGACTTTGCCACAGTTACTTGGCATGTTACAAACTGCTGAAAGTAACATGAAAAAGGTTGGACCTAAGCTCATTCTGATGGTCCACAAGGACAAAGAGAAGGGAAAGAAAAAGGTAGTGGAAAAGTCTAAGGGCAATGGTAAGACCAAACCAAAAGGGAAAAATACATTGAAACCCAAAGGGGGAGTTAGCAAGGAAGGAAATGTTTCCATTGCGATAAGACCGGACACTGGAAGAGAAACTGCCCTGTTTACCTTGAAGAGGTCAAGAAGTCAAAAGCAAACGGAACGTTTGTTTCAGGTATTTATGTTATTGATGTTAATTTGTCAACATCTACTTCTTGGGTATAAGATATCGGTTGTGGTTCTTATATTTGTACTTCTGTACAGGGACTGCAAAAGAGAATGAATCTGGCTAAAAGAGACGTGAACCTACGAGTGGGAAATGGAGCAAGAGTTGTTGCATTAACTATAGGGATATATGTTTTATCTTTGCCTAGTAGACTTGATTTAAATTTAGAGGATTGTTATTATGTGCCTAGTTTGACTAAGAACATTATTTATATTTTTTGTTTGGACAAGATTGGTTTTGAGATTATTATTAAGAATAATTGTTGTTCTTTTTATCTCGACAATGTTTTTTATGGTAATGCACAATTGGTTAATAGTCTCTATATTTTGGATCAAGAAAACACCATTTATAATATAAACACTAAGAGATAAAAAACAAATGACTCGAATCAAACTTATCTTTGACATTGTCGTTTACGCCATATAAGTGAGAAACACATATCAAAACTCTATAAAGATGGATTCTTAGATTCATTTGTTTTCGAACAATATGATGTATGTGAATCTTACTTGTTGGGAAAAATGTCTAAAGCTCCTTTTAATAGTAAAACTAAGCGAGCAAGTGATTTACTGGGGTTAATACATAGTGATGTATGTAGACCAATGAATACACAAGCCAGAGGTGGAGTCCATTACTCCATTACTTTCACTGATGACTTCAGTCGGTATGGGTATATTTATCTTATGTGCCATAAATATGAAGAACTTAAAAAGTTTAAGGAATTTAAAAATGAATTTCAAAATCAACTAGGTAAGAGTATTAAGGCACTTCGATCAGATCGAGGTGGAGAATACTTAAGCATGGAGTTTGATGAACTCCTAAAAGAATGTGGGATTGTCTCATAGCTTACACCACCTGGTACACCATAGTGGAATGGAGTTTCTGAAAGAATGAATCAAACACTGTTAGACATGGTTCGATAGATGATGAGTTATAGTGATCTTTCGACTTCTTTTTGGGGACATGCACTTGAAATAGCCGTTTTCACACTAAATCGTGTTCCATCTAAATCGGTTCAAAAGACACCATACGAGATATGGACTGGGAAACATCCCAGTATGTTTTTTTATAAAGATTTGGGGTTGTGAAGCTTATGTAAAACATCAGATGTCTACAAAACTCGAACCTAAATCTCATAAGTGTATATTTGTTGGATATCATAAAGAAACTAAGAGATACTATTTCTTCAACCCTAACGAGAATAAAGTGTTTGTTGCTCAAACATGAGTTTTTCTCAAAAGAGAATTTCTCTCAAAGAAAGGGATGGGTAGAAATATTGAACTTGGAGAAGTTCAATAACAACAAATAAATGAACCTGAAGTTGAGCATGTTTTACAAGTTGTTGAGGAGCATTCAACAGATTTAGAAACACAACCACTGCGTAAATCCACAAGAGAATGCCGTGCACCTGAGAGATTTGGATTTCTATTTACGACACATGGAGATGTTCTTCTTATAGATCAAAATGATCCCATGACTTATCAAGAGGTAGTGTCTAGCCTAGACTCTGAGAAATGGCTTGAACCCATGATATCTGAGATGGATTCTATGTATGTAAACCAAGTATGGACTTTGGTTGAACCACCTGAAGGGGTCAAACCTATAGGGTGTATATGGGTTTTCAAGAAGAAAACTGACATAGATGGTAATGTACAAACATACAAGGGGGGATTAGTCGCTAAAGGTTTTCGACAAGTTCATGGTGTAGACTATGACGAAACATTCTCCCATGTAGCTATGTTTAAGTCCATCCAGATCTTGCTCGTAATAGCTGCATTCCATGATTATGAAATCTGGCAAATGGAAGTCAAAACCGTTTTCCTTAATGTAAAACTTGAAGAGGATATGTATATGACACAACCAGACGGTTTTGTCATTCCAGGAAATGCTGGAAAGGTTTGTAAGCTACATAGGTCTATTTATAGACTAAAGTAAGCTTCTCGAAGCTGGAATCTTCGTTTCAATGATGCAATCAAAGAGTTTGGTTTTATCAGAAATGAAGATGAGCCTTGTGTTTATAAGAAGGCTAGTGGGAGCATTGTTTCTTTCCTAATCTTGTATGTAGACGACATACTCATCATAGGAAATGACATACCTACTTTACAATATGTTAAGACTTGGTTAGGTAGTTATTTTTCTATGAAAGATTTGGGTGAGACAACGTATATCTTAGGAGTTAAGATCTATAGAGATAGATCAAGACGACTTCTAGGTCTGAGTCAAAGTACATATATAGATAAAGTGCTGAAAAGGTTCAGTATGGAAGAATCCAATATATGATTTTTGCCTATGAAACATGTCATTTCTCTTTCGAAGGAAATGTGTCCTTCAACTCCACAAGAAAGAGAATAGATGAATAAGATTCCATATGCTTCGTCTATTGGTTATATCATGTATGCCATGATATGTACTCGACCAAATGTATCGTATGCTTTAAGCATGACGAGTCGGTATCAAGAGAACCCTGGTGAAAATCATTGGGTTGCGGTTAAAAATATCCTTAAGTACTTAAGAAGAACTAAGGATAAATTTCTTGTCAATAGAGGGGAGGAATAACTTAGTATAAAAGGTTATACTGATGCCAGCTTCCAAACTGACAAGGATGATTCACAATCGTAATCGGGTTTTGTGTTTTGTCTTAATGGAGGTGATGTGAGCTGGAAAAGTTCGAAGTAAGACACAGTAGCTGATTCTATAATAGAGGTTGAATACATTGCAGCTAGTGAAGCAGCAAAAGAGGCTTTTTGGATCAAGAAGTTCATATTGGAATTAGGGGTTGTTCCCAGTATATCAGATGCTGTAGAACTCCGTTGTGACAATAATAGAGCCATTACACAAGCAAAAGAACCCAGATCTCATCAATGATCCAAACATATTCTTAGGCGCTTTCATCTCATTCGAGAGATCATAGATCGATGAGATGTGGAAATATGTAGAGTACACACGGATGACAACATTATTGATCCCTTGACGAAGCCTCTTACACATCAGAGGCTTGATCGTCACACTGAGTCACTCGGTATTAGATATGTGAGTGATTGGTCTTAGTGCTAGTGGGATATTGTTAGAGTATCCCTCAAGACCAATCATATGATGATTGTAATAATATATTTATTTACCGATTTTATTGAATAAATGCATTGCCACTATTATTTTTAGTTATGTGTCTGTGTTTAACATAAACTGAAAGATAATAAAGTCCATATAATAACATTATTAAAAGATCCATAGTCAAGTATTATTATGGGCATGGACAATAATAATACGCTTAAGACTAACATGTTATTGATTGATGATAAGGAGTTGTCATTGACATAGAGATGTCATAATTGATACATGATTTTATTGTTAGAGAACAATGTATTGGATTGACCCATCATGAGCATATGTCTTGGATTATTATGTAACGGTCATAACATTGCTCATGGTGAAGACTATATGTATGATCCGCAGACTTGAGATCAATGTCATCCCAACATATATTGTTGTATATATTGATACAGTTAAACATGCTCCGTAGCTGGTTGCACTATAAAGACTGTTATTGAATATATTTTGATACAGTTAAGATAGGATTTGTCCTTCTTACATAATAGGAAATATATCACAAGCCACTGGATTGAGTGAGACTAGAAATGCATGGCCATGCTCGAATAAGTTGATATGTGATATCATATCTGTTAATTATAGTATACTCTAGATATCAAGAAACAATAGATGGGCTATACAAGTGTGACTATTCTAAGAATTGTGCCTATTCTAGATATAAAGGACAAAAGGATGTAATACATAAAAGAGTTAATCACGAAGATGATATATTGAATCATAGTTTTTTGTAACTTAGGTGACAATGATATATTGCTAGATGTCACTCATTGTATGTAATATTAGAATTGTTCTAATAATTACTACTAACATTACAAGAACTTACAGGGTCACACCCTAGGATTGAAATGAGAAAAAAGGTATAATTTGTTGTATGTTACTAAAATATATCTAGAGTTATGATATGTATATTTGATATACATATGATTTTAATTATCCCAAATATAGTAAGTAAGCATTAAAAGAATGTAATTTAGATTATAACTCTATTAATTGGTATATATTATTCGGAATATTAAATAAGTTTTAAATAAATATTAAAGATTATAATTCAGATTATAAGTCTTTAATGTATATTTAATTAAATTAATTAAATAATATTTTATTGTTAATTTGAAATAACTTTAAAAACCCTAAGATGTTAGGGTAATGGATATAAAAGGGTGTGTTAGGTCTAGCAGCCATTTTTTAACACACATATATAAACCTTCAGCTGTTTTCTCTCAAAACTGTTTTGGGGAAAACAAATATTGCTCTCAATTGGGTGAACTGAGTAGAGGTCGAGACGTGATTTCGTGGAGGCTTACGATTCGAATCGATCTACATCACCAATATTCACTGTTGTTCTTGTTGTTTTTCAAGGAACCCGTTGTAAGTATTCGCATCCCTTCCTCCCGATTTCAGTTTTATATACTTGGATCGCTGGTGAGACCGTCGAGTTTTATTTTCGCTACGCTGTGGGGTGCACCGATGGTCCCAACAATCGATTGATGTAGGCAAAATTATATTTGAACAGATCTATGAGTGCGCCAAACGCGTGAGAGGTAACTTAATTTTCCTAATCTAATTACAACTCTTTATAAGAAGAAAAAGGTACCAAAGGAGCCCTTGGAAGAGTTCATCAAATCCAAGGAAGGCATTACCAAAAAAAGGTGTCTGAGCTAATGAGTTTTGAAGATAATGCTCCAGAAGAGGGATTAGAACGAGGTGTAAAATCTATAGCTACGACGAAAATGACAACTATGGTCACCAACACTCGAGAGACAAGGGAGCGACTAGAACGCTTGGAAGGTCAAATGCAGACCTTTTTAAATTATGTCAAGGCCAAAGATACACAACTGAACACCTTCTTCGAGAAACTGTTATCGATTACCACTAAAGACCTACCACATTTTCCCGAGGAAATATTGTGTAAATCAGTATCCACAGGTGACAACACATTTTTTTCCTCGGCACCAAACGTTCAGTTTAATTCCCCAGTTGATGTCACCCCTCGCCACACATTCCTCTCTAATCCATGAAGAAGGTCACGGTCAGATGGATGAGTACATCAGCTCATCCTCTTCCTCTTTAGAGAATATGCAGGAAATTTCGTCAGAATTTTTCGAAGCAGAAGACTTTGCCCCAATAACAATTTTTGTTAAACCCATTGATGACGAGCCATCCACTAAACAAACCCAAGAATAACCCTCGGATTCGAACAATGGACATCGAAGCTGAACCCGGCATTACTTAAATATCAAACTCCAAACGCGAACCACCCGCCAAAGCACCCTATTGATTGAGAAATTGATCGAGAAATGGTTGTAATACCTTATTCATGAGGGTGAAATTTTTTTGGGGGCATTTGTGAGGCCAAATGACATCACGAGGAATTCGTAGGAGCCGTAACGTATGATACATGATGTCTTTGGTTTGTCTCCTTTGACAAATCTAACTTGGTAGTATCCTGACCTCAAATCTAGCTTGGTAAACTACCTTACGTCGCCAAGTTGATCAAATAAGTCTGTAATGAGGGGAGATTGGATACTTGTTATTCACGGTGAACTTGTTTAGGGTTAGGTAATCTATGTACATATAAAGTGATCCATCATGTTTCTTTTGAAACAATGCTGGTGCTCCATAGGGTGCCTTGGAAGGTCTGATATAACTTGCATCAAAGAGTTCCTTCAATTGTCTATGTAACTCTTCTAATTATGGAGGAGCCATTCGATAGGGTGCCTTGGCGGGTGGCTCCGTTAGTGCCATACAATAGGGAGCAATTGATACTGGAGCCGAACCCAACATTACTTCAATGACAAACTCCAATTCTCGATCAGGTGGCAAACCCGATAACTTTTCAAAAACAAATCGAGAAAATATCGCACTATTCACATATCTATGAGTGTGAGTACTGAAATTTGGGTGTTAAAGACGTGAGTCATGAAGACTTCGCACCCATGGTTGATCATCCTTTGGGCTTTCAGAACTGATACAATCCTCGCCTGATGGGATATCTCACTGATCATTATCAATTTGGTTTCATTGATTGCTCTGAGCTTAAGCCGCCTTACTTTGCACCACAAACTGACATTGTGCTCGGTTAGCCAATTTATCCCCAAGATCAAGTCGAACTCCCTAAAGGGTAACTTCATCAAGTTCGTTGGGAAAGTCTGATCTTGAATCCTCACTGGACATCGTCTAAATATTGTTTCCACCAAGATGTCTAAACCTAGAGGGCTTGACACTCGAACACCTATCTCTAGGTTCTTTGTTAGAATATTTATCTCTTGAATTAGGTCGGAGTAGATGTAAGAATGGTGGAACCATAGTCTATCATTATGATAACTAAAAGGAAAAAATAGTAAATATACTTGATATCACAGCTGGTCCTTGACCCCCTGTACTGACGGTGTGGACCTCTACGTAGGAGTCAGAGTCGCTATTTAAACTCTTGAAAAATCACGGGTAAAGTGACCCAAAGAGCCGCAATTATAGTAACCAATAAACCCTCCTGACAGGTCCCCACTTGTCTCTTCCCACAGTGTACACACACAGGATGATTGAAACATTTGAGCGGAACATGGGTAGTAACTATTGAATCAAGAGCTAAAGGTCTCCTCCGGGTCTTGGATCTACCCTCTCTATCCGAACTCTGCCCAATCTTTCTCAACTATGTCGTTGGGGTTCTCGATGAACCTTGGCTTTCTTGGGCCCTCTTGGCCGGTGTCTGAGATGGCCTCGTTGACTTAGAGTCTCTCTTGATATGTCCTGAAGTCTCACTGGACTACCTAGCCTACCTATCTAAAGCTCTCTCCACATGCTTCACCTAGTGGGTGAGTTGGGAGAAGACCCTGGGAGGGTCGGCTACAAGATGCGATAAAATATCACCGAGAAGGCCCTCTCTGAATCGGTAACAACAACACTTCTATGTCGGTATCAATTCTGTAGCGTACTTGTAACACCCATAGTCCATATATATATAGTAATACGAGTCACATATGTCACATCAATTAGATAAACATTTACTATTCTTAAATATTTAAAATCTCGTTTCTTTTTAAACTTTCACTTTTTAAACTTTTAAATTTTTATTTTATTCGTATAAAATTATAAAATAATATTTAATCACTAAAAAAAAATCCAATTTTAGTCTGTAAGTAGGCAATTCAAAACTGATCATAACTATAACTATATATATATATATATATATATATATCATTGCCTATATACTGCTTAATTTTTATAACATTTAAAATATAATATTTATACTACTCATTCATAAATACGATTAATACTAAAAATTAGCCAAAATTAAAGAAAATAATCATAGTTACTAATACATACCCTTTAAAAAATTAATCTAATAAAGCCGCCCAATGTATATAATGTACATGTTACTAATAAGTCAAAGTTAGGATGTCTTACTGAAACTGTCGGTAGGTTTGATTTCCATAAGATGCTGGCAAGCTCCTCACTTTAAGTCTTCTACTTTATTCAAATCTACGCATGAAAATCATCACGCGCCAAGTAAAACTTAGTGAGGCAGAAATATAACTAAAGTGATATAAAACCATAAACTTCATAAAATATAAGAAATAAATTGTAATTTAAATAAAAACATTAAACTTCAAATCGGGCTAATCAAGTTGTTTTTCCTTTTGAAAACCTGAAAATCATCATCTCATGATTTTATCAAAAATCATATAAGTCAACATCGAATATAATAAATAAATTTTGTTATTTTCATTCGAAATATTTTAAAACTTTCTTTTCAATTATATGTTCCTTTCTTTCATATACTGTCATAACTTTCATATTTACTATTATAGCCCAATGTATATGTAAGAGAATATAAGGTAAGTGAGTTTAAGGTTCGCACTAGGCACAACATGATGCTGAATCATAACTGAAACTGCGATATGATGCACTTCAGTGCAATCATAACCTGAGCACCAACGATGCTGAACATCAGTACACAAATGTACCAAAGCTGAACTGATAACTTAAAAGTACTCACCAAATGGCATGCTGAATGTACCTATGACTCTTAATGCAGCATACAATGGACTTATATGTATCATCATAGAATCATTTATTAATTTGTATCTGATAACTGTAAAACATCTGGTATCTGTAAATATTTTATAACTTTAATCATCTGATATATGTAAATATTTGATAACTGTAATCATTTGATATATGTAAATATCTAAAAACTGAAAATCATCTAATAAATGTAAACATTTAGAATTCGTCATCATAAATATCATACTTGGGCAGTTCATACCCAAAACCATCCATAAAACTTGATGAATTTTTTTATAAAAATATTCCATTCTGAAAATTTATAAATTATACATGAAAATAAAATGAGGTTTACTTATCGCAAGTCATCATCAATTACAATAATCAAATAAATAAACTGAACCCACTTTAACACTTTATTTTTTTTAATCAAAATATAAGCCTCACTAAGCTTTAGAATTAAATCATTTGCCTTCCACCCTTTTCAACACACAATTTATCAAAATTCAATATTCTGGCAGTTTGCACTACCTTCAAACAAATTTTATTATGTATTACTTTATATACTGAAAAGTTATTTTGTTTGCACCATTAAAAAGTAGACTTGAATACAAATCTAACCATATAAGGCACCCTGTCTAGTTTCAATTTTACAATTTATAACGATTTTCAAATTTAACTGACAAAAGTTGTTTCAGGCAGAATCTGCTACCCTGTTTTCTGACTTATCACCGATTAAAAATTCATATCTTTTTGTATACCCATCAAAATCAGTTTTCGTTTATTCTGAAAAAAACTATACTGATATATGAATCCAATGATATAAGATTCATTCTTCAATTATCTTTGTAAAATTTCTTGTGATTTTCTAAACTTTCTGTTCAGAACATATTTTCTAGGCAGATTTCACCAACTTGCATCCTTAACTTATTCACTAAATCTATAAGCTTACCAATTGAACATATAGGCTTGAAGTACACTTCTCATGCACTAGGAGTCACATCTTAACGTAACTTCGACACTGGCTCATCGCAAGTCAATGTTTGTTTCGGTAACCTAAATACAAGTTAAATGCACTCATGTTTGCCTCGCTATCGAACCTTCTCCGCGAAAATCTTCTCAATCCCCTACTTTTTCCTTCCCTTTAAGCTACTTGAATCACTAGATTTACCTTGATCTGACAACATTATATAATAACATAAAATATTCAAACTATATGCTAGCATTTAACTAACATAATCTACACTTAAATATAAAATTCGATAGAAATAAATTCGATACTTAAATCGATATAAAACTAAATCGTACTTCCATTGTAACTTTCAAACTTCTCAAAATACTTATTCAATCCTATGAATATTTATTTTCACTATCAACCCTTCAACTTTTGCCAACTACGCAATCAAACCACTAATTATGAATTCTATATCCTTCATCATTACGATCATGTCACATTATTTACACAAAATTTCCAGCACCTCAATAGAATTTTCAAATCACTACTTTAACATTCATAAGCTTGAAATTTCATCCTAAACTTTCTTAGACTTTTCGAATTCAACCATACAACTTGATAAACTTGCAATTAAATCTCAACTTAATAATTAAACCCAAAAATCAACCTACTAAATAAAATTTCAGCTTTACAATAATTTACCCAAGTGATACTTCCACATTTAATAAACTTGAAATCAAGTCCCTATAATATTGAGACTTTTCGAATTCCATCCTCAACTTTACCAAACTTGCAATTTGGTTCCAATCAACTTTCTAACTTAAATTTCCAGCATTTCAACCATAAAAAATCAGCATTGAATCCTTCAAATATTACATTCTTGCAATAATATCCCTCGATTCTCAAAACTTGTATATTATCCCTTTTTACTAGTTCAAGCTTCCAAATGGATCCATATTGATCTCCAAAATACATGAAAAACTTCTAATATCATTTCTAGACCATAGGAAATTTTCAATATTTCCCCCCACTTTTTTCCCTAATGGTCGAATATCACCTTAATCTTAAGGCTAACTTTTTATTCAATTTCAAGCATGAATTCAACTTCCTTAGGTTAATTTCATGTTATTCTAACCATAACAACATCAAATTAAACCAAAATCCAATAATTCACTAAACTCCTAATTAGGTCAAATGATTTAAATCACTCCACACTTAATTTTAAACATCACACGTGCTTGAAAATTAATTTCTCTAAAAAACATAATAATCTTTCATCAATTCTTCAAACTCCAAAACCCTAACTTTCAATCTCAACATATAAGAATCTTCACCATGAAATATTAGTATCAAATGACAGGGAATTTCATGTAGATTAATTCTATATCTAATAGCTTAATCAAAAAATCAAGTATATGACTTCAAAAATCAAAAACAAAATCTTACCTTAATAAGTTTGGTATTTTCGGCCATGAGGAGGAAGATAGCTAAAAAATATGCTTCATCTCTTGATAATTCTAGTATTTATTAATTAACACACTTGGCATTTAACTAATTAAATTGAATTTAAAATTCAATTCTTAAGAAATTTCATTTTTATCATTAATGAACCTTGATAATTACCAAATGCCATTGCAATATCTTCCATTAAAATTTTCCTTAGTCAAAGATGAATTAAATTGGTTTTGACTTTCTATTTTGGCATGTAATTTTCAAAAATTGTATTTTAGTCACTAAAATTCCATTGTTCAATCAAATCTGAAAAATTATACTGATCAAAGCTAAATTTCTTTGATCTAAAATATTAAAATAACATCCTTCAAATTTTCGTAAAATTTTGATTCGATCCGACTATCTGATTTCAATACCAAACTTTATCGCTTTATAGCTTTTAACACAAATCTCAAATTAAAAATCCATTTTCCATAAAACCCTAAACTATAAATTTATGAAATAAAATTCTTTTTAGGAAAATTTACACTTAGGTCCCTAAACTTTTCCCAATTAATACTTTGGCCACTAAACTTTCAAATTTACATTTTAGTCACTAGTCAAAATATGGGTTATTACAATACTTGCTGAGCCTGAGGAACTCCCACTCATACTCCATCACTGAGCGATCACCTTGAGTTAGGTGTAGGAACTATTTCATCAAGTCATCGGTGTGAGTCTGCTTGATGTACTTCTGTTTGAACTCCGAGAGAAACTGCTCACTAGTCAACCTCTCTGGATCCATAGTTGCCTCGATCATCTCCCACCAATCTATGGCGTCACCTTTGAGCAGGACGGTGGCACATTCCAAATTATTACCCTCAGGAGTAAATACAACTGTCAGAGGGTGCAGACTGCATTTCTAAGCCACTGGTCGTTTGTAATAGGGTCATCATCCTCAGTACCGAAAAACTTGGTGGTCTTGTATATACAGAGTCGTTCTATTGGGGGATCATGGGGTATGGCTACTGGTTATGCTGGGGGTATTGACGAGGGAGGTGGTGCAGCTGAAGAACTAGTGAGGGACCTAACTATCTACCTAATCACGGAGGTGAGGCCCTTGAAAAAGGTCACCTCCTCAACTTTCGTATCTAGTGGGACTCCTCGATCATAGGTATCCAGGATGACACCCTCACTGATATTTGGTGGTGGTTAGGCATGACTCTCGTCTCTTCTATCATAGCTATAAGTTGGGTCGTTTACCATAGGCTCTATTTGAAATTGGAAAGAAAAGAGGTCATTATCGTCATTCCAGTTATTATAGTACTCTCGACTCCCTAGAGGGATCTACATGTACAGATATTGACTGACTCTAACCCGTAGGTCCTAGATGATTTATTGCTGCAACAAGGTGGACTTTAGAATTTATTTGTGTTTATTATTATTAGTATTCTATTGATTATCTTTTACGATAATTTCGGTGATTTAAGGTGTCTAACTTATTTTCAATTATTTTTTGTATAGATGGATTCCAAAAATCCAAAGTATTCCAAGGCAAAGTGTGATGAAATGTGAAGGAAGTCTCTTCATATCTTAAGAAAACTGGGTACAACCCTGAGAAGATTCCATTTGTCCTGGTCTCTTGTTTCTAGAGGGTGATAACATGATTGAGAGGTCTACCAACCTCGACTGGTATAAGGGCCCCACTTTTCTCGAGGCTCTTGACCAGATCAATGATCCTAAGAGGCATTCAGACAAGCCACTCAGTCTCCCACTTCAGGGTGTCTACAAGATTGGTGGTATTGGAACTGTCCCTGTTGGTCATGTTGAGACGAGTGTCTTTAAACCCTGTATGGTCATGATCTTGGTGTCATTAAGAGCGTTGAGAAGAATGACCCAACCGGTGCCAAGGTCACCAACTCTACCGCCAAGAAGAAGTGAGGAGCGTTTGAGCGATACTTGTGACTGCAATGATAGTTTTCTAAAATTTGCTTTTAATTTTGTTGTAGTTTTTGTATGGTATTTGGTCGGACCAATTTTGATATGCTTTTATGTGCTATCATGTATCGATTGAGAGATTGAGTTGTCTTTACTTTTTCTTGTTCAATTGCCTCCCAAGATTTACGTTTTTGAGTGCATTGGATTCCATGAGTTCCCCATAGGTGCTGGCAAAATAGTGAGAAATCTATAACATTGTTTTTCAAAATTACTTAGAATCTTCAACTATCAATTGTGTATGTCTTTTTATATATATAAAATAATAATATTTCTTTTATTAAATTTTATATTTTATCATAATGTATTATTTTTATAGGATAAACTATGTATTTAGTCACTCAACACAATCACTTTAGTTTTGTATGTCACCCAATTATTTTTCAAAATCATCACAAGCATTACGTTTTGCTTTTATTTTGATAATTCATCCTTAAAAAATAAATAAATTATTAATGTTGTATTTTTTCCAATACGACATGAAATTATCTTATGATATGTCAACATCACTATTAATTTTATGGTAAATTATATATTTAGTCACTTAATTATCATTTTGATTCCGTTTTGGTCACTCAACTATTTTTTCTTCAAAATTATATCTTACGATATGTTTTGATTTCATTTTAATAATATCATATGCATGACATAAATGTGTGATATATTGTTCTAAAGTATGTTTACTCATATATGGTAATGAAAGTATAATATACTTATCACCCTTAGTGATAATGTTCACAGTTAAGAATAGTGTTGCCTTTTGGATCGAGAGAACTATAATATTGTGCATAATGAAGTTATGAAGGCTACAATTTTTAATTGTGATAAAGTGAATAAGATAATGTGATGACCCAAGTTAGGCTACAATTTAAACATGAATTAAATGTAATAAATTCAAACAAGAGATAAAGATTATATAAACCAATGAATAATGGCTATAAGTTCCTAGCATAGACACATGCTTAATTTTGTGAAATTCATGGAATATACAATAGGTGTGTATCACTGAGTTTTTTTAGCTCAACATTTGAATTTCTCCATTTGTTGGTCACATGTTTTGTTGATCACGATGGGATAACGATATCATTAAACGAGTCTCAGTTAGGCGTGTTAAAAATATTCGATCCGTTTATCCGATGATCCGATCCGAATAATCGGATATGAGTTGTCTTGCGAATTTTGATTTTTTTATTATATAAATTCAGGATGAAGACAAGGTAATATTTGTACAAAGATTTTCAACTATTTGACAATAAACACTCATACCCCTACATACGCAGTCACGAACTCGGGACCTGAAGGATAACAACAGTCTCTTAATCACTAAGGTCACTTGGTTCATACTGAATTTTGAGTTTAAATATCTAATAAACCTTTATATTTTTCTAAAATAATCTAATAGTTCAGCCCATATCAATATTTAATTTTGACACCGTCCCTAAATATCGATAACATTTAGAATTGTTTATGAACGTTTTTGAAATAAATATTGTTAAAACAAAAATAAAATCTGCATGAATTAAAGATATTATTTTAGGGAAATTTTAGTTCAAAATGATAAAAAATGTTCATTATTTAATAAATAATTGAGAATAATATTCTTACCATTATCTCCTTCTCACTATTTGAGAGATAAAATTACAATATCAATCGAAGGAAAATTTCTACAAACCAAATACATCTTAATTTTTGCATTTTGCATTTTGCATTAGATGCTACTGCAATGGTAAGATGCTCCTTTTATGACCGAAAAAGAAACTTTGTTAAAGAGAGGGGGTAAATTGGTGATTAAAATAATTTAAGGACGATCGTGTTACTTTGTAAAAGTGAAAGGGTATTACCGGTTTTCCACTGAAAAATTACGTCTTTTTAGGGCATCTAGCTGACGTGCAAGGAAGTAGAGAAAATATAGAAAAAAACCTTTGTCGGCTGTGTTGAGATGTCGAATGCCAACCGTTGGATTAAATATAATCCAACGTCTCAGAAAGAAACCCTAGCTAAACCTAAGCTGAGAGCGTGGCTACTTAAGCTGAAGCAGGCCGCAACTCTCGCCCTCATTCTCTCATTTCTCCATTCTACACAGCTTCTGGTTGTGCAAATCCAGCTATAGTTCATTTTAGCAAACAGGTACAAATCTCTTTGAAATGTTAATTTTCTAATTTTTTTTGTTCTGATTTGGATAAAAAATCTTGTCTGATTTGTATCTTGTTGTAAGATTCTTATCTGTTTGTTTTATTTGGATAATACTGGTTTGTGTTGTTTCGGATCTGATTCCAATTGTTTTGATTGGGATGAGTTTTTTAAATTTTATGCTTCTATGTTGGTTTAAAATCTTATGATTTTAACAGATCTATTGAATCAAATTAAAACCAGTGGAAATCTTGTTAAAAAAATAATCTAAATGTAAATGTAACTTTTTTCTCTGATTGAAACTTTGGATTGATTTTACTGGAATAGTTGTATTTTAAAATATAGTAGCTGTACTTGAGTGGAAAGATCTCAATATCGCTGGTTGACCTGAGCTCGAATCACAGCGGCCACGTTCGTTGATACTGATTATTTTCAGTTTTATACATTGGATTCATTTCCTTTCTCTAAAATAAGTTGAATGATTGTGTATATAACTTTTTTTTTTAATTTTAACAAATGGATGATGCACTTATTGTTGGATATTCATAAGATATGGTTTTATGTTGTAGTTCTTGTTGTTGTTAGGCTTGAGATTTGTGTTCCTTCTCGGTTTTTTCATTTTCTCCGGCGAGTTCTATAATGGGTAAGGAGAAGATTCACATCAACATTGTGGTTATTGGCCATGTCGACTCTGGGAAGTCAACAACCACTGGCCATTTGATCTACAAGCTTGGTGGTATCGACAAGCGTGTGATTGAGAGGTTCGAAAAGGAGGCTGCTGAGATGAACAAAAGGTCATTCAAGTATGCCTGGGTGCTGGACAAGCTTAAGGCCGAGCGCGAACGTGGTATTACCATTGATATTGCCCTGTGGAAGTTTGAGACCACCAAGTACTACTGCACTGTGATCGATGCCCCTGGACATCGTGACTTTATCAAGAACATGATTACTGGTACCTCCCAGGCTGACTGTGCTGTTCTCATCATCGACTCAACCACTGGTGGTTTCGAAGCTGGTATCTCTAAGGACGGTCAGACCCGTGAGCATGCTTTGCTTGCGTTCACCCTTGGTGTCAAGCAGATGATTTGCTGCTGCAACAAGGTGAGCTTTAGAACTTATTTATGTTTATTATTATTATTGTTCTATTGATGGTCTTTTACGATAATTTCGGAGATTTAAGGTGTCTAACTGGTTTTCAATTATTTTTGGTATAGATGGATGCCACAACTCCAAAGTATTCCAAGGCAAGGTATGATGAAATTGTGAAGGAAGTCTCTTCATATCTTAAGAAAGTTGGGTACAACCCTGAGAAGATCCCATTTGTCCCTATCTCTGGTTTCGAGGGTGATAACATGATTGAGAGATCTACCAACCTCGACTGGTACAAGGGTCCCACTTTGCTCGATGCTCTTGACCAGATCAATGAGCCCAAGAGGCCTTCAGACAAGCCACTCAGGCTCCCACTTCAGGACGTCTACAAGATTGGTGGTATTGGAACTGTCCCTGTTGGTCGTGTCGAGACTGGTGTCCTTAAACCTGGTATGGTCGTGACCTTTGGCCCCACTGGTCTGACCACTGAAGTTAAGTCTGTTGAGATGCACCATGAATCCCTCCCGGAGGCTCTACCTGGTGACAACGTTGGGTTCAATGTTAAGAATGTTGCTGTTAAGGATCTCAAGCGTGGTTATGTTGCTTCGAACTCAAAGGATGATCCTGCCAAGGAGGCAGCCAACTTCACCTCACAAGTCATTATCATGAACCACCCTGGTCAGATTGGAAATGGATATGCCCCAGTTCTCGACTGTCACACCTCCCACATTGCCGTCAAATTTGCTGAATTGTTGACCAAGATTGACAGGCGATCTGGGAAGGAGCTTGAGAAGGAGCCCAAGTTCTTGAAGAACGGTGATGCAGGGATGGTGAAGATGGTTCCGACCAAGCCTATGGTTGTCGAGACATTCTCGGAGTACCCACCTCTTGGACGTTTCGCTGTGAGGGACATGCGCCAGACCGTTGCTGTTGGTGTCATCAAGAGCGTCGAGAAGAAGGACCCAACCGGTGCCAAGGTCACCAAATCTGCCGCCAAGAAGAAGTGAGGTTGCATTTGAGCAATAATTGTGACTGCAAGGATAGTTTTCTAAAATCTGCTTTTATTTTTAAAATCTGTCATGTTTTGTTTGAGACCCTGGTCATCGTTGTTGAATCTATCTTTAGTTTGTCTTGCTCAATTTCCATCAAAGCCCATTTCTATTGATGTTTTCATGAGGTGTTTCGCTTGCTTTGCTCATTAACTTGGTAGGCATTCAATCTCTCTTAGCTATTTGTTTTTTGTTGTTTGAACTCGACCAAATTCCAGTTTCTTAATTAGGGGTATGTATTTTCCGTAAAATAAAAAATAACTTTAGGAAAATATTTTAGATGCCGTATAGATCATTTGCACTAATTAATAAATTTTCTAAAAATTATTTATTATAAATATCAAATACATTAAATATTACTTAGATGTTTATTATTTTTAAAATATTAAAATAATTTATTTAATATTATTTATGTAAATGTTATTATCAAAAATATTATTTCTATAATTGTATGAATGAAAATAATAAGACTAATATATTCTACTAAAATAAAAATATTATAAATTATATCAATTCTTTGTTAAAATAGGAATATTATGATATATTTTGAAAATTATGAATATATATATATATTTTAAGTTTTTTTAAAACATCATTAGAGTATCATATTAATATTAAATGTATAAAAATTAATATTATTTATTTGATTTTAGGAAATTAATAAATAATATAAATTTTATTAATAATTTATTATATATTGCTAAAATAAAAACATATATCATATATTATTATATTGTAACTAAATATATTATTACAATATTAAAAAATATATCATATTATTAAAAATATTAATAAATATATTTTAAACATTTTAATAACTAATATTTTTATTAAAATGATACTAAATTATTATATTAATATTAAATATATAAAATAATATTATTTTGAGTATTTATGTTTTGAAGTGAAAAGTTTGAAAAATGACTTATGTAAAATCAAACAATAAGTCATTTTCCCAAAAATGCAAAGGAAATTTTGTTGAGCAAGAAAATGTTTTACATTGACCACCTTGTTATCTGCGAACCAAACACTATAAAATGAGGAAAACGTTTTTCAAAAAACATTTTACGTGAAACAAATATATCCTAAATCTTTATTTTAGTTATTATTTGTAATGCTTTGAAATTTGTTCGAGAGTTGCAAGTTTTAAAGTTTGGGACTGAAATGTAAAAACAAAGTTAAACAGGTTCAATTAATTAAATAGGAAGTTCAAAGCATTAAATTGAAGGAAATTAATATGTTGGGATCAAATTGGAAACAATTGATGAAAATTAGGGACTGTAATGAATGTAATAAAATAAAATGATTGCTTTGAAAGGATTTGTAAGTTAATGGACTTAGCTGTAAGACAACTGAAATTATTAAGAATCAAATTTACAAAAAAAATATTTTATAAAATTCTTGAAATATAATAAAATAGTAGTGTAACACTTACCTTTGTTAATTTAACGTTCAGATAATTTCCGTTCATAAATTATATGTTTTATAGATTATGATAAGATATAATGATTTAATTTTATTATCTAAGCCATGTTATAAATATTTTATTTATGCATTTGATATTTGAAAGTATAGGAATTCCAATTTCATAAGTTACGTATTTTCGCATTTTTATGAAATGTTTTAAAGATTTTAAATATGTCATAGTTTTTATAATTATGAAATTTAGGATTATTTTAGTGATCGAATGTAACATTTATGAACTTATTCAATGTCGAAAAGATTGAATTTAAGATAATATACGTATCCTATACGGTAAAAAGGATTTCATTATGCTAACAGTGTAATCAATTATATGAATCAACTTACTTTAATGATTAAATGAATCGTTGTTGTTTCTAGATATAACAGATTTGAGCACCAACGACTACAATTGGTTGACTGAGTGTTTATTGTTAAATTGTTAAAAGTGTTTAGAATAAATATTATTTTATAATCACTTTAACTTAATAAAATAATAGTATAATCAATTAATGGAATGATCGACAATTAGTTCAATTAAAAAAACAATATAATCAATAGATACTATTAACTTCTATTACCTAATAACATATCTGACTTGGCATTTAAAAAAAATCACATTAGTGACAAGCGATCATTTATCCCGTTACTTCCCGGCAAACTTCCCATTTCCTTCTCTAACAGTCATGATTCAAGCTTAAACATCACCGATAAGATAAACTCGGATAAGATCCAGGCTGGTCCTCCGGTGATGCTGACAGTTGAAAATGCATGCTACCATAGCTCTCCAATAAAAGCTGCATATCTTTTATGTTATCATATTGGAATGATGATTATCGACAAACAAATAAACATGATCGAAAAGGAAAAACAAATAACACCATAATTTACGTGGAAAACTCAAAAGGGAAAAACCACGATCAGAGGGAAAAAATTTCACTAATATGAAGGAATAAAATACAGAAGGATTTTGGTGAAAGAAAAACACTTGATATCTAACATTGACCCTTAGTATCTATTTATAGGGATATATATTTGATTACAAAGGAAAACTAAATAAAGTATAAATAAAGTTTTCTATTTTTAATCAAACTTGGTTTCCTTCTTTTCCAATATTTATATATTAGTTAATTTGTGACACTTTGAATTCGAGTCTAACTCTAACAAATCTCCACCTTGACATGAATTCTAAAAGTGCAAAGGTTTTGAGACAAAACACCCAAATTCGATATGACACCCAAACTCAACAAAAACAATTATTCACTTCAACGAACAAGTTCTCCATCTCTTCCACAACACCCCTCAAAGGGGTAATCTTCAGTAATGGACACCGACCAAATCCAAGCTTTTTCTAGACTTGGATTTAGTCTTTACATCAACATGATTATCATAAGCGCCAACTTTGCTCACAAATGTGTTTCACCACGAGCAATATCATGCACAACACGATCCCGATCATCAATGATAGTTTTATCTTCAAATTCAACATGTTCATGAAATTGAACTTTTTTATGCTTCACATAACCGTTCTGACCACGGTTATTTTGTTTAACAACGTTATTTGACACGGTGGATGAAACACCAACTGCATTATCTAAAACTGTTGAACTCTGTAGAACATAAAGCTTGGTAGTCTTTCTCTGCCCTTTCAACACAACAAGAGAATCCTTGCAAATTTTCATAGCTCCACCTTCACTGGAGAATTTGTACCCTTTTGAATATAGAATACCTAACGAAATTAGATTTCTACTCAAATTTAGAACATGTCTCACATTACCAAGTGTTCGAACAATCCCATCGAACATCTTAATCTTGATTGTGCCAATACCTGTGACTTTACAAGGGACATTATTTCCCAAAAATACATCACCTGTAGAAACAACTTCATATGTCGCAAACCAGCCACAATTAGGACTTATATGAAAACTACTACCAAAGTCAAGTATCCACTCATCACTTGTTATAAAGTTATCGTCAGCTGCAACTAGGAGTTCTCCGTCATCATACTCCTATACTATACTGACCTCACCAGATTTCCCAGAGTTCTGCTCTACAGCTTCTCTTTTGATTTTATTTTGCAGCTTGTAACACTCAAATTTAACATGACCTTTCTTTTTACAATAGTGACAAGTTTTACCTTGGTTGGAAGATTTCGATCTACCTTTTCCAATATTATCAGAAGAACGCTAGCATTTTCTCCCACTGCCTGAGCTAGTCAATTCATGCATCACCAGACCATATGTCTGGAGCTCAGAACCAGATACAAGATATTTCATCTTGTCAAATGAGTGCAGGCCATTGTAAACTTCTTCAAGAGTGAGTGTTTCGTGACTGTACAAGATTGTATCTCTGAAAGACGAGTAGGAAGGAGACAACGAACATAAGAGGATTAGTCCTAAGTCTTTTTTATCATGCTTCACTTCTAAAGTCTCTAGATTAGAGACAATTTCCTTGAATGCGGTCAGGTGCTCTTCAAGAGACAAACCTTCTGCCAACTTGAGCGAATAAAGACATTGCTTTAGGTGCAACTTGTTGGTCAATGATTTTTGCATGCAAAGTTGCTCCAATTTCGCCCACAAAGATGCATCTGTTTTTTCTTTCAACACATCCTGTAAAATTTGATTTGATAAGTGTAAACGAACCTGAGAAAGAGATTTATGATCCTTACGCTTTTCCTCATTCATCCATTCTGTTACCGAATTCTCATCAAATCCTTCTATTGCATCGTTGAGATCTAATTGTGCAAGATCATATCAAATCTTCACCTGCCATAGTGAGAACCTGGTGTTTCGATCTAATAGTGGAATATCATACTTCATTATTGCTATAATCTTGAACCCAAAGCTCTGATACAAATTTGTTATTGTAATACCCCAAACATTAGGTCAGTGACTAGATTGTAAGAATTCAAAATTTAGCGGTTTAATTTTAATAAATTGAAATGTTCAAGGATTGATTTGGGAATTTTTGTTTAGGATATATTATCAAAGGTTTAAGGATTGAAGGGAAAAATGGTTTTTGGCATGAAATGAATTTAAAATTCATTTTAAGGTTATATAACATGTAAGGAAAAGGAAAGAAAGGCCTAGAAACTCTTTTCTTCTTATTTTTCCACCGTGAAACTCCATTGCTAAGGTGAGTAATCTTGAAGTTGATTTTTCTTGCATTTTTGAGTTGGTTTTGTGTTTTTGGGTGGTATAGACGCTTAAGAAAGCTTAAAGATGATTAGAAGCTATGTGATTGATAAGTTAATGGTAATTTGTAAAATGGGTTTTTAAGGGAGTTGTTGAAAATTGATTTGTATTTGGATTTTAAGGATATATTTGACTTGTAAAAGGTCTTAATAAGATAATTGAGGTATTAGAAATGATTGGGAACATGTTTGAAAAATGAGTTTAATTTTTAGTTTTAAGTGTTCTAGTGAAAATTTTGGATGTTAAAGGGGATTTAATTGATATAAGTTGGTTGTGATAAGTGTTACTGAGTTTATGGGCATGAATGGAGTTAGAAGTATGAGATTTAGGTGAGTTTTTGGTAAAATTCGAAATGAAATAAGTGAATTATGGGCAAGAGTATCGGTACTGGAAGAACATTATCGATATTGTATAAATCGGATGAACATAATCAATACTAAAGGGGTAGTATCGATAATGGGGGTACCGATACTGTAATTGAAGAGGAAATTCCAGAATGCAATTTGGGTATCGATACTGAGGTAGGTATCAGTACCATAGAAGGGAAATATCGGTATTGGGTGTAGATTATCGATACTGTTCAGATTGAAATTTTGAATTAGGTGTTTCATTTAGTTTATGTAGATGCTGATTTTTTAACGATTAATTGAGCTCCGATATTCATCTTGGTCATGTTAACGTATAGATTCAATCAAAAGCAAGTGCTGAACGAATTGAGCGAAAGTGAAAATAATTTTTACTTAAGGCTTAAGTGAGGCAAAGGTGAGCGCATACTACTTTAATGTATTAATACAAGGAAAGAAGACTTGTGATGAGTCGACTTCCAATGATTTTTAACTAAAATAGAATTTTTAATAGTTATTTATATTTTTATGGTTTTATTTAAACCGTAATTCAAAAGCATTGATTTGATTTCATTACTATGAGTATATGTTCAATGTGAATAAATGATAATTTGAATAATGCTATGTGAATACTTATATGGTTAAAGCCCAAAGTATGTGCTATGAGAATTAGAGGTACAATTGACATGCCAAGAGTCGAATGTTCTACGCGGTCCTTTGGGACAATTCTATGTGGTCATTCGGGACAATTCTACGCGGTCCTTCGGGACAAATCTATGTGGCACTTCAGTGCATATTCTACGTGGCACTTCGGTGCAAATTCTACGCGACAGTTTCGACTGCAATTATAGTGCACAACCTCACAATACTCACATATCTTGAGTTCTTAGTGATATGTGTTGGGTTATTTAAACAAGTTAATATGAATTGAACAGTGCATAACAATATATGTTATTTATATGAAATGTATATTGTTTTTTGTATTCAATGTTTCCCCTAAAATGTTTAAGTAAATGTTTTAATGTTTTATTATGCTCATTTATGTCTCACTAAGTCAAAGACTTAGCGTGTGAGTGTTTTCACACGTAGGTCCAGAGAAGTCAGCAGAGTAAGCTATGTAATGCATAATACCTTTGAAGAAGATTAGATTAGACTGATTTGAATAGTATGTGATTTTGTTATTTGAAATTTTGTTGACATGTACTACAAATGTTTACATCGCAAATGCTATGATATGTTTTGTAACTATACTAATTAGAGTTATGTAAATGTTTTAAATATTTATTTTCATTGTCTAATATTAAGTTTGATTTTAATTAGTGTTAATGAGGGTTTCGCCACTCAAATAAAAGTAAAAAGTCAAATTTTAGTTAGGATTTCAAAGAGTCAAAGCATTAAAAAATCAATGTGACACATCGGATTCATATCCAGATCGAATACGGGTCGGGTATGGGTGGGGGTGTTATAATTATAATATCGAAACGGTGATTATCGACAAACAAATAAACACGATCGAAAAGAAAAACAAAGTACACCAGGATTTACGTAGAAAACCCAAAAGGGACAAAACCACGGGGCATAGGAAAAGAATTTTGCTAATATGAAGGAAGAAAATACAAAATGATTTTGGCGAAAGAAAAGAACTTGATATCTAACCCTTAGTATCTGTTTATATGGATAAATACTTGATTACAAAGGAAAACTAAATAAGGTAGAAATAAAGTTGTCTACTTTTAATCAAACTGAGTTTTCTACTTTTCCAATATTTATACATTAATTAATTTATGTCACTTTGAATTCGAGTCAAACTCTAATATTTTAAGACCGAAAAGGCAACACCAGTTTGAAGTAGGAATGGCAGAACGAACCAAACCCGACGGGGAAACCTGAAACCCGACTAAGTTCGGGTTGGTTCGGGTTTGAATAATATCGGGTCGGGTCGGGTATCAGGGTAAAATTCGGGGATTTTTTCGGGTTCGAGTTCAGGTTAAGGTATCCCCGCCCCGATTATATATATATAATATTTTATATTTTTATATTAATTATATATAATACAAACAAAACATTTTGGGTTCGGGTATAACATTTCGAGTCGGATTCGGGGACGGGGCAAAAAAAATCCCTGACGGGGCACTCCGATAAAAAACCCGACGGGAAACGGGGCGGGGATGGGGATTCATTTCGGGGACGGGGATGGGAGAGCAAAACCCGCCCCGTTGCCATTCCTAGTTTGAAGAGACCATAATTATTCATTATCCAAGTTAGTTGAATTTATTAATCAACACATTATTCATTGGTTTCCCCGTAATCTTATTTCAATAAAGGAAGAAGCATTTTTTTAATAAGACTTTTAAAACTTCTAAAAAGACACCAAGTAAATAAATATTTGGTTTCTGCTAATGTTTCACTACAGGAGAACAACATTTTAGTCCAGAAATGGTGTAGAAGGCAAATTGTCTGTACATTATTAGCATGGGAACGTATGCCTAAAACAGGCCTGCATGCATGGTGCAGCAATACTTGAAGATTCGACAACACGTCGTGCTGTTGTAGCTTGTTTTCCATGTTATGTAAGCAAACCCGCGATCTCTCTTTACAGCTATGGGGATGTCGGGTTTTCAGGAGCTAGGGTGATTACTACTGAGATAACTCAGCCTCAAATTAGAGTGAGATGTGAAATTTTTTATTCTCTTTTTCATTCATTAGAATATCTGCAAATCTATGATTGTTGAACATGTGTGCAAGAATGCATAAAAGAATGGTTAAAGAACTTTACATGGTACAACCGGGAAAGCTTGCCTATACATAAGTAAGCCTCGGACAGTATGTGGTTTTAAGCAGCGTCAACTACTTCCTAGAGTTCCCCCAAACACTTAAGTGGCTCAAAATTTCCTCAGTTAAGGCTCTTAAAATAGCCCCAATGAGGTGATCAGGAAACTCCAGGGAACGGCTGACATTCCCTTTCGCATGCTATGGTTTCTCTGTACATTTATGCAGAGAGGTTTCGCTGTATAAATAGGCAAGGATCACCAAGTTCAGGTATTGACATGTTTTGAAATTCTGTCTTTCATATTGCTGGACATGAACCTGGACGATATTTGAGGGTCTGTCCTTTCTAACCTTTTTTTTTCTTTTCACCTTTCAGAACTCAAAAGTATAAAGGGAACATTTTTTTTCAAGGTATAACACAGTTTCTGAGCTTGGCAGCCTTTTCTCAATTTAATTCTCTTTAGCATCTACAATACTTGAGATTCTTGTTAAGATTCGATCAGGCAAAAAAGACATTTGAAAAGAAGATTGTACTGGCACCACTTGGATTCTTTTCCTCTCAATTGTCCCATAGTTGCGTCCATGTTCACTTGCCTGAGACCATCTTTCCGTGGAGGTAAAATAGTTTCTTAATGAATCTTGAAATACATGGATAATCATCAATGCTTGCTAATCTCAATTGTTGTTAATAGTATGAATGGAGAGACAACTGGCACCAATACTAAAACAAATATGTGATTCATCCTCAGCTAATTGGAGCATGTCAAAAGTTATCTGATAATAAACATCGGTTTTGGCAACTTAACTGTTTCTTTAATTGAATCAAGGGAGGAAGCTCATTCTTCCAGTTGCAGGCCTTGTCAATATTCAAGTCTATAAAATCTATGGACACCTAACCATCTAACCCCCAAGTAAGACACAGAGAGTCAGCTGTCCTCTGGAGTTCCCTCGATCACTTCACTGGGGTATTCCGGTCACCCACTTAAGTGTTTGGGGGGAACTCTGGCTGCCACCTGACACTGATTCCAAAGATGAACATATGAAGCCATAACTATACTCTTCTTTATTCAACTTACACATATTATCATGATTATTTTACATACCATGCATCATCAAGGTTTCTTGCTCCAAGTCATTCATTCCCATTTTTTATCCAATTGTCTCAGGCAGGAATTTTCATCCTATTTCTTTGGATACCACAAGAATGAAGTTTGAGGATAGAGTTTCACTTTGTGCTGTTCAAAGGATCAACAGGTGGAAAAACTTCACCTCTAAGACGTCCAAGGATCAACAGGTGCAATATAATTGTAATGCAATTAAGAAAATGAGAAACAAGTTCCTGAAAATTTCATGGTAAAATAATTTCGATACAATCCTATGTCACTTGTGATACCCTAAATTTTGATCGGTGCAATTTGACTTAATCTCCATATTACTTCTTTAACTCCTTTTAGTTTTATACAATCAAATTGAACCATTTTCATGCATATCCATATTTCATACCGGCACACTAACAACATACAATCATCAGCATCATTCAAGCACATACCAAACATATCCGTATTAAAGTGTAGCATAATGCTAACACTCTCCAACGCAAACAACGTATCCCATGAATGGGTTAATATTCTTTTATCTCTGTAACATGTCATAGGGCCTGTAATGCCTAAAATCAATACACATGTAACTTCATTGACTTGACAATTCGATCGAATCTCGAAGGTCACATTAGTCACTAAGACGACCTAGATTATTATTAAAAAGTTTTAATGTTTGAAAATATCAAATTTAATAAAATAATTTCATACCCAAAATAATTTATTTAATAAATATCCTCTTTCACAAATTGATTATAATAAAATGGAATAAAAAATCATTACAATTACATTAATGACGATCCAAGACTCTAATCCTTTGAGTATCGATACGATCCTGATTAATATAACCAAGTGAAAGGAAATGACAAAGAAATAGTATGGTATAGAAGTATGGAAAAAACAGAAGCAATGAGCAAACATAGAACAATTAATCAGAATCAGTAGCTAACAACTCTTAATGATTTTAAGTTATTTAATAAAATATGTAAAGAACAAAGTACATGGCATTTACAGAATGGTGACAGAGAGCTTACAACAGATTTTGCAGATACAAATAATACAGTAGTAGAGAGCTAATGCTTGAGAAGCAATAGTGATAACAATTTTCCCTATGCGTTATACATTGAGAGCACCATAAAAGAATTAACTAGTGTTGTTTATGCAATGTATTCAACTGTAGTCATTTCAGGTCCCGTAGAAGCACTTACAAAGGGATTATAGCATTGATCAATGGGATCAAAAGCATATTTGCAAACTTCAGCTTGATTAGAACGTTGAGATACAACTCCTTTGAAGTCTTGGTCAAAGCGATGCCAACGTCTATCAACCAGATGCCTTAACTTACCACACAAATGAAATTTCGAACAAGGTTCAAAAGTATGTCTGTCATTTTTTTGGTTGAGTTGGACGAGTCATGTCCTTTTCCGTGCACATATCGACTCTTATTGAATTAGTAAATTATCGAGTCATATTGAACATCGTTAAGAGTCTTTGGACATCCAAGGTTCAAAAGTATATCCCCAAGCTTCTCCTTTATAGTGTACGAGTAATTAGATTCTGCAAGAGTTCACTTTAAATTTCTCTTCTGAATCGATCCGTTACTGATGTTTGATCCTTTGAGAACTATTTTGAGTATTCGATTCAAAACTTGAGATGATAAGGGGTTTCGGTAAAGGTTTATCAACATCATTAAGACTTGCTGCAACAAAATAATCCCAAACTTTTAATTTTATATACTTCCATTAACATTAGCAACTCAAGAGCTAAAACTAAGCAGAAACATGCCGTTAAAGGGGAAGAAAGAGTAAACCTTGAAATAATGGGTAGCTTTTAAATACAACTTAGGAACAAAAGTAGCTTTGAATATTTGAATCTTACACAACAATTCCATAGAGTACAAACTTAAGGCTTTACTTGGCCTCAGACGATGAATGAAAGGTCTCACACGACAGTGATCAGATCATCAGGGTCATCTACTGTCCTTGCTTCTCCTCTGCAGCGTCTAAATAATGAGATGCCAAATTAGAGTGAGATATGAAATTTCGTATTCTCTTTTTCCTTCATTAGAATATCTGCAAATCTATGATTGTTGAACATGTGTGGAAGACATGGTTACATCAAACATCGGAATGCATAAAAGAATGGTTAAAGAACTTTACATGGACTGTGCTGTTAACCAGCGTCAACTACTTCCTAGAGTTCCCCCAAACACTTCAGTGGCACAAAATTTGCTCAGTTAAGGGTCTTAAACTAGCCCCAATGAAGTGGTCAAGGGAACTCCAGGGAACAGCTGACATTCCCTATCTCATGCTATGGTTTCTTGGTATATTTATGCACAGAGGGTCGTTGTATATATAGGCAAGGTTCACCAAGTTCAAGTATTCACATGTTTTGAAATTCATAGCTTTGATGTTGTTGTTAACGAACCTGGTCGACATTTGGGGGTCTGTCCTTTCTAACCTTTTTCTATTCCCCTTTTGGAAGTATAAAGGGAACATATTTTTCATGCATAACACAGTTTCTCACGCTGGGAAACCTTTTTTCAAGTGAAATCTCTTTTAGCATCTGCAATACTTGAGATTCTCGTAAAGATTCGATCAGGATAAAAAAGACATTTGAAAAAGAAAATTGTGCTGACAGCACTTGGATTCTTTACCTCTCAATTTTCCCATAGTTGCGTCTATGTTCACTAGCCAGAGACTTCTAATACCATTTTTCTATACAGGGAAAGCAGTTTATTAATGAATGTTAAAATACATGGATAATTATCAATATTTGCTAATCTCATTTGTTGTTAATATTAGAAAGGAGAGACAACTGGCACCAATACTAAAACAAATATGTGATTCATCCTCAGCTAATTGGAGCATGTCAAAGTTATCTGATAATAAACATTGGTTTCGGCTACTTAAACTGTTTCTTTAATTGAATCAAGGGAGGAAGCTCATTCTTCCAGTTGCAGGCCTTGTCAATATTTAAGTCTATAAAATCTATGAGAAAAATTAATCTGGACGCAATACTAGACCAGATGGATTCTTGGGAAAGATTTTGTGGTCAAAAGTTGCATGAAATTCTGGTTATATATACTTCAATCCTGGGAATCATAGCAGCTGTTAATTGAAATCTAGTATTCCAATGAACCTTTTCCATTTAATGTCTTGTCAAAAAACATACACACTGATACGAAGACTCCTGAGTAATGATAGCTATTAATGGCATATATGTCGAAGTTACTTAGGCCAATACATGTGACGGGCATCGTTTTACTATCAAAATAATTTTGGCCTCTTAAAAATAAATAAATAAATAAAGAGAGAGTAGAGTAAGGAAGCAGAGTCGGTCTACAGGGACTCTGATGTTTTTGATAAAGTGAAATTTCTGATTTAGATAGGATGAGGTAAGGTACAGTTTCAAATGAGATTAAATAAGGAGTTTAAAAGTTATTTTTAAAATAAAAGATAAGAATTAAATAAAAGAGAATAATTAATTAAATAAATTTAAAGTGATTGAGATAAAGAGAAACTTATGGTGAAATTAGCATTGGGCTTCAGCTTTTGCCTTAAATTCCAATTGATCATCGAAATAAATTTTTGCTTCGGTTATTTGCCGGTTACAGTCTACAGGGTCCAACCCATGTAACTTGTTTTTCTCTCTTGTGAACCGATAACCTAAAATTTATTTTTGGATATCAGTTCTTTACGGAGGTTAACTACGACTATCGTTGTCAACACCAAACTATTTTATAGATCTGGAAAAACCCGACTTAGACTATGTTGCCTCAATGAGAATCAAGCCCGATCTCAATTTCCATTAGCGGACTGCCGCTAAGTGTGTTCACAGGAAGTCGAACTTGCTACTAGCCGATTCTTCCTCCCAACTATAAATCAGAACAACTTCCGAACCAACATCGACTTTTTGATTAAAAAGCATTTTGATTTTAAAAAGATAGGTCGATTACCAATCTTATTCCTCCAGAAAATTGAGAAAATAACTCGAAGTTATTTTAGTGCTTTTCAATCCTCACAATAGGAATTGAGTCATCGCTTCAGCCCTTGGCTATAGAGAAATTAACTAAGTATGACAATCATACGTAGCATCTTTGAAAATAAAAATAAAAATAAAACAAAGAAAAATTTTGAAAACGAAAAGAAAAACTTCTCTTAAAAATCAGAGAAAGAAGAATAATGATTTCTGAATGTGTTTTTAGGCTTGCCCCGAGAGGGTATTTATAGCCTTCAAAAATCCTAAAAACAAGGAAAATATAATTTCAAAAAATAAGAGATAATTCCTAAAGATAATTCTTAAATATTTAAACTAAAATCCTAAAAACATGAGTTTAACTTGAATTCGACTTTCAGAAACGTGCGACTGATCCATTCGTCATTCTAGAAGCACTGACTGGACCTTCTGGAAGGTACTTACTCATCGCCTCGTCAGATGCGTCATGCCCACTAATCCATCATTGATTCCGAAAATAAAAAAAACTACATCATTCTGTCCTTTTAGTGCAATTTCCAGAATCTAGTGTCCTGTACAGAAAATGAATCAAAACGAATAAATTAGCCACAAAAACTAACAACTAAGTAGCAAGGAGAAATTTAAAGATAAAATAATAACTAAATAAATAACCTATCAAATTCTCCCTCACTTATTCAATGCTTGTACTCAAGTCTTTCTCAATTAACATATCAAAATCACAAGTTGCCATCTTCAATTTCAATTTATTCCTCAAACTTCCAATTGAACTAAGTCCATGACAATTGTTGAATTCAAGCTACAATCAAGTAAAGACAGAACTAGGAAATTTTTTAAGTTAGCAAGATATCACAATTCTTTGCCAGCTTTAATGAAACATAACTCAATACCTCACAAAGATTCACACATATCCGCTCAAAGTGCTTAGGGTAAAATGAAACCGCTCAAACCAAAACTAATCAATATATTACCATAGGCTTGGAATCCAATCAAGTCTCCACTACTAAAAATGAACATAATGCAATAATCAAGGGGTCTTTAAATCAAGGTGTAATGGGGCTTAGGTTAGGGTAAGGAAAAGGCCATGATGACCAATTTAAGTACAAAGACAAGAGATTTACAAATTATTCCTAATCTTTGTAAAATAAAATAAAAGCAAACATATAAAAACATAAACATTTTTTCTTCAATATTTTTCTGCCTTTTTTTTTAGTTTTTTGCTTTTTTTCTTTTGTTGTTTTCTGCATTGTACTGCTGTTTGAATTTTTTTTTTTCAAATATAAAAATGACAAAAATAATGAAATAATAAAATAACGAACATATATAAATGTAAACAACTAATCTACTCGTCTTGATAAAGGTAGAAAAGAGGGATAAAAATAAAGGCTTGGGTTTAATTATGTGGTTTAAAACAAAGAAAAAGGATAAAAACTCAAAAAGAGGTTCACTAGTGGATATATATATATGGGTAGGCTTTTTGGGAAAAAGTGAGTTTAATTCTAAGTGCCCCTATCACATTAAAATATTATGTCCAATATGTAGTCTCGATATGCATTGTGATTACAAGTTTTAGAATATCATAACTAGTCCGATACACTCAAGTCAAACAATGAGCAATAAAGAAAATGTATGCTCGTTAGGCTTAAATCCCATAAGAAAGATTTATATGTACTGAGTCAAGTTCATTTCCATCAACAAATACATGAAATATCAATACTTAGCAGAAAATCACAAGCTATACCAATCACCATCATGCAAATTAAGTTCGATTAAAACATGGTTACAATCCAAAAGGAAGCAAGAGTATAAAGTGAATTTCAAGATAAACAACTAAAGACTCCAATACATCAATATCAGAACAACTTAATTCCAACCAATCAAACAAGTGAGCAAAAAATTTTGTAGCAAATTCTACCCCCTCACTTAGACCATATTGTCCTAATATGAATAGAAAAGTACAAGAGAATGAACATAATTACTCCCCTGATTTAATGGCGACTGCGATCATAAATGGCGATGGTGAATGAAATGCGGAGGAGGTAGACAGTGAAGGCTTGTTTGGTCTTGTTAAAATGGCGAAGGTGGCGCAAGGCTAAAAGTAAGGCTAAAAGAAAAAAAAATAAAGAAGAAGTAAGATTTTGGGGATTTAAATGGCACATGGGGTTTAAGATTAAATATGAAAAGGTTTTATTTGGTGGGGTCAATGGAAAGTTAAAATATATTAAAAGAAAATATAAAAATTGGGTGGATGGAGAAGTTTGGCTGGTCAAAGTGTGGAAGAATTAGAGTGCTTAAATAATTTAAAAAATATTAGATAAGGATTGGTAAAAGGGTGAGTTGGTACTCATGAGTAGTTTAAAAGGAAGGAGATTGGTTTTAGGCTAAAAAGGTAGTAAGGTAGGACCTACTGAAGCATTTGAAACAAAATATAAGTCCTCCAAAATTTGAGTTGGCGGCAGAACCAAAAAATTGGTTTGTGAGTTGCTATTGTGCACCTATGGGGGTGGGGTTTTGCTAACCTGCACCACTTATTGTTGAATTATGGTGCTGCCTCCACACGTGAAACATTGCTCTAAGGTTGTATATTTGATTGAAATTTGAATCTGTTTGGAGAAAAATAAAATAAAATTAAGCATCTGATAAAATAAAATAAAATAAAATGGAATGAAATAAAGTATGTTAAAAATAAAATGAAAATAAAACGAAATGGGTTGCCTCCCATTAAGCGCTTTTGTTTAACGTCGTTAGCTCGATAACCTATTTCAGACTATAGATTTTGAGAAAAATACTTTTTCCGCTTTATACTCTTTTTCCAACTAAGAACTTCCTTATGAGAAATTCTATGATCATATAATTCTTTTATTCTTTTCTTGTAGATTTTGGCATTCTCATAGGCTTTTCTACAAATCCTTTTCATCTTGTCCGAAATAATTACTGGCAAATTATCTTTTTTTCTCAAAAATGTGTTCTTCAAGTGGTCTGCCAACTTCTTCAAATCGATTTGAGGAGCCTGCAAAATAGAATGTAAAATTTTAGGATTTGAGGGAGTAAAGCATGAATCAGAATTAACCAAAAATATTTTCTCGAACTCCGTGATTTCATTTTCAAATATCTCCAATTCCCTGCATAGATTATCAATAAAGTTAGATTCCATTTAATCGTTAATGGGAGGCTCGATAATATCAACAAAATTAATACTAGCAACTTTATCTAGATATCACATTGCTTTGTATACATCAAATTTTACGATCTCACCGTCAAACTCCATTGTAAGAATTCCACTTCTTACATCGATTTTTGTATTTGATGTGCTAAGAAAGGGACGAACCAAAAGTATTTTTGAACAAGTACTTGTTCGGTCATTTGCCATGTCAATGACATAGAAATTACTGGAAATATAAGCTCATTTACCTTAACCAAGACACCTTATAAGAGTCATTCGAGATATATTATCGATCAATCTGCCAGCTGTATTGTTACTCTTGTATCCTTCAAAGGCTCATTAGAAAGTAGGTTATACAAATATAAATACATAATATTAATAGAAGCTCATAAATCACATATTGCACGTTTAATTCGAACTTTACCAATTTTGCAAGGTATAACAAATAAACCTTGATCTTTTAACTTTAATGGAAGCTTTCATTGGAAAACATCATAAATATGTTGTCTCAAATTCATCTTTTCTGTTTTGGCAAGCCTTCTTTTCGTGGTACAGAGGTCTTTAAGAAATCTAGCATACCTTGGTATTTTTCGGATTAAATCAAGGAGGGGTATGCTTATTTCAACATTTCAAAATACTTCCAAGATTCTTTCTTTTTAGCTTATTTGTCTCTTTTTACTAACTTGGAAGGAAAATGTGGCAGAGTTTCATAGGGAGATGGTGTTGGATCAGGATAAGAAACTTCTTTCTTCTTTCTCCGAGGATTTGCTTCAATCCACTTTTCCTTAGGAGAGTCCGCACCAGCTACTTCTTCTTCTACTTGAGGTGTCGAATTTTCTTTATTCCTTTTTGGATTTGCACTAACATCCTATGGGACTGGTTGTTCAAAAATTGTACCACTTCAGAGAGTGATGACGCTTACATTCTCTCTTGGATTTGGCTCCGTTTGAGAAGGTAACTTCCCTTGTGATTCTAATCTTCCCACGGTTTGAGCCAGTTGGCTCATTTGTTTATCCAATTCTTGTAGATGGGCCTCAGTTCGATTTTGGAATTTTTCCTTGGAAAATGCCAAACGTTCAACAATGGATTCTATAGAGGACTTTTATGGTTGAAACATTTGTGGGGGCCTTTGCTGATAAGCTTGATTTTGCCTTAGGTTTTTCCCATAGCTCATATTTGGATGGTCTCTCCATCCTAGATTATAAGTATTGGATTATGGGTTATAGGGTCTCTGAGAGGTCTCGGAAAGTTCCATACAACATTTGCTTATGCGCCAACTTCATTCTAAAGCATTGGACAATAGTCTGTCGGATGATCTGGCATTGTGTATATTCTGCATACTTTTGCTGATCCAATTTTTCCTGCAACCAAAGCATTAACTATATCAGTTAATTTATTAATTTTTTATAAGGAAATAGTAATTATCTCGTGAACCTGTTGGCTGGGTTCACTTGAAGTGCCAAACTGCTGAGAGTTGGCAGCCATTGTCAAAATTATTTCCCTTGCTGCAGCTGGTGTTTTGTTCACAAGAGCTTCTCCACTAGTAGCATCTATAGTTTTCATCTCCACTGAAAGCAATCCTTCATAGAAATAATGGAGGAGTGTTTGCTCGGATAGTCCGTGCTAAAGCTTTTTAAATCGCTCACAATAATCGTAAAGCGATTCTCCATCTTTTTGTCTTATTCCCATAATGTTTCTCCTTAATTCACTTGCTTTTGCTGATAGGGAAAAACTATCAAGAAAAATTCGAGTTAAATCAACCCAAGTAGTTATGGAATTGGGAGATAAATAAAATAGACACTCTTTAGCTAAATCAGATAAAGGAAAAGGAAAAACCTGTAGTTTTATTTGGTCTTCAGATACTCCATGAGGTTTCATGCTTGAACATACCATATGAAACTCTGTGAGATGTTTGTGTGGACTCTCACTAGGAAGCCCATGGAATATAAGAAGAAGATGAATAAGGCCCATTTTCAAAGTAAACGACTTTGTACCTTGAGGAAAAGTGATGCAAAGAGGTTGTTGTACGACATGTGTTGCAGCTAGGGTTGTAAATGAGATGAGACAGATCACAAGTTACTCAAGATCGACTCGATTAGGGCTAGATAAATACGCGGATCAAATGAAATCGACTCGAGTTCGAGTTCGAGCTCGACTCGAGTTCTTAACAAGCCGAAACGAGCTACTTGATATTCGACTCGAAAAGCTCATGAGCAGCTCGAAAATATAATATATTAATATTTTATTATTTTTAAATAAATTATTAATAATATTAACCATTTTGTATTGATTTTTTTAAATACAATAATATTTTCATGTATTTAAGGTTCAGGTTTGAGTTTGAGTTTAAGTCTTCAATCGAGTTAAGTTTAAGATTTTTTTTATTTCGAGCCTTTTCGAGCTGCTCACGAACTTCAGTTTAGGATTTCGAGTTTAAGTCGAGCTCCATTTCATATTTTTCGAGTCGAGTCGAGCTCAGTAAAACTCGAGCTCGACTCAGCTCGTTTACACCCCTAGCTGCAGCTAAATGACGAATTGTTTGATATGCTATTGGTTCTAGTATATTGTCAGTGCCTAGTGTATATTCAGTTATCGGTTAATATTTTGTATTAAAGGAAGATGATCCTTCCGGATTCAATTCCGGTTATGATTGCTCCGATTATTCCTGTTGTCGTTTCCTTCTTTTTTCTCGAAGCGTTTTTGCGTGAATTCTTCTGGCTCATGCTTCGATTTCTGGATCAAATTCTACCAAATCACCTGGATTACTTCTGGTCATAAATAAAAAAGAAACAACTTTATCAGTTACTTTAGCCGAAGTCCCCGGTAACAGAGCCAATTTTGACAGACATAATTTTACTATCAAAATAATTTCGACTTCTTAAAAATAAATAAATAAAGATAGAGAGTAGAGTAGGGAAACAGGGTCAGTGCACAAGGACTCTAGTGTTTCTGATGAAGTGATCTTTCTGACTTAGATAAGGATGAGATAAGGTAGAGTTTTGGATGAGATTAAATAGGGGGTTTAAAAGTTGTTTTTAAAATAAAAGATAAGAATTAAATAAAAGAAAATAAATAATTAAATAAATTTAAAGTGACTGAGATAAAGAGAAACTTATAGTGAAATTAGCCTCGGGCTTCAGCTTTTGCCTCAAATTCTAATTGATCCTCGGAATAAATTTTTGTTTCGGTTATTCACCGGTTACAGTCTACAGGGCCCAACCCGTGTAACTTATCCTCAAATTCTAATTGATCCTCGGAATAATTTTTTGTTTCGGTTATTCACCGGTTACAGTCTACAGGGCCCAACCCGTGTAACTTATTTTTCTCTCTTGTGAACTGGTAACCGAAAATCTATTTTTTGATATCAGTCCTTTACGGAGATTAACTACGACTATCGTCGTCAACACCAAACTGTTTTATAGATCTGGAAAAACCCGACTCAGACTATGTTGTCTTAATGAGAATCAAGCTAGATCTCAATTTCCCTTAGCGGATCTCCACTAAGTGTGTTCTTAGGAAGTTGAACTTGCTACCAGCCGACGCTTCCTCCTGACTATAAATCAGAACAACTTCTGAACCAACGTCGACTTTTGATTAAAAAGCGTTTTGATTTTAAAAAGATAGGTTGATTACCAATCTTATTCCTCCAGAAAATTGAGAAAATAACTCGAAGTTATTTTAGTTCTTTTCAATCCTCATAATAGATATTGATTCATCGCTTCAGCCCTTGGCTATGGAGAAATTAGCTAAGTATAACAATCATACTTAACATCTTTGAAAATAAAAATAAAACAAAGAAAAATTTTGAAAATTAAAAGAAAAACTTTTATTAAAAACTAGAGAAGAAATAAGAAGAATGATTTCTGAATATGTTTTTAGGCTTACCTTGAGAGGGTATGCCTTCAAAAATCCTAAAAACAAGGAAAATATAATTCCTAAAAATAAGATATAATTCTTAAAGATAATTCTTAAAATATTTAAACTAAAATCCTAAAAACATGAGTTTAACTTGAATTCGACTTTCAGAAATGTGCGACTGATCCATTCGTCCTTCTAGAAGTGCTGACTGGACCTTCTGGAAGGTGCTAACTCATTGCCTCATCAGTTGCGTCATGCCCGAAGTCATGCCCACTAATCCAACCTTGATTCCGAAAATAAAAACTGTATAATTCTGTCATTTTAGTACAATTTTCAGAATCAAGTGTCCTGCACAAAAAAATAAATCAAAAGGAATAAATTAACCACAAAAACTACCAACTAAGAAGCAATTTAAAGATAAAATAATAACTAAATAAATCACCTATCAGCATTTTGAACCTTCTGAATTATGACTAGTGAGAAAAAAGGTGTGGGAGAGCTCAAGAGTCTTTGTATTATTGTGTATGTTTTTTACAAGACATTAAATGGAAAAAAGTTCATTGGAATTCTCTTGATCACTTCACTGGGGTATTTCGATCACCTACTGAAGTGTTTGGGGGAACTCTAGCTACCACCTGACACAGATTCCTAAGATGAACATATGAAGCCATAAATGTACTCTTCTTTATTCAACTTACACATATTATCATGATTATTTTACATACCATGCATCATCAATGTTTCTTGCTCCATATCATTCGTTCCCATTTTTTATCCAGTTGTCTCAGGAGTTATCACATATTTCTTGGGAGACCACAAGATTGAAGCTTGAGGATAGAGTTTCACTATATATTTTTCACTGAATCTCCATGTTATTTCTTTAACTCCTTTAGTCTTATACAATCAAATTAAACCATTTTCATGCATATCCTTATTTTGTACCAACATACTAACAACATGCAATCATCAACATCATTCAAACACATTTCAAACATAAAATAAAATTCCAATTTCCCTTTAAACACAATCAATAAAATCTATCCTTTATGAAGGCTCACATTGCCTTTAAATCAAGTATAAAAATCCATTATTATATGCTCAAAAGCTTAGCCTTGCTTTAGATAACTTTTCTTGTTACTTCATGTTTAATAATCGGGTAAAGAAAATAGAAAGAACATAATAATTTTAACGAGGTTCAACAATGTGCTTACGTCATCGGTGCCCTAGACGGCGTTAGAATTTTTATTCAATTCAATGTCTCATATGTTTAGGTTTCATCTTCTTTTATAATAAATAAACCTTGGTACATATTTACAAAAATAACCCTATACCATACTACGGGTCCGTAGCCCCCGCACCCCAACCCACATAATCGTAACCCTCACTACGAGACTTTCTCGGTATATTTATGAGCCATACCTAAAAAATCTCCACATTGGCGAACATCCTGCCCCTTAGGAAACACTCAATGTGGGTTGGGTTACCTTACTTCTTTAACAACTCCAAACACTCAACAAGTCCAAGCAATACATGAACTTGTATATCGTAACTGGCTTGGTGAACATACCAACGACATTCTCATCAGTATGTACCTTCTGAAACAAAATCTCTCCAGATGCAACCAACTCTTTGATCTTGTGAAACCTTACATCAATATGCTTAGTTCTAGCACGATATACCTGATTCTTAGTCAAGTGAATAGTACTTTAATTGTCACAAAGCAACTAAACTCCACCTTGCTGAACTCCCAACTCCTTCACTAAACCAATAAGCCATAAAGCTTATTTTACAGCTTCAGCCGCTGCCATGTATTCAGCTTCAGTTGTAGATAATGCCACAACAAATTGAACAATAGACTTCCAACAAATAGGCCCTCCACCAAGAGTAAAGACATATCCAAGAGTAAAGGCATACCCTATCGTAGATCTTCTATTATCCAAGTCACTCGCATAGTCTGAATCCACATATCCTACAACCAAAGGATTATCCCACTGACGACCAAAAACAATTACATATCCCATAGTACCCTTTAAGTACCTAAAGATCTACTTAATTGCTTCCTAATGTTGCTTACCAGGTTTAGACATGTACTTACAAACTTGACTAACAACATGAGCTAAATCAGGACGAGTACATACCATTGCATACATCAAGCAGCCAACAACATTAGAATACATACTTTTTCCATATCTTCAGCTTCCTTATCTGTCTTAGGGCACTGTTCTGATGAGAGCTTAAAATGATTCGCCAATGGAGTGCTCACTGGTTTTGCGCTGCTCATCGCAAACCTTTCTAGCTTTTTCTCAACATAACCCCGTTAAGATAGCCACAGTTTCCTTGAGTCTCTGTCACTGCAAATTCCCATTCCAAGAATTTTCTTTGCAGCACCTAAATTTTTCATATCAAATTTCTGACTCAATAAAGTTTTCAAACTGATAACGTCATCCATGTTCTTCATAGAAATTAACATATCATCAACATATAGTAACAAAAAAAATAAAAGAACCATCATCAAGGATCTTAACATAGACACAACAATCATACTCACATCTCTTGTAGCCAATCTTGATCATATTCGTCCGTCTCACCTTGTCTCTGGCAAGACTATAATCTTGTAAATCATCCGTAGCGGAACCACTAAAATTCGGTTGAGAAGTTTCTATTTTCTCAACTGGAAACTGCTCGAAATCCACCACTATCATGTCTTTCTTCTGTTGTAACATGGGTTGTTCATAAAAAAAAACATCTCTATTGATCACAATTTTCTTCGCAATTGGATCCCATAACTTGAATCCTTTGATACCTTTCTTGTAACCCAAAAAAATGAACTCATTTGATTTTGCATCAAGTTTGAATCTCTCATCAGCAAGTACATGCACATAATCAGGACAACCAAAAATCCGTAAGTGATCAAAAGTAACATCATGATCAGTCCATACCTCTTCTGCAACTTTCCCATCCATTGATGCTCTTGGTGATCTATTGATAAGATAACACGCCATGTTAGTCGGCTCAACCCAGAAGTATTTGGGAACCCCCACATTCAAACGCAAACATCTAGCTCTTTCATTCAACGAGCTGTTCATCCATTCCGCAACACCATTCTGTTGTGGTGTCTTGTGCACTATAAAATGCCTCTTAATCCCATGCTCCTTACAGAAATTTAGAAACTATGAATCTGTGTACTCTGTACCATTTTCAGACCACAAACACTTGATTTTTCATCATGTTTAGTTTTCTACCTCAGCTTTCCACAGCTTGAACTTCTCAAAAACATCAGACTTCTGTTTCAAAAATACACCCAAACTTTCCGTGAAAAATCGTCAATAAAAGTATCATAATACCTAGATCCACCTAAAGACGATGCCGTGGAATACGTCCATACATCAGAATGCACATAATCAAGAATCCCTTCAGTTGTGTGATTTCCAGTCTTGAAATGAACTTTAGTCTGTTTACCAAGAACACAATACTTGCAAAAATCAAGCTTATAACTTTTAACACCATGCAACATATTTCTTTTATGTAATTCAGTTATACCACGTTCACTAAGATGAGCAAGAAGCATATGCCACAGTTTGGTAGTATCATCATAGGACTCAACAGAATGAACTCCACCTACAACGGTACTCCCTAACAATCTATAAATATTCCCTACAGTCATTTTTCCTTTCATCACAGTCAAAACTTCTTTAACAATTCGAATGGTTTCCCTATCCTCATCAGCCTTAGGGATAAAACCTTTATTATGCAAAGTGCCCAAAGAAATCAAATTCTTCTTCAAATCTGGGATATGCCAAACACCACAAAATGTCCAAACAGAACCATCATACATATTAATTCTAACATCATCAATACCAACAATATTGCAATGTCGATCATCACCCAAATAGACAGAACCAGAATTAACCGACCTGTATGACGAAAAATATTCCCTATTTGGCGTGATGTGATAAGAACATCCAGAATCAAGAATCCAAGCATCCATCAATTGAGTCGTTGAAATTGAGAGCATATCACCATCACTGCAATCAGAATTTCCATCCTCGACCACATTCACAAACTTGGATGAGTCATCACGCTTCTCATCAGTATGCTTTTTCAACTTCGGACAATCTCGCTTCATATGTCCCACCTCCTTGCACTTGTAATAATGAATTGTCTTATTATCCCTAGATTTGGATCTAAAAATCTACTTCCCAAACCATACCTTCTCTGGCTTCCGTCCATGGTCTCGATTACCCTTAACATATAAGCTATCAGCTTGAGAGTTTTCCCATGCATTCTGCTTCAGCTGGTTATGAGCCAACAAAGCTGCAGTAATGTCCTCAACTTTGATAGTCTCTTTCCCATATGTAAGAGTAGTCACCATATGTTCGTAAGAGGGAGGCAACGAACATAACAGAATTATCGCTTTGTCTTCATTCTCAATTTTTACATCAAGCCGAGCCAAATCATAAACGATTTGATTGAAGACATTCACGTGTTGCGCCAAATCATGATCATCCTACATCTTCAGTCCATACAGTCGTTGTTTTAGATACGATTTAGTCATTAAGGATTTGGACATAAACTGACTTTCCAACTTCTTCCAAATTTCATCTAGAGACGACAGATGTATGACGTGATACATGACCTCGTCTGCCAAATATAATTGTATGGTTCTTACCGCTCGCTGTTGTAATTATTCCCAATCTTCCTCCTCCATCGACGCCGACTTTGTAGGTCGCAAAGCCTTCAGGATGCCTTGCTACGCCAACAGATCATTCACCTTTGTTTTCCATAATCCGAAGTTACCATGACCATCGAATTTTGCAACTTCGAATTTGGCTCCTGACATCTGATACCAATTGTTGAATAATCGGGTAAAGAAAATAGAAAGAACACAAGAATTTAACGAGGTTCAGCAATGTGCTTACGTCCTCGATGCCCTAGATGGCGCTAGAATTTTTATTCAATTCAATGTCTCATAGGTTTAGGTTACATCTCCTTTTATAATAAATAAACCCTGATACATATTTACAAAAATAACCCTGTATCATACCGCGGGGCCACAGCCCCTGCACCCTCAACCCACATAATCGTAACCCCCACTACGAGACTTTCTCGATATATTTATGATCCATACCTAAGACTTCACACTCCTCAAGATGCAATACTTTTTCTTTTGTGGTAAAAAAAATACACGTGTAACTTCATTGACGTGACTCAAATGTTACGATCGAATCCTGAAGATCACACTAGTCACTAAAATGACCTAGATTATTATTAAAGTTTTAATGTTTGAAAATAAAAAAATTTAATAAAAATAATTTCATACCCAAAATAATTTATTTAATAAATATCCTCTTCTATAAATTGATTATAATAAAATGGAATAAAAATCATTACAATTACGTTAAAGACGATCCAAGACTCTGATCCTTTGAGTATTGATACAGTCCTTGACAACACGTTGTTTTGATTTCAAATAAATATTCCTTAATCTCAATAAAAATAAAATAAAATAGAATAATATAGAGAGAATAAGGGTCGATCCGCAGGGACTATGTAGATTGCCGATGAAGTAGTTTTTGATTATGGACTGGGCGAAAATTGCAAGTAAAAGTAAAAGGGATGAGGGGCTTTGTTTCTGAAATAAAAAGAAAATAAAAATTAAACGAGTGTAGATTTAATTTGAGAATCAAATAATAAATATCAGTCTCAGGTTTTCGCTTTGCCTCAAATTCCATTGATCATCGACTAAGATTTTAGCTTCAGATTCATACTGATTATAGTCTACAGAGCCCAATTTTATAACTTGTTTTTCTCTCAAATGAACCAACAATCTAAACCATTCTTTGATTATAAGTCTTTATGTGGACTAATCGCGACAATCTTTAGTAGAGCCAACTCAGTTAAAAAGCTTTGGAAAAACCATACTCGGATTATAGCGTCTCGCTGAAAATCGAATTTGATCTCAGTTTCCCTTAGCAGACCACCGCTAAGTGTGCTCACAAGAAGTTGAATATGCTAGAAGTCGGTCCTTCCTCCCAAATGTTAATCGAAACCACAATCAATCCAACGTGCACTTTTTGAAAAGAAAACATTTTTTATTATAAAAGGATCGTCGATTATCGATCATTGATTCCAGAAAACTGAGAATGATACCCGAAGGGTATTAAGTGTTTTTCAATTCTCACGATCGAAATTGAGTATTTGCTTCAACCTTTGGCTTATAAGAAAATTTGCTAAGTATGATAGAAACCATACTTAGCATTTTTAAAAGAAAAATAAATAAAAACTTTGAAAAGTAAAAACTTGAAAAAGAAAAGTAAAAAACTTTATAAATGAAGAAAGCAATAACAAAGAAGTTCAAAAATTTTGAGATATGTTTGAAGCTTACTGGGTATTTATAGTATTCTAAAATCTTAAAAATGTTGAAGATAAATCCTATGAATTTACAAAAGATAATTCTTAAAAATTGTTTGAATTAAATCCTAAAAATAAAGATAATTTCAAATTTCAAATTTGAATTTGTGGCTGAGTCTCTTGTCTTCACGAAAATGTTGATTGGACCTTCTAGAAGGTGCTGATTGGATGACACATCATGATCTAAGTCATGGTCACTAGTCCAGCCTTGACTCAAGAAAAATAAAAACTGCAGAATTTCGTCATTTTTAGCACAATTTCTCGAATTCAATGTCATGCACAAAAAATAAGAGAAAATACCAAATTAGCAACATAAACCGACAAACAAGGGGTAATTAACAATAAAATGATAACTATTAAAATCAGTCATCAGTCCTAATTAATATAACCATGCGAAAGGAAATGACAAAGAAACGGGGTGAGATAAAAAGATCAATATGGTATAGAAGTATGGAAAAAACAAACAAGCAATGAGCAAACATAGAACAATTAATCAGAATCATTCATAGTACTAAATTGCAGCTGCAACGCAGCGTAACAGGCACATTGTAACGGTTTTGGAGGTCACCGCGACATAATATTTATTGCAATGCGATAAGAGAACCACATCACGACTTTTGTGGTCTAAAACTGTTATGTAACACCGCAATAGGCAAATAATTGCACTGTAATACCGCAACGAACATCCAAATTACCCGAAATATAAAATTACATAGACAAAATACTCGAATATTTTGACTTAACAAAAAATGATATTAAATATTAACAAACATTTAACTTATAATGCATCTCTATATAATAATTGAAGATTGACTGTAAGAATATACCATTAAACAATAGTTAATATTATAATATTAAAATATGAATGTAAAATATATAAATGTAATGTTTTAGAAATAATGTGATTTTTTAGAAATAAATCACACCCGCAGCAGCCGTTCCGCAACATCCGTAACCGCGACGGACACCGCAACCACAAATTAATACTATGGAATCTGTAGCTAACTAGCATAACAAATATTCACAGACATACAAACACAATAACAAAATATGTAAACAACAGACTATATGGCATTTACAGAATGATGACAGAGAGCGTACAACAGATTTTGCAGATACAAATAATACATTAGTAGAGAGCTAATGCTTGAGAAGCAATAATGATAACGATTTTCCCTATACGTGATATATTAAGAGCACCATTAAAGAATTAACTTGTGTTGTATATGTAGTGTTTTCAACTGTAGTCATTTCAGGTCCAGTAGAAGCACTTACAAAGGGATTATAGCAGTGATCAATAGGATCAAAAGCATATTTGCAAACATTTTTATAGTGTACATCCCTTATGTTGAACATCGTTCGGAGTCTTTGGACATCCAAGGTTCAAAAGTATATCCCCAAGCTTCTCCTTTATAGTGTACGAGTAATGAGATTCTGCAACATTTTTAGGGAAAGTATAACCCTCACTGCAGAATAACTTTAAAGTTCTCTTCTGAATTGATCCGTTACTGATGTTTACCCTTTGAGAACGCTGTGATTTTGAGTATTCGATTCAAATCTTGAGATGATAAGGGGTTTCGGTAAAAGTTTATTAACATCATTAAGACTTGCTGCAACAAAATAGTCCCAAACTTTTAATTTTATATACTTCCATTAACATTAGCAACTCAAGAGTTACATCTAAGCAGAAATATGCCATTAAAGGGGCAAAAAGAGTAAACTTTGAGATAATGGGTAGCTTTTAAATACAACTTAGGAGCAAAAGGTAGCTTTGAATAGTTGAATCTTACACAACAATTCCATGGAGCACAAACTTAAGGCATTATCTTAGCCTCACACGACTGTGATGAGGGTCTTCTACTGCTCCTTCTTCTCCTCTACAGTGTTTAAGAATGAGATGGAAAATTAGGGTGAGATATAAAATTTAGTATTCTCTTTTTCCTTCACTAGAATACCTACAAATCTATGATTGTTGAACATGTGTGCTAGACATGGTTTCATCAAACAACATCTGAATGCATAAAAGAATGGTTAAAGAACTTTACATGGATTGTGCTGTTAACCAGCGCAACTTCCTAGAGTTCCCCCAAACACTTCAATGGCACAAAATTTACTCAGTTAAAGGTCTTAACATAGCCCCAATGAAGTGGTTAAGGGAACTCCAGGGAACAGCTGACATTCCCTATCTCATGCTATGGTTTCTCGGTATATTTATGCACAGAGGGTTATTGTATATATAGGTAAGGTTCACCAAGTTCAGGTGTTTTGAAATTCATAGCTTTGATGTTGTTGGAAATGAACCTGGTCGATATTTGAGTTTCTGTCCTTTCTAACCTTTTTCTATTCCCCTTTCGGAAGTATAAAGGGAACATATTTTTTAAACATAACACAGTTTATGATGCTTGGCAACCTTTTTTGAAGTGAAATCTCTTTTAGCACCTGTATTGAAAGAAGTTTGTGTACATACGTTCGTTTCATGCATGTGGAAGAAACTGTTGTAGTTTGTTGTAAGCTGTTAAGTTGTTAAACTTTAACTGCATGTAACCAACTATAGTTATTAGGGTTCGAGGTTGTGTATAAAGCTAGTGTAGTCTTCTGTTGTAAACAGATAAGTTTGTATTCTTTGTGCTTTATGAAAAAGTGTTTTTGCGAGTTTTCAACATGGTACCTTTTGTCGTAACTCCTGGAGCTATTTAGCGCTTCCGTTGCTTGCCAAGGTTCTTCGTTCTTGTTCACATGGCTCAAAGTTCGGTTGGTTATTCACATGAGGTTTCCAATTATGTTCTAGTGGAATTCTCTTCAAGAAATGTTAGGCCAATCACAGAGAAACGGATTAATGTTGTTCTTGATGAACGACCATTTTGTTGAATAAACATTAAATGTTGTTTTTAAGTGGGTTTCTTTAAATTTAGAAGTTAATGGGAAAATAAAATACCAAGAGTTTTAGTAGATGAAAGGCTAATGGGTGATATAGGAGTTAATGATATTTTATGATTTTTAATAGAATTTATTTTTCTATTTTTGGTATAGTAGTACCTAGTAGCTATTTAAAGACCTTGTTGTTTTCATTTGAAAACAACTCAAAAGAATACAAAATCACTTCGAAATAGTATAGAAGTTGTGGTTTAATTTGATTTCTATTTTACATATTGGTATCAGAGCCAATGGTAAATGTAACGGGTCAAATAATGCTACCACGACTAACGAAGGCGAACTATAAGAACTTGAGCTTTTAAATGAAATCTCTTCTCGGATATTAAGATTCATGGGAGGTGGTCAAAAAAGGTTTCGAAGAACCTACAACTACCATGGGATATACGACGGCTCAAAACCAATGTGTTGAAAGAGGCGCGATCGAAGGATAAAGCAACACTATACATGTTGTTTTGAGCCGTTGATGAGTCAGGCTTTGAGAAGATTGTTGGTGCAACTACTTCAAAAGAAGCGTGGGACATTTTAGGAAAAATGTTCAAAGGAGCCGACTGAGTCAAGCAAGTGCGTCTCCAAACTCGTCGTGGCGAGTTGGAAAATATGAAGATGAAGGATTCAGAAAGTATATCCGACTACATCACATGTGTACAAGTCGTGGTGAACCAGCTCATTCGTAATGGTGAAGCATTAACCGATGCGCAAGTTGTGAAAAGGATTTTGATATCATTAACCGACAATTTTGAGAATGTTGTGTGCGTGATAAAAAAGGTCAAAGTACCTTACGACGCTCACAGTCGTCGAGCTCTTCAGTTCTCTCGAGGCACATGAATAATGTGAGAAGAAAAAGAATGAGGAGACACTTGAGCAAGCACTTCAAACTAAGGTGTCAATTAAAGACGAAAAGGTACTCTATTCTCAAAATTTTTGAGGTAAAGGGTATGGCCATAGAGGTCGTGGATATGGTCGATGTGGTCAAGACGATAGTCACGTACTATAAGGAGAAGGGACAGTCAAGACAACCGAATTGGAGTCGAAGAGGATGCGGTCGATCAAACTATTTAAACATCGAGTGCTACAAGTGTTCCAAGTATGGTCACTACGCGAATGATTACAACTCTGACAAATGTTATAACTGTGGTAAAGTGGGAATTTTGCAAAAGATTGTCGAGCCGATAAAAAGGTGGAAGAAACAACCAACCTAGTATTGGAAGACGAAGCGAATAAAGGCTTTATATTGATTTCTCAAAATAAAGTCAACATCAACAATGAAACTTTGTGGTACCTCGACTCGGGCGCAAGCAACCATATGTGTTGTCATGAGTACTTATTCAAATAGATACAAAAGATTGATGATGGTCATGTTTCATTTGGAGATGTATCAAAAGTGGAGCTCAAAAGTCGAGGTACGATTTGTTACTTATAAAAGAATGACTTGATATGGTCAATCCAAGATGTTTATTACATACCAGATCTCAAGACCAACATTTTGACTATAGGGCAACTTATGGAGAAAGCTTACTCGACACTTTTGAAAGATTAGGAACTATGCTTGAAGGACAAGCAAGGGCGTCTGGTTCCTCGATTTGAGATGGGCCGAAATCAGATGTACAAATTGAATTTGAGAAGCGTGCGAGAAAAATGTTTGTGAGTCGATGTAGAAGACAAGGCATCGCTATGGCATCCTCGATTTGGTCACTTATATCATGATGGCCTAAAAGTGTTAGTAAGGAAGAACATGGTGCACGGGCTGCCGGATATGGATTATGGGGGCAAATTTTGTGAAAAATGTGTGCTTGGGAAGAAATCGAGAACCTTGTTTCAAAGGAACACAAGATATCAAGCTAAACATCCTCTCGAGTTGATTCATATTGACATATGTGGACCAATCACCCTCGAATCTTTTAGCAGTAAAAGGTATTTCTTTTCCTTTATCGATGATTTCTCACGAAAAACTTGGGTTCATTTTGAAAGAAAAATCTAAGGCATTTGAGGTGTTCAAAAGTTCAAAGTGATGGTGGAGAAGGCAACTGGTAGACACATCAAATTCGTACGATCCGATAAAGGTGGCCAGTATACTCCGACGGCTTTCATGGAGTATTGCGAGGAGTAAGGCATAAGGAGATTTCTAAGTGCACCATACTCTCCTCAACAAAACGGTGTGGCTGAGAGGAAGAACTGAATCATTCTCGACATGGTTCGATCAATGCTCAAGAGCAAGAAGATGCCGAATGAATTCTTAGCAGAAGTCGTGCAATGTGCGATCTATGTACAAAATCGATGTCCACATGTGAAGTTGGATGATCAAACACCACAAGAGGCATGAAGCAGACAAAACATGACAATTTCTCATCTCAAAGTGTTGGTAATGTTGCTTATGCACACGTACCGAATCAACAAAGAACGAAGCTCGAAAACAAAAGTAAAAATTATACTTTTATTGGGTATGATGAGAAGACAAAAGGGTACAAGTTATTCGATCCGACAATCAAGAAAGTGATGGTGAGTCGTGATGTGCGAGTAAATGAAGCAAGCGAATGGGACCGGAACAATTCGACAGAGGCTATCATCGAAGTTTGAGAATCGTCAGTCGCTACACCAACAAGCATACCAACAAACTCTGAAACTATGAAGATGAAGATAAACCACGACAACCCAAAATACGAAGTTTGCAAGATTTATATGATTCGACAAATAAAGTACACCTTGTATGTCTTTTAGCATATGCTAAAAATATTAGCTTTGAAGAGGCATTGCGAGACAAGAAATGGAAAACTGCCATGAACGAGGAGATTGAGGCGATTGACCGTAACAACACATGTGAGCTAGCAGAATTACCGAAAGGAAGTCATCCTATTGGTGTGAGGTGGGTGTTCAAGAAAAAGATGAATGCTCAAGGCGAGATAGAATGGTAAAAATGTGACTTGTTGCGAAGAGATACATGCAAAAGGCAAGAATCGACTACAATGAGGTGTTTGCTCCTGTTGCAAGAATGAAGGCAATTGGATTACTTATTTCATAAGCTGCTCAATTCAAATGGCCGATATTTCAAATGGATGCCAAGTCGGCATTCTTGAATAGTGTGCTCGAAGAAGATGTCTACATTGAATAACCAGTCGGGTACGTAAAAGTTAGAGAAGAGAATAAGATGTTAAAATTGAAGAAGGCACTTTACGGGTTGAAACAAACAACACGAACATGAAATACACGTACCAATACATATTTCAAAGACAACGGGTTCAAGCAATGTCCCTACTAGCATGCTCTTTACATAAAAAAAATGAAGGTAATGTGTTATTTGTTGCTCTTTATGTCGATGACCTCATTTTTATGGGTAACAATGATGAGATGATAGAAGTGTTTAATGGCACAATGACACGAGAATTTGATATGACAGATTTGGGCTTAATGAGACGAGTATTTTTCTATCACAGGTGACATATGCAAAAGAGATTTTGAAGAAGTACAAGATGACAAATTGCAACACGGTATCAACACCAATGGAATCAGGTGCAAAATTCTCAAAGTTCGATGGAGGGGAATGTGTCGATGTGAGTAGATAGCAGAGTTTGGTAGGAAGCCTTCGCTATCTCACATGCACAAGGCCGAATCTTTTGCTAAGTGTCGACATTGTAAATTAGTTCATGGAGGAGCCGGTTTATTCACATTAGAAGACATTGAAGTGAATCCTACGATACATCCAAGGAACGGTCTCACTCGGTTGTTCTACTTGAAAGTAGAAGATTACAATTTGGTTCGGTATTCCTACATCGATTGGTGTGGAGACATAGACGATCAGAAAAGCACATCGAGATATGTGTTTTTTATGGGAGATATTGTGTTTACTTATCTTTTAAAGAAGCAACTGATCATGACACTCTCGATGTGTGAAGCTAAATATATGGCAACATCTCGGTATGTATGTCATGCGATATGGCCTAGAAATTTGTTGAGCAAGATGGAGCTAAAGCAACTAGGTGCAACAGTGATTCATGTTGACAACAAATCAATAATTGAGTTGGCAAAGAACCTGGTGAACCATGAAAGAAACAAACACATCGATGTTCATTTTCACTTTATCCGAGATCACATGAAGGAATGAAGTGTGGAATTGGTGTATGTGGCAAGTCAGGATCAAGTTGCAGATATCTTCACAAAACCGCTACCAAAAGTACTTCTTAACAAATGCAAGAAGATGATTGGCATGACGGATGGTAGAAGCATTTAAGTTTATGGGGGAGTGTTGTTGGATAAACATTAAATGTTGTTTTTAGTGGGTTTCTTTAAATTTAGAAGTTAATGGGAAAATAAAAGGTAAGAGTTTTAATAGCTGAAAGGCCAAGGGGTGATATAGGAGTTAATGGTCTTTTATGATTTTTAAAAGAATTTATTTTTTTTGTTATAGTAGTACCTAGTGTCTATATAAAGACCTTGTTGATTTCATTTGAAAATAACTTAGAGGAATAAAAAATCACTAAACAATATAGTAGTTGTGGGTTAATTTGATTTCTATTTTACATATTTTGTTGTTGAAGCAGCAAGTTCTGCTGACGGTGCGCAGTCATCGTCTTGAACATCTTCTGACCGGAAAGATGAAGCCACCATCGAAAATGGTTGAAGATGATATTGAGTCTGTTATTGTCAATGAAGAGTATGAGGAGTTCTTGGCGCAGGACAGTGTGCTTGCTTCTTGATTGTTATCCAATGTAAGTTCTCACTTATTGCCTCAATTTGTTGGAGCAGAGACGGCTGCCACCATGTGGCTAACTGTTCTTTAATTTTTTGCTAGTCGACCTGCTACTTCTGTTATGAGTCTCCTCTATAAGTTGCAATCCCTCAAGAAGGGTGAAGGTAATATGAGGGTTTATTTGACTAAGGTGAAAGAAGTTTGTGATGCTTTGTCCTCGTGTGGGAGTCTCATGTCCCCAATGGCTCTTATCACGAGCATTCTAAAAGGTTTGTCGAGAGAGTATCAACCTTTCAAGGTTGCCTTAACTACCTGTCGAGATTCACCCTCGTTGGAAATGGTCAGTCATGCTTTAATTGACGTTGAAGCTCAGTTGGATAGGTTTAACGAGCAGTTTGATAATATAGCACTAAGTGGTCATGTGGAAGAAGTGGAAGTTGCATATTTTTTTTCGAAAACGTCTGGGAACTCTAGTTAGAGGCCTTACAAGCAGAACTATCACACTAATTCTAATTTCGGCGATCGTGGTGGTGGACGAGGTCGCAGCCGTATACCACTGCAATGTCAATTCTGTGGCAAGATTGGTCACTTGGTGGATCGGTGTTGGCACCGGTATGATCATGACTTTATTTGTGTTTCAACTGCCTCTAATCGGTTGACTGATTCGGGTAGTGCTCACTATGTTGGATACGATGCTTGGCGTTCAGAGTGTGGGTGATGTCCCAAAACTTCTCATCGGTATTCAACTGATGGTGTTCAATTCTCTCAGAGTCAAGGAGGGCGTGAGAAGTGGGTGGTCAATTCAGGTGCTACACACCATGTAATGGTTGACGCAAACAACATCGACCACAAGGTTGATTGCACTGGTCTTGGTAAACTTGTTGTTGGCAGTGTTTTGTTAGGAGTAGAAATGCTTGGTAAAACTGTGTTGTCTTCATCGTCACTAATTTCTCGTACTTTGGTCTTAAATGATTTGCTTCACATTCCCAGTATAACAAAAAATCTTTTGTCTGTCTCTAAGCTTGCTAGAGATAACAATGTCTTTCTTGAGGTTCATGATAGGTCCTACTTTGTTCGTAATGAGATCACAAGACAAGTTTTGTTGCAAGGAGAAAAAGATGGAGCCTTGTACACGTTTTCTGTCAAGAATAGGGTTCCAACTCGGGTGCTAGAGTTGAAGTAAATTCTGCTCAAAATGTTCCTGATGTATATGAAATATGCACCCAAGTCACGAAATCTTCTTAAAGCTTGTAATTCTGCTAATGTAAATATTTCAAAGAATATTAATAAGATTTATGTTGATTGCAATATGGGAAAGAGCCATAAATTGCCTTTTAATTCTTCTCGCACAGTCTATACTTCACCGTTTCAGCTTGTTTTTTCTGATATGTGGCGATCTTCTCATGTAACTTCGAATGGTTTTCGCTACTATGTCTCTTATGTGTATGCCTTTTCACGGCATACATGGGTATACTTGGTCAAGGATAAGTCACAAGCTGCCTCGACGTTTAGGTTATTTCAGAAGATGTTGAAGATTCAATTTGGAGTTTATGTTAAAGCTGTGCAAAGTGATTGGGGGGGGGGGAGAACATAGAAGTCTATCTACAGAGTTGTTTAAGGCTGGAATCTCTTGTCAACTCACCTGCCCTCATACGTCTGAGCAAAATGGGGTCGTTAAATGAAAGCATCGACATTTAGTTGAACTTGCTCTTGTGTTGATAGCGCAAGCATCACTTCCCATTCGTTTTTTGGTCATTTGCTATCACGACTGCTGCATATTTGATTAATCGGCTGCCAACTCGTGTCTTAGGAGGGAAATCACCCATGGAAGTCTTGTTTGGAAAGCAACCGGATTACAAAGAGATGAAGATATTTGGTTGTCGTTGCTTTCATCATTTACGGGTGTTTAATATGAATAAAATGGATTTTTAGGTCGCAGCTGTGTACCTTTCTGGGATATAGCCTCAGTCATAAGGCTATCAGTGCCTTACAGCCGGTGGAAAGGTAATAATTTTGGGACACATTGTGTTTGACGAGCTTGTTTTCCCTTTTGCAGAAACAAAGACCACTGCTCAGGCTATCCCTGCTTGTCAATGTATGCAAAGATCAAGGGTATTGTCAGTTCCTGTCAAGGCACAATCTTCACGATGGTCTACTGTGAGAAGTCGGATGCCTACTTCGGTTTATAGCCAGCAGCCTATAGCTGCACAACAGTCTAATCCAGCTGAATGTGAGGGTGATGCTATCGCGGAACAGGTCAGCGAAAGTAATAGCTTACGATCATATTTTGAGGAACAGGTGGCTCGTGAAGAACCATTGCCTAGTGAGAAACATGTTGATCTTGTCAATAATGCCAAAATTTCTACTGACCAACGTGTAGAACTCAATCACTCGGAGCCTTTGCCAAGTGGTTTTCATAATGAGTCGGTGTCCAATTCTGAAGCTGGTGAAGTTGTACCACAGGGCCCCACAAATATGCACTCAATACCACTAGAAGTATGCACTCAATACCACTAGAAGTAAAAAATGGCGTTTTTAAACCCAAGATTTACATGACTTTTGCTGATGATGTGGAACCTAGTAGTGTTCATGAAGCTTTGAAGTCGACTAAGTGGAGTGAAGCCGTTAATGCTGAGTTCGATGCCTTAAGAAAGAATGGTACCTGTTTTCAAGTTAAGGCTCATGAGGGGAGGTCTATAATAGGTTGCAAGTGGCTGTTCAAGTTAAAGAAAAATGCAGATGGGTCAATGTAAAAACAGAAAACGAGATTGGTTGGTAAGGGTTATTCACAGGTACCTGGGCAAGACTTTAGAGACACGTATAGCCTTGTGGTCAAGTTATCCACCTTTAATGTGGTGTTGGCGTTAGCTGTAGAGAAACGTTGGGAGTTGAGGCAAGTCGATGTTAACAATGTCTTCTTGAATGGAGACCTTGAGGAAGATGTCTACATGGAGCAGCCTCCTGGGTTTGAAGAATGATCGACTGACTAGTTTACAAATTGCAGAAAGCTTTGTCTGGTTTACAATAGGTGCCAAGGAACTGGCATTTGAAATTGGAGGATCATGTGTTGAAAATGGGGTTCAAGGAGTCGAGTTAACACTTAACTGTTCATAAAAGGGGAGAAATGGTCGTTTACGTATGTATTAGTGTTAGGTATGGCTCATAAATATACCAGTAAAGAGGACAGGAGATGGAGCGGAGTGAGCGAAGCGAACATCAACTGTCCTTACAAAGAAAGTCTCGTTGTGGGGTTACGAATTATGTGGGTTGGGGGTGCGGGGGTGCAGCCCCTGCGGTACGGTACATGGTTGATTTTATAATTATGTACCAGGGTTTTCTATTATAAATAGAGATGTAACCTAGACCTAAAATATCATTGAATAAAACTTCTAGCGCCGCCTAGGCACCAAGGACGTAAGCACATTGCTGAACCTCGTAAAATTCTCGTGTTCTTTTGTTTTCTTTACCCGTTTTCGTCAACAATTGGTATCAGATGTCAGGAGAAAAATTCGAAGTCACGAAATTCGATGGTCAGGGTAACTTCGGATTATGGCAAACGAGGGTGAAGGATCTATTGGCGCAGCAAGGGATCTTGAAGGCTTTGCGACCTACAAAACCGGCGTCGATGGATGAGGAAGATTGGGAAGAATTGCAGCAGCGAGCGGCAGGAACCATACGATTATGCTTGGCGGACGAGGTCATGTATCACGTCATGCATCTATCGTCTCCAGACGAAATTTGGAGGAAGTTGGAAAGTCAGTTTATGTCCAAATCCTTAACGACAAAACTGTATCTGAAGCAGCGGCTGTATGGGCTGAAGATGCAGGATGACCACGATTTGGCGCAACACGTGAATGTCTTCAATCAAATCGTTTCTGATCTGGCTCGGCTTGATGTGAAAATTGAGGATGAAGACAGAGCGATGATTCTGTTGTGTTCGTTGCCTCCCTCTTACGAACACATGGTGACTACTCTTACATATGGGAAAGAGACTATCAACGTTGAGGAGATTACTGCAGCCTTGTTGGCTCACAACCAGCGGAAGCAGAATGCAGGGGAAAGCTCTCAAGCCGATAGCTTATATGTCAAGGGTAATCGAGATCATGGACGGAAGCCAGAGAAGGCAGGGTCCTGGAAGCGGAATTCCAGATCCAAATCCAGGGATAAGAAGACGATTCACTGTTACAAGTGCAAGGAGGCGGGATATATGAAGCGAGACTGTCCGAAGTTGAAAAAGCAGACTGATGAGAAGCGTGATGGCTCATCCAAGCCTGTGAACGTGGTCGAGGATGATAATTCTGATTGCAGTGACGGTAATATGCTTTCTATTTCAACGACACAATTGACGGATGCTTGGATTCTTGACTCTGGATGTTCTTATCACATCACGCCAAATAGGGAATGGTTTTCGACATACAGGCCGGTTAATTCTGGTTCGGTTTATTTGGGTGATGATCGATGCTGTAATATTGTTGGTATTGGTGATGTCAGAATTAAGATGCACGATGGCTCCGTTCGGACGTTGAGTGGTGTTCGACATATCCCAGACTTGAAGAAGAATTTGATTTCCTTGGGCACTTTGCACAAGAATGGTTTTATCCCTAAGGCTGACGAGGATAGGGAAACCATTCGGATTGTTAAAGGAGCATTGACTGTGATGAAAGGCAAGATGACTGCAGGGAATATCTACAGATTGTTAGGGAGTACCGTTGCAGGTGGAGTTCACTCTGTTGAGTCCTGTGATGATACGAAAAAATTGTGGCATATGCGTCTTGCTCATCTTAGTGAACGTGGTATGGCAGAATTACACAAGAGAAACTTGTTGCATGGTGTCAAAAGCTGTAAGCTCGATTTTTGCAAGTATTGTGTTCTTGGTAAACAGACTAAAGTCCGTTTCAAGACTGCGAAGCACACAACTCAAGGGATTCTTGATTATGTGCATTCTGATGTATGGGGGCCTTCCACGACATCGTCTTTGGGTGGATCTAGGTACTATATTACTTTTATTGATGATTTTTCACGGAAAGTTTGGGTGTATTTTTTGAAACAGAAATCTGAAGTTTTTGAGAAGTTCAAGCTGTGGAAAGCTGAGGTAGAAAACCAAACAGGACGAAAAATCAAGTGTTTGCGGTCTGACAATGGTACGGAGTACACAGATTCACAGTTCCTACAATTCTGTAGGGAGCATGGGATTCAGAGGCATTTTACAGTGCGCAAGACACCACAACAGAATGGTGTTGCGGAACGAATGAACAGGTCGTTGAATGAAAGAGCCAGATGTTTGCGGTTGAATGCGGGGCTTCCCAAACACTTCTGGGCTGAGGCTGTTAACATGGCGTGTTACCTTATCAACATATCGCCAAGGGCATCGCTGGCTGGGAAAGTTGCAGAAGAGGTATGGACTGGTCATGATGTTAGTTTTGATAACTTACAGATTTTTGGTTGTCCTGCTTATGTGCATGTACCTGCTGATGAGAGATCCAAACTTGATGCAAAATCGAAGGAGTGCATTTTTCTGGGTTACAAGAAAGGTGTCAAAGGATTCAAGTTCTGGGATCCAGTTGCGAAGAAAGTTCTGATTAATAGAGATGTCATTTTTGATGAACAGTCCATGTTGCAGCAGAAGCAAGACACGACAGTGGTGGATTTCGAGCAGTTTCCAGTTGAGAAACCAGAAACTTCTCAACCGACTTCTGGTGGTTCCATTACGGATGATTTGCAGGATTATAGTCTCTCCAGAGACAGGGTGATACGGACGAATATAAAGCCTCCGAACAGATTGGGTTTTGAAGACTTGGTATCTTTTGCACTTATTGTTAGCAGTGATGATCCGGTTACTTTTCATGATGCCGTTACTAGTCAGGAAAACGACAAGTGGATGGCAGCCATGGTTGAGGAGATGGAGTCTTTGAATCACAATCGCACGTGGGAGTTAGTTCCCCTTCCTGAGGGTAAGAAGCCGATTGGTTGCAAATGGGTGTATAAGAAGAAACCAGCAGTAACAGAAAAAGAGAGGGAGAAGTTCAAGTCTCGTTTGGTAGCGAAGGGTTTTTCACAGCAGAAAGGAGTTGATTATGATGAAATCTTTTCTCCTGTGGTCAGGCACACTTCAATCCGAGCAGTACTTGCATTGGTGGCTAGTTGGGATTTGCATTTAGAGCAGATGGATGTTAAAACTGCTTTTTTGCATGGTGATTTAGAGGAGCAGATATACATGCGGCAACCTGAAGGTTTCACTCAACCTGGAAACGAGCATTTAGTTTGCAGATTGAAGAAATCTTTGTACGGGTTGAAACAGTCTCCGAGACAGTGGTATAAACGGTTTGACTCCTATATGATCAAGATTGGCTACAACCGATGTGAGTATGATTGTTGTGTCTATGTTAAGAGCCTTGATGATGGTTCTTTTATTTTTCTATTACTGTATGTTGATGATATGTTGATTGCTGCGAAGAACATGGATGATGTTATCGGTTTGAAAACTTTATTGAGTCAGGAATTTGATATGAAAGATTTAGGTGCTGCAAAGAAAATTCTTGGAATGGAAATTTGCAGGGACAGGGACTCAAGGAAACTGCGGCTATCTCAACGGGGTTATGTTGAGAAAATGCTAGAAAGGTTTGCGATGAGCAGCGCGAAACCAGTTAGCACTCCATTGGCGAATCACTTTAAGCTCTCATCAGAACAGTGCCCTAAGACAGATAAGGAAGCTGAAGATATGGCAAAGGTTCCGTATTCTAATGCTGTTGGCTACTTGATGTATGCGATGGTATGTACTCATCCTGATTTAGCTCGTGCTGTTAGCCAAGTTTGTAAGTACATGTCTAAACCTGGTAAGCAACATTGGGAAGTAGTCAAGTGGATCTTTCGGTACTTAAAGGGTACTGTGGGACATGGAATTTTTTTGGGAGTCAGCGGGATAATCCTTTGGTTGTAGGATATGTGGATTCAGACTATGCAAGTGACTTGGATAATAGAAGATCTACGACAGGGTATGTCTTTACTCTTGGTGGAGGGCCTATTTGTTGGAAGTCTACTGTTCAATCTCTTGTGGCTCTATCTACAACTGAAGCTGAGTACATGGCAGCGCCTGAAGCTGCAAAAGAAGCTTTATGGCTTACTGGTTTAGTGAAGGAGTTGGGTGTTCAACAAGGTGGAGTTCAGTTGCTTTGTGATAATCAAAGTGCTATTCACTTGGCTAAGAATCAGGTGTATCGTGCTAGAACTAAACATATTGATGTAAGGTTCCACAAGATCAGAGAGTTGGTTGCATCTGGAGAGGTTTTGTTTCAGAAGGTACATACTGATGAGAATGCCGTTGATATGTTCACCAAGCCAGTTACGACAGACAAGTTCAAGCATTGCTTGGACTTGTTGAATGTTTCGAGTTGTTAAAGAAGCAAGGTAACCCAACCCACATTGAAGTTTCCAAGGGGCAGGATATTCGCCAAGGTGGAGATTTGTTAGGTATGGCTCATAAATATACCAGTAAAGAGGACAGGAGATGGAGCGGACTGAGCGAAGCGAACATCAACTGTCTTTACAAAGAAAGTCTCGTTGTGGGGTTACGAATTATGTGGGTTGGGGGTGCGGGGGCGCAGCCCCTGCGGTACGGTACAGGGTTGATTTTGTAATTATGTACCAGGGTTTTCTATTATAAATATAGATGTAACCTAGACCTAAAATATCATTGAATAAAACTTCTAGCGCCGCCTAGGCACCGAGGACGTAAGCACATTGTCGAACCTCGTAAAATTATCGTGTTCTTTTGTTTTCTTTACCCGTTTTCGTCAACAATTAGTGTATGTCAATGATATGGTCATCACCGGGTCTTCAAGTGAGATGATTGAGGAATTTGTAAAGCAACTTAATGTGGCTTTTTCGTTGAAAGATCTAGGACAGTTGGAGTATTTCCTCGACATAGAGGTTAAGCGTACCACGGATTGCCTTATGTTTAGCCAGAGAAAGTTTGTTGTTAAGTTGTTAGCAAAGGCCAAGATGTTAGGAGCTTCACCAGTTCCTACATCGATATTTTTGCTTCGAAACGGGTCCAAGACTCTGATAAGAAGTTGAGTGATGCTATAGAATATTGCAGCATTGTCGGATCTTTAGTGTACGTTTGCCACACGCTACCGGATATTGCGTTTAGTGTAAGTAAAGTTTCTCAGTTTATGCATGAACCTCATGAAAGTCACATGGTTGCAGTCAAGTGAATTTTACGTTATTTGGCTAGCACATTGGATTATGGTATATGTTTTTACTCAAGGTCATCCGCTCTTCACGTTTTAACATTTATCGATACTGATTACGACGCTCTATTTTAGAAAATTATGTTTTCATAGGAGATAATCTGGTCATCTGGAATTCGAGGAAACAAAAAATTGTATCAAGATTAACAATGGAGGTTGAGTACAGGAGTGTTGCCGATGTTACCATAAAGGTTACGTGGGTTCAGGCCTTGCTTGAAGATATGAAGGTAGCTTCACCGGAGGTTCCAGTAGTCTGGTGCGATAACTCCAGTACAGTTGTTCTGAGTACGAATCCAGTGTACCATGCTCGAGCGAAGCATGTCGATCTTGGCATTCATTTCGTAAGGGAGAAGGTCACCGAAAATAAGCTACAAGTGAATTACGTCCCAACTGGTCACCAGGTGGCTTATGGACTAACTAATCCATTGTCACGTGGTCTGTTTGAAATGTTTAGAGTGAGGGTGCAAGTTCGAGTTTTTAATGGAGAGCGAAAAAGTAGAGAGAATATTGAAAAAAAGTTAGTGTACATGCGTTTGTTCCATGCACGTGGAAGAAACTGTTGTTTGTTTTATTTTTTGCTCAACAAGAAAAAATGATTATGAAATAAAACCTAAATGTAGAGCTTCATTAAAATATTTCTTAAACCTAGATGGAGGAAAAGAGTACAATTAGGGAAAGACACAACATTGGAAAAACACTAACCAGTCAAGTACACCATAGTGCGGCACTATAGCCGGCAAAGCCACTTCCATACCCGAAGCCAAATAGCCCAGCACTACACTTGAGCGCACACCACCAATACTCTACAACAACCAAGCTAGAGTGTAGTGGCAAAACCCAGAAGTAAACAATCAAGAACATAAAAATAACAACCAAGACCCACACCTAGGATTAAAAAACGAGCAGGACATTATCAGAAACCTGCATGCCTCTACAAATCAATAGTACAGGCCAGCCTGAATAAGCACCAGGAATCACCAAATAAACCCACCACGCCTTGACTAAGATAAAGCTAAGATGAAGCAGGAAGACCTTGATTCACTAGACAAGCAGCCTAGGACAGCTGCTAACGTTGATAGACATCTGCTAACTATTGTAGTTTGTTGTAAGCTGTTAAGTTGTTAAACTTTAACTGCATGTAACCAACAGTGGTTATTAGGGTTTGAGGTTGTGTATAAAGCTAGGGTAGTCTTCGGTTGTAAACAGATAAGTTTGTATTCTTTTTGCTTTATGAAAAAGTGTTTTTGTGAGTTTTCAACAATCTGCGATACTTGAGATTCTTGTTAAGATACGAGCAGGCAAAAAAGACATTTGAAAAGAAGATTGTACTGACACCACTTGGATCCTTTTCCTCTCAATTTCCAATGGTTACGTCTATGTTCACTTGCGAGAGACTTCTCATACCATGGATAACTATTAATGTTTGCTAATCTCATTTATTGTTAATTGTATGAATGGAGAGACAACTAACACCAATACTAAAACTAATATATGATTCATCATCTCTAATCCCCCAAACGCCATAATTATGACTAGATTCAGTTTTAGAATAAAATCCACTAATATCCAGTAATAAGACAAGTTTTATACTCGAATATAAAAAAGAACACAACATACATGACCCTAATTACATGAATCATACTCCGCAAACAACTCCAGTGGAACTCATTGACTGATGTCGGTATAAACACAAAATCAAACTCTTTAACCTAAAATGGTAAGTAATAGAGTGAGCTTTGGAAAGCTCAGTAATACAGAACTACCATATGAATGCGATAGGTCATCAGATATATGGTAAAACATAGATTTCCTTAGTGAGACATACATCAACAAATTCTATCAATGATTTCAGATTTCATTAGTTAAGTCTATAGTTACAAACAGGGATTCACAGTCCGAAGTAAGTATTCAAAGAGACATATTCAGAAGATTAAATTGGGGAGTCTAATGTGTTCCAAGAGAAATGTATACAGATCCTTTAAAAACATTAGTAGTTTAAAACATATTTTAAAACCACATTAATACCCTCAAACCGAAAACCACTATGCAGTTTCCCCATAACTGCATCCATAAAGACTTACCCTAAGCACACAACAAAGGTACCACCCTAAGGGAGTACCTTGAGGCCAATGGGCCTACCCAAGGGTCTCTTTAGGTCCGTAAGGAATTATCAGCTTGATCAGAGTTGAACCTCCGTACTCCAGACTCCTACCCATATAGTATCCAGTAGAAATCAGATTCAGTAGTAACTTTAATATCAAATTCATGATCCAATAAAATATTGTAAAAATGACAATGTAGTTATTTAAATCACATAAATGCCCTCCATCCGTACACCAAAATACAGCCCCCATACTAAAGGAGTGTCTTGGGGGCCTTAAAACATACCAAGGAATACCTAAGGTCCATACAGAATTACCAGTTTGATTAGAGTTGAACCTCCATACTCCAGAATCCTACCTATACAGTATCCCAATAATTGGTTCATACAGTAAATAGTAGATTCCATGATCCATAAATCAGGAACGATTATATTTTCTAGTGAAAATAGGTAATCATAGAGTACATATCATATAGCCATAGTTCATAAGTAGTAAAGCATTAACTTCGGTAAAACACATTTCAAAACAGATAAAACAATCATATAGCACATGTGGAACACACTAGAGGATTCAGGGATTTTCTAGAGATACTTGGAATTTATCAGGTAGGGAACCATGAAACTTTTATAAATTGATAGGGTTTCAGAAATAACATCCATATAACAAAGGGGTTTGATAGTTAACGAATTCATCAATCATTCGAGAAGTGATTTATCAAGAACATATAGTATTCAGATATTTTTTGGATGCACTAAATAATCAGGAATGTATTCATAATCTTTTACATAAGAGTTACTTGATATTTCAGATATGACAGGAGTGGTTCCATTATTCAGGCAATCAGAGGCATTTTAGACATTTTGGTTTCTTGAAGAATTCTTAGTAATTTAACCTAATGAGAGTGAAACAAAAAATTATATTATTTAGGATTTATATAGAATTATTAGGATTTCGAGTCCAATTAAACTATACAATCCCAACACTGCGATGCTTGCCAAACATTCAGACCGGGGTACTTCACCATTATTCACTTCTTAATACCGATTGCTCTAGTTGAACCGATCACCTTCAGAATCATCGTTGAATGGATCTTATGGAGACGAAAAGTAGTCCAATGGTACTTTAGGTCATTTTACACTTCAGGGGTAATTTGGTCATTTTCTTCAATCCAATCTTTCCATTTAATTCAATTTTCTGAACAATTCAAACATAAATAATACTCCAGATCTTTTAGTGTTTAGTTGTTTGTTAATAAATCAATAATTCTAGGTCTTGTACCTTCTCGGATGTTAGGATCTGATTATCAACGATTTTCTAAACAAATAAGGAATTTTACATATGAATTAGTAGTTTATCAGATTGAATACGAATTCTCATGGTATTTTCACTATCAGGGTCAGTCCGGACCATTTTTACCTCATAGGGATAATTTCATAAATTCTTAACCAAGTGATTCCATTATTAAAACATTTAACGAAAATAATTAGAATTTAAAGATCCTGAAGTTGTTTGCTTTATTTGTTAATCACTGAACATGAAATTATTTCTTTTCAGTCTTCTAATATCCTATATGTGTAATTTGAGTCTTATTCAATTTAATTATTTTTCATTGCATTTGGATCGAGTATAGAAATATATTAGGTACACACATGTAACCAAACATATTCAACTATGCATTAACTAATTCCAACATGTTCCATAAAGCATACATAAGGTAGTAATATATTACCTCAATTTTTAAGCCATAACGGTTAATCAATTAAACTCCATTTGGTCATCCTCAAACTTTAATTCCACGTCCCATAATGTCTCGGATACATAGCAAAGCTAATTACATTAGAAACAAAACTTAAATGTGAAAATTCGTATTGAATCGAGAGATAAAATGCCGAAAAACATCTTATTGGGATTGAATTTGGCGAAACGGACTTCGGATTTGGACTTAGGATGTCAAAAAACATAAATTATGACTTTTTAAAATTTTGACTTTTTGGTCAAAGTTAACGGTTAAAGTCAATAATTTGGGTCAAGGTCAATGGGTCAAACCAGTTCAAGTTGTCTCGGGTAAGTTCGGGATGCTTCAGTCTGGTTGAACCGTTTCTAAAAGGTTTCTAGGAGCAAATATGAGCCCCACGCGTACACAGTGACATGTGGCGGTGCATAACGATGACGACGGGTCGGGGGACGACAGCCGACTACTCCACGATCAACTAAACATCAAAACCAAGCAACATCAATTCTCAAAACCAACTAAATTCATAGAAAGCAAACGAATAAGGTCGAAACGGTTACCCACACTGACAACAGAGGAAATCAATGGTGACAACCCAACCCACCGGTTGGATTTTGAGCGCACAGAAAAGGGGAGATTGGTGGTGCAGGCGATGACATGAGACAATAGCCTAGGCGACCGGAATCGCTAAAAAATTGAGCGACGGGGCTAGGGATTTGACATAGATTCTTTGGATTTTCCACGACGTTTGGCAGTCGATTAGTGTTGGTGGTTGGTTGAGGTTGCATCGCGAAGGGTGGACGTGCCTGATGGGGATGGCAATGACCTGTACCGCCGGCCGGAGCAACTGTCGAATGGTAAACGAGGGCTCGAGTTGGAGTTGAATTGGTTTGGGGCTTTTATTCTTGACACACGGGGGGTTGAAAAACAAATGGGTTAACACCCAAAATAAATAACGTAAAACAAAATTTTAATACCTCCAATCAGTAACAGTGGCCTAGCCCAGTTAGTAGGGGCATGGTTAGCCACTCCATGAGTTAGGGGTTCAAAACACCTTAAATCACCCCTTATTTTATTTTTTGTGTCAGGGGAGCTATGGGATAATTATAAGACTGGTCCCTAAACTCTCTACATATTCAAAATTAACCTAGAAAGCTTTTAAAATTATTCATTTTGGTCCCTTAATTAAATAAAATAAATTAGTTATATTATATATTTTTTTTAGGTGTGACAATTCTCCACTCCTTAAAAGAAATTTCGTCCTTGAAATTTACTTGTGTCAAGGAATGTAGAAATTGAGCTTCCATCCATTCTTTGTTCTCTCAGGTATCCTTTACAGGTATATGATTCCTCTACTAGACATTAACCAGCTGAATAAGAGTTTTAGGCAAAACTCTTCCTTATCAAAATTCCAGAATATGAACACAATTCTCCTCGTAGAACCAAACATGCCTTAATTATCAATTCTTAATCAAAATAATACATGCTTAATTTCAATGTAACATGCATACATAACTGGTTTATTTTATACGAGCTGTATGACCTCAAGATTTACACTTTTACCAAGTATTAAACATTTACTTTGATCTCATACAGATCAAATCATTGAGGTACCAATCACATCACTAATTGGGTTTCATACTCGTAAAATTGGAGCAAGCATGGTTCCAAAAATTCTTTAATTTCGTACATCAGTGTAGAACTCTTTGGGGCATAACACCTTGTTTAAGTTTGGACCAATTACCTTATTCTCTAATCCACTTGGGTAGCATCTTTTAATATCGAAACATCACTTATAAAGTTTGGCTATGCGTTTATCATCACAGAACATTTAGATATAACCAAAACTCAAACCCAGGTTGGGTGTCGGGTTAGAATTTTTGAACAAGTAACTCATTTATTACTCGGGAGGTGACTTCCAGAACCTGGGCGAATGTTAACGACATTCTTTCCCTCAAAAATCAAAACTTAATAATCAGAATACATGAGTACACTTATTAAAGAATGATAACTTAGCATCAAAGTTTCGGCTCAGAGGAGTACGATCATAAACTAGGGGCATATAATGACCAAACATCCTACAACAGTCAATAGACCGATCTATACGGAAGACTCGATTCAACCTAAGCTCTAATAACACTAAATGTAACACACTCATAAAAATACGGGTGACCCGATCCGATCCGAGGTGTCACATTAAGGCCACCAGAGCAACCTACAATAAAAATCCAAGCAAATTTTAATTTTTTTTTGTTAATTTATTTAAAACTATAAAATAATTTATAGATAAAATACAAATTCAAAAATTATTTATATATTAGAATAAAATCCACTAATATCCAGTAATAACACAAGTTTCATACTCGAATATAAAAACAGGACCCAACCTACATGCCCCATAATTACATGCACCGTACTCCGCAAGCAACGCCGGTGGAACTCCTTTACTGATGTCGATATAAGCACATAATCAAACTCTTTAACCTGAAATGGTAAGTAACAGAGTGAGCTTTGGAAAGCTCAGTAATACAAAACTACTAGATGAATGTGATAGGTCATCAGATATATGGTAAAGCATAGATTTCCTTAGTGGGACAACCATCAACAGATTTTATCGATGATTTTAGATTTTGTTAGCTAAGTCTTCAGTAACAAACAGGGATTCACGATCCGAATGAAGTATTCAAAGAGACATATTCAGAAGATTAAATTGGAGAGTCTAGTGTATTCCAACAAAACAGAGAAATGTATACATATCCTTTAAAAACATTAGTAGTTTAAAACATATTTTAAAACCACAGTAATACCCTCCAACCGAACACTGCTATGCAGTTTACCTAGAACTACATCCGTAAAGACTTACCCTAAGCACACAACAAAGGTGCCACCCTAAAGGATTACCTTGGGGCCTATGGGCCTACCCAAGGGCCTCCTTAGGTCTGTAAGGAATTACCAGCTTGATCAAAGTTGAACCTCCGTACTCCAAACTCCTACCCATACAGTATCAGATCAGATTTAGTAGTAACTTTAATATCAAATTCATAATCCAATAAAATGTTGTAAAATGATAATGTAGTTATTTAAATCACATAAATGCCATCTATCCGTACACCAAAATACAGTCCCCATACTATGGTAGTTCCTTGGGGTCGTAAACTCTACCAAAGGAATACCTTAGGTCTGTAAAGAATTACCATCTTGATCAAAGTTGAACCTCCATACTCCATAATCCTACCAGAATAATTTCCCAATAATCAGTTAATACAGTAAACACTAGATTCCATGATCCATAAATCAGGAATGATTATATTTTCTAGTGAAAACAGGTAACCAGAGAGCACATATCATGTAGCCATAGTTCATAAATAGTAAATCAATAACTTCGGTAAATCACATTTCAGAACAGATAAAACAATCACATAGCACATATGCAACACACTAGAGGTACTTGGTATTTATCAGGTAGGGAACCATGAAACTTTTGTAAATTGATAGGGTTTCAGAAATAATATCCCTATAATAAAGGGGTTTGATAGCTAACAAATTCATCAATCATTCAAGAAGTGATTTATCAAGGTCATATAATATTCAGATATTTTTCGGAAGTACTATGTAATCATGAAGGTATTCAAAATCTTTTACATCAGAGTTACTTGAGATTTCAAATATGACATAAGTGTTTTAATTATTCAGGTAATTAGAGGCATTTTGGACATTTTTGGTTTCTTGAAGAATTCTTAGTAATTTAACCCAATGAGAGTGAAACAATAATTTATATTATTTAGGATTTATATCGAATTATTAGGATTTCGAGTCCAATTAAACTATCCAATCCCAACACTGTGATACTTGCTAATCATTCAGACTGAGGTACTTCACCATTATTCATTTCTTAATGTCGATTACTCTAATTGAACTGATCACATTCAGAATCATCGCTAATTTGATCTTAGAGAGATGAACATGTAGTCTAATGGTATTTGTTTCATTTATGTATCACAACAGTATCAAGAAATATCGATGTGCTTGATTTGGGGTTTCTAACCCTTATATACGGTACAACATATAGGTTCATCAATGTTCTCAGACTTATCCCAGCCATTCACTTAATTCTAAGTCATAGAGGGTACTTAGGTCATTTAGTATTTAAGTTTTTACCGATTATTTCAGAGTTTCTAGAGTATTTCGATCGTTTCAACGATTCAGATACGTACAATACTTCCATTCAGTTTAACATTTTCCTATAATATAGTCATTTCGAGTAATTCAAACATGTAAAGTACTTTCAGTAATTTAGCCTCCGGGTGTTCGTTCAGGAAATAAAAATTCTAGGTCATTTTGATATTCGAGGTTGATTTATTTATTTTGGAGCTTGAGGGTATTTAGTCATTCCAGGGCTTGGAGGTACTTTAGGTCATTTTACAGTTCATGGATATTTTGGTCATTTTCTTCAATCCATTATTTCTATTTAATTCAATTTTTTGAACAATTCAAACATAAATAATACTCGCGATGTTTTAGTCTTTATTTGTTTACTGATAAATCAATAATTCTAGGTCTTGTAACTTTTCGGATGTTAGGATCTGATTATCAGAGATTTTCTGAACATATCTGGAATTTAACAAGTGAATCAGTAGTTTTTCGGATTAAATACAAATTCTCAGGGTACTTTCACTATCAGGGTCAGTCCATACCATTTTTACCTCATAGGGGTAATTTTATAATTTCTTAACCAAGTGATTCTGGTATTAAAACTTTTAACGAAAATAATTAGAATTTAAAGATTCTGAAGTTGATTGCTTTATCGGATAATCACTGATACTGAAATTATTTCTTATCATTCTTATTGTGTCCTGTACATGTAACTTGAGTCTTATTCATTTTAATTACTTTTCATCGCATTTGGATCAAGTATAGAAATATATTATTTACACACATGTAACCAAACATATTCATCTGTGCATTAACTAATGTCATAATGTTTCATAAAACATACATAAGGTAGTAATATATTACCTTGATTTTCGAGCCATAATAGTTAACCAATTAAACTCCATTTGACCGCCCTCAAACTTTAATTTCATGTCCCATAATGTCTCGGATACATGGCAAAACCAATTATATTAGAAACACAACTTAAATGTGAAAATTTGTAGTGAATCGGGAGATAAAATGCCAAAAACAGCTTATCGAGATTGAATTTGGCGAAACGAACTTCAGATTCGGACTCAGGACGTCGGAAAACATAAAATATGACTTTTCAAAATTTTTGACTTTTTCATCAAAGTCAACGGTCAGGGGCAGGTCAACGGTCAAGTCAAAGTCAGCAGTTTGGGTCAAGGTTAACGGGTCAGATCGGTTCGGGTTGTCTAAGACCGGTTCGGGCCGATTCAGTCTGGTTGAATCATTTTTAGAAGGTTTCTAGGAGAAAAGACGAGCCCTACGCTCCCGTGTCGGAGCTTGTTAACGGTCACGGGTCGTGGGACGGCAATCGAGTACTCCACGATCAACCAAACATCAAAACCAATCAACATCAACACTCAAAATCGTGTGCGACAACCCAACCCACCGGTTGCGTTTTGAGCGCATGGAGGATGGGAGATCGGTGGTGCGGGCGGTGAGACAAGACAACGACGTAGGCGATCGAAATAGCTGAAAAATCGAGCGATAGGGCTAGGGATTTGACGAGGCTTCTTCAACTATTCCACGACATTTAGCGTCGTTGGTGTACTGGAGTTGCGTCGCGAAGGGTGGGTGCGCCTGATGGGGGTTGCGGTGACTTGCACCGCCGGCCGGAGCAACTAGTTAGTGGTGAACGGGGGCTCGGGTTGGAGTTGAATGGGTTTGGGGCTTTTTTTCTCGACACACGGGAGTTGAAAAACAAATGGGCTAACACCCAAAATAAATAACATAAAAAAATTTAATACCTCCAATCAGTAACAGTGGCCTAGCTCGGTTGATAGGGACATGGCTAGTCACTCGATGGGTTAGGGGTTCACAAACACCTCCAACCACCCCTTATTTTATTTTTTTTGTGTAAGGGGAGCTAGGGGTTAATTGTGAGAATGGTCCTTGAGCTATCTATATATTCGAAATTGGCCTAGAAAACTTTTAAAATTATTCATTTTGGTCTCTTAATTAAATAAAATTAATTAATTATATTATCTATATATTTTGAGGTGTGACATGCACATATAGAGGCTTCACTTATAAATAGGTAGTTTGGCCTTCTATTATTAAGCATCTCACCACACGGAAGTCACATAGAGTCAGTTGTCCTCTGGAGTTCCCTCGATCACTTCACTGGGGTATTCCGGTCCGGTCCCCCGTCACCTACTGAAGTGTTTGTGGGAACTTTGGCTGTCACCTGACACCGATTCGAAACATGGACATATGAATCCATAACCATACTCTTTGTTCTTCAGCTTATTCGTATTATCATGATTATTTTACATACCATGCATCAAGTTTTATTGCTCTAAGTTATGTATTACCATTTTTATCCAATTTGTCTCAGGAGATTTCATCCTATTTCTTGGAAGACTGTAAGATCAACGAAGCTAAAGATAAAATTTCACTTTCTGCTGGATCAGCAGTTCCACAGGCGGATAAACTTCACCTCTAAGATGTCCAAGGATCAGCAATTCCTAATCCTTCTTGATAGGGCTGTACTAAGTCTAAGAATGAAAGTGTAGAAATGAGTCAACTTGTCTGTTTCACTTTCCTAATCCTTCTTCATAGGGTAGTTCTGGCCTTCGTAAGAAAGTATAACATGGAGCTTCTTTGTAAGAAAATATGACTCCCCAAACTTGATCGGGACGATCTGATTCTAATTCAAAACCTACACATTAACTACTGAAGTGACTTAGAATAAAAACCGACTTAATTTTGATTTTGACTGCGAATGTGAAAGAGCTATAGTGTTAAGACAATACCGATGTGAAACTGAAAGTTGTGGTGTGAAGGAGATGATTAGCTGGCAGTTAAAAAGGGAAGTAAAAGTTAGAGAATACAAAATATGACGGTGAACTGTTGTTAATTTAAATAAAATTCATTAATACGCATGCAATTATATCTTTGGTGGGGCATATAAATGGGCACGCAGAAGGGATAAGAGACTTTGTTCCATAAATACATGATTAAGCCACCAAAAATAACCGGTTCAAATTTCAACATATAAGGGTAAAATCATCATTTTACACTGGACTTCTGTAAAATATTTGAGTACCTCATTTTAACCTTATAGATGTTTAAAACAATGAAAAAAAATTCAATTAAAACGGTTGAATAAAACTTTGTTAGTTGCAAAGTCTAACTTCTTTTTGACTAAATTGAAAACAATGATCAATTTTACTACGTAACTCAAAATGAGACATTTTCAGTCTTAATTCAAAATTAAGGTCATTTTATACCACCTATAGAATTCTCGAAGTCATTTCAGTTAAAACCAGTTGTTATTTGTATTGCCAAAACTAAGGATCAATTTATAAAATTTCTAAAATCCTTTTAAAATCCAGAACCGACCTTCAAATTCTAATAAGCACATTGAGTACCGACACTCAACAAGCGGTGCCAATACTAATCCTGAAGTTTTGATATTCAAAAGATCAATATCGAATTCGATATCGTTACTGCAATGTAAAAATGTACAATTTTAAACTTTTATGACTTAAATCAGCCTCAAACATCCACGAAGAGCCCTAATCATGCTCCTAACACATTATCAACATATCATATACACCAAAACACACTTACATGCCTAATCATACTTATGTAGTTAAGTTATTTTCGAGCATACTTCAATCCAACATAATAACAACATACAATCATCAGCATCATTCAAACATAAAATCAAAGTCCAATGTCCCTTTTGACACAATCAATAAAGTATATCCCTTATTAAGGCTCACATTCAAATCAAGTTTAAACATTATTTATTACATACTCAAAAGCTTAGCCTTTCTTTAGACAACTTTGCTTGTCACCCCACCCTCCTCAAGATGCACTATTTCTTTGAAAAACTCATAAAATACAACATTAAATTAAGGAACAATAGAAAACGGTTAAGCAAAATCATGTTATAACACTAGAAATTGTCTTTTCTTATGTCAAACTATCTTTCTGATAATCATGTTACTCTCTTTAAGGAACAATAAATAATAAAATCTTAAATTTAGACATTTTGTCTCTTTATTACATATGAAACATAAGTGTAAATGTACAGTGATAGAGTTAGAACTTAATCTTAACAGAGGTCAAATCTTTTTAACGACTTTAAGTTTTATATATAATTTTACCTTTATTATTTGTTTATTTCAAAAATTATAAATGAGAACATCAAATATGCATATTAGTTCTATCATTTATATGAAAAACAAGTAGAAAATTAGAAATATTAGTTTATCATTTATATGAAATAACAAGTAGAAAATTAGAAATAAAATTAAAGTGAATAAAAAATATGATTATAAAAAGTGCAAAAGACAAACTATCAAATAATCATAATAAAACGCGTCGCTCCTTCAAATGTTGAAATGCATCCACAAGTGATGTTGTACTAAAGCTCCTTTCAATATCTCTTTCGATGTGGGAAAGCATGCAACTCTAAAAAAATCCATCCCCCATTTTCGTTGTGGAGTGTTGTCTTGATGACATTCATTGTAGAAAAAGCTCTTTCAGCACTGGTTGCAAAAACTGAAAGGGTCAATAAAAGTTTTACCATTAGAAATATATATGGATAAGTGTTCACTTTTCTAGTATCCACAAACCATTGAATTAGGTCAGAGATTGTCAAAAATTTTCTTAGTCCTGGATTCCAAGATAACTCCACCTCATAATGACGCAATTATGTTTGTAATTCATTCTTTTTAACTTCCGTGAAATCTTCAAGATAAAACTTATTCACAAGATTGCAAATGTCTTCGACCTTGAAAAATTTATTACTGTATCTTGCCTCTAATGCACAACCAAGAGTTAGTTCTCACTAAATCTATTGTTTAACTCTCGTAGTTGAACATCAACTGCAACATAAAAATTTCTACTCGATAATGATGTTCAATTGTAAAATAATTTTGTTGGTGAAGCGTGACCTCCTTTTTCTCTTTAAATAGAACTCATATTAGGGATGTCTATGTTGTGACTTTCACAAAACCTCCATAAAAATATTATTTTATCTTGTAATGCCCCAAATCTCGGGTTAGGAGTTCAAGTTAATCCGAATTGGGCTTTGGATAAAACTAAAGGCTTGTAGGAAGCCTTGACCCAAGTTTAGGAGAATTGGGCTTTGAGTGAGCCCAATAGTGAATAAAAATGGTATTTTTAGTTTGTGATCAAAATCAGGAGAACCAAGGAGATAATTATACCATTTAGAATTTCAAAAGTTGAATTGTTTAATTCTTGATGATATCACGTCTGTTTTTCTCCTCTTTTCCCCACACCAAGTTTGTCTTATTCTCTTCTTCTCCATTTACTTTATTCTTCACCAAACCTTGGCAAAGGTCAAAACTTTGTAGTTTACAAGCCTTCTTCAGGACTTCCAAGGTAAGTTTCAAAATCTACTTATCCTAAGCTTCAATTCAAACTCTCAAACACAAGCTTTGGCCATGGTTGCCACAAATGAGTTTTGTTTGGGTTTAAGAGACCTAGGTGTTTAAATCCAATTTTCAAAGATTTCTAGCCTTAGGAAGTGTTTTTAAACCCTTCTTAACCTATAAATTTAGCTAATAATTCGTTCTTTGATTCTTGCTTAGTGAGAGAAATTAGAGAGACATCCAAAGTTAAAGGGAAGGAAAAACTTGTCTTGTGTTGAGCCTTGGACACTTTCATCATCTTAGAATCACAAGGTAACTCACTTTTAACTCAATTCTACCATGTAGCTCATTAGGTGTTTTTTGACAGGTTGCATAAGTTTGAAGCATGTTCGTGGCAGATTTCAGTGTTTGGGTGTTTTCAACATGTTTATAGACTATTTATAACCATTTTTATCAGACATAACACTCTAATAGCAATTGAGAACCTTAATAAGACGTTTTGGAGTGAAATTTGACATATTTCAAACCCAAACAGGGTATTTTTTGGTATGACTATCGGTATCAGAAGAACAGTATCAATACGGTTCTTTAGCCAGGGTAAAAATATCACAATTTTAAAAAGAAAGTATCAATACTTATCCAAAAGTATTGATACTACAAGGAAGATTTCGATACCCATAGAGTGATATCATTACTGAGGACACAAATCAGATTCTAGTAGCTATTTTTGGTATCGGTACGTAAGGGAGTATCAATACCTGGGTAGAGTATCTATACTCCTCTTAGGTGTATCGATACTAAGGTATTTTTCAAAACATCGAACCTAATTTAGGTATCGATACTCAGGCCAATATCGATAACCCAACCTTAGAGTATCGATACTCATCCAGGAGTATCGATATCACTTTACTAAATCAGCCCATATCATTCAGTAAGTATCTATACCACTAGGTGAGAATCTATACACAGGGATACTGAAGGGTGAGTATCAGTACCCACATACAATGTTGGATAAATAATCCAATGGTTAATGATTTAGTCTTGAGAGGCCCAAATACATTAATATAACAACAAATAAAACTACAAGTGAGAATAGTAATTATTATCAGAACAGTTAGAAACAGTAACAACTAGGATTACATAAAACTAGCCTATTTGACACTTGGGAAACAATCATGACACCCAAGTCTCTTTAGTAGGAAATGACATTCAGTTGGATATTTAGTCAATGCCAATGAACTTTAGTTACCGACTGAGCGCATATGGCCCAAGACTTGACGAAATAAGTTGGCAGGTGTATTTTTTCTGATATAGCTCTAGATTTCACCCTAGATACCTGAGGGTATCGCAGAAAGACTAGATGTGTTTGTGAGCTCTGAGATGAAGAACCCTCAGTAGCACCATAATGTCTACTCAGTAGTTTATATTAATATTTTGCATGTTTTCATACATATGCCACTAGCCGGCTTATCTAATGAATGAATGTAGTATAATATAGTTGTTTGTGAGACACTGAGATCGTAAGCTCATCGTATGAAATTTGTTTCATTGCAAAGGTCCTTAGATGATCATTTCGGGAGTGTCGTCGTCACGAAATATTCCAGCTCACTAGAGATCCTTATAGTACGTCTTGATTTATATTAGAAGGCATGTACTATTATAAACCCTATATACTTAGATCTAACTCTATTTTGGTTTAAGACTTAGTGTATTTATTGTAGATGATTTGGGAGCTCCCCACAATTTGTAAAATTGATTTATGATGTTTTATTTTATGATTGTTTGAGTTAGATTTTACGAAAAGTTACATATGTTTCAAAGAAATTTTTGGGTTAGCCATTTCAGTGGCCTGTGTGATATCGTAATCCATGAATCTTTGAGTCAGACTAGATTAGGGTGTTACACATCTACCATCTTTAAGTTTTTACAAAAGTATCTTCCAACTCTCAACAAGATACAATGAATTCAAAATATCCTAAGATTTTTTTTGTAATGATTGAGAAAGTGAATCAATGATTTCTATTATTTTCTTAATAAAATGTAAAATGAAGACAAAATCAAAGGACGTCAAAGTTTCCAAAATTATTGTTGCTTCTTCGTGTTCATAAGATGTATTTCCTTCATCAATGAGTTTATATAGAACAACACAAGTAGCATTGAACATTTCTATCAAGCTTGAAATTGATCTCAAGTAAGAACCCCATCGAGTATTATCTGCCCTCTGTAAATTATTTACTTGATTCAAACCAGTTCCAATTTCAAGTTGTTCTTCTTCAGTCAAATGATTACAGTCATCGGAGTAAGCATTTTTTAGTTCATTGATGTGCTTATATGAGACAAGAAAACCATTGGTCACAAATGATAACTTGGAGAAAATTGAAAGACAAGTAGACCTGTTGAAAACATTTTTATGTTTCGATATAACAAATTAAGTGTTATTGAATTTTAAGATTTTATAATCATTTTTAGAGTATATTCGTTTCAATTATTCGAATATCACAATATTACTCCAAGTTCTTCAAAGATCAATTTCAATCCTTACTAAAGTGTAAAATTGTGTTTTAAACTTAAAATATTTTTGAAACAATTTTTACAAAGTATTTTGAGCCAAAAATTAAATTTTCAAAGGGATGTACCGATGCACTAATATATGTATCGATGCACACCCTATTTTGAATGCATTTTGTGTATCGATGCACAAGCCATGCATTGATGAACTCTTGAATATTTTGAAACATCGAATGCATTTTGTGTACTGATGCACAGACCATGCATCGATGCACTCCTGGCTATTTTGAAACATCGAATGCAATTACTGTACCGATGCACCCCTAGTGTACCGATGCACTAAGTCTTAGAACGGTCGAAATATTTGAATTTTACAAATAGTGTACCGATTCACCCTGATAGTGCACCGATGCACACACGCTCCCAACTATTTTATTAAATGATAATTACACAATAACGGCTCTATTGACTTCACCAATGATCCCCAACATTCAGAAGTGATTCAAGGTGTATTTAAACAAGCTTATGAGCCATTGATCAACAACAATTAAGAAGAATTGAGAGAGAATCAAAAGAAAGCATCAAACCTCAAGTTTGAGCATTTTCAAGTCTATTTCATTCAATATTCATTTTTGCTTTCAAGAACACTTATTGTGCTCAATTGTATTATTCTTGAGTGTTCTTTCTTTGTTCTAGAATTGTGCAAACATCTTTCCTTGTGGGGTTTTCTATAAGTTTGCAAAATTTGTATTATTCTCTTTGAGAGATTGTGTTCTCAAGAATTTGGGGTATAATTCTTGAGGGATTTGTAAGGTTGCTCTTTGTCTTCAAAAGAAAGAAAAATTTGTGAATTTGTGGAAAATCCTTAGTATGGATAGATAAGGTAGTGGACATAGACTTTGGTTAAGAAAGTCAAACCACTCTAAATCGTTGTGCAATTATTTTCTATTTTCCGCAAAAGCTTCCACCAAAATTTTTATTGACAATTCACCCCCTCTTGGCTATTTCGTCGATCGATTAACTCAACAATTGGTATCAGAGACTCACTCATTTGAAGTTTTAATCACCTCTTGAGTCAATTCAGGAAGAGTTATATCGATATTCAAGTCATCAATAGCCTCTACTTCAAACTCCGACTTTGGTCTTGATTCAATGCCCGTCAACAAGCCTCCTTTCTTCAATGGATCTAATTATGCTTATTAGAAGAATAGAATGAGGTATTTCATTCAACCAAGTGACATGGGAGCATGGAATATCATAGAAGACGAATTCATCATACCTTCCACTCCTTCAAGATCGTTGAGTGAAGAAGAGACAAGAATGTTCCAGCTCAATTCAAAGGCTATCCATATTATTTTTTGTGCTCTTGGACCGTGAATACAGGAGAGTTTCATCTTGTACAACCGCCAAGGAGATATGCGATAAACTACAAGATACTCATGAAGGCACAGACGAGGTAAAAAAATCTAAAATTAGTCTTCTAACTCATAGCTATGAAAATTTTAGGATGAAACCGGATGTAGATGTCAAAGCTATGACGGATAGATTTTCCATGATTGTCAATGGTCTTAAATCATATGGAGAGATCAGGGGGAAGTTAGTTTACTCTCTTTTGAAAGTGTTGAGTTAATCGATCGATGAATATGGCCAAGAGGGGTGGATTGGCAATTAAAATTTTGGTGGAAGCTTCTGCAAAAAATTGAAAGTAATTGCGCAGCGATTCAGATTGGTTCGACTTTCTCAACCAAAGTCTATGTCCACTACCTTAGCTATCCACACTAAGGATTTTCCACAAATTCACTAATTTGTTTTCTTTTGAGGACAAAGAGTAACCTTACAAATCCCTCAAGAATTATACCCCAAATTCTTGAGAACACTCTCTCCCAAAGAGAACAATACAAATTTTGCAAACTTACAAGAAAATCCTCACAAGGAAAGATGTTTGCACAATTCTAGAACAAAGAAATAACACTCACGAATAATACAATTGAGCACAATAAGTGTTCTTGAAAGCAAAAATGAATATTGAATGAAATAGGCTTGAAAATGCTCAAACTTGAGGTTTGATGCTTTCTCTTTGATTCTCTCTTGATTCTTGTTGATTGTTTTTCTTGTTATTGATCAATGGCTTATAAGCTTGTTTAAATACTCCTTCAATTGATTCTGAACGTTGGGGATGATTAGTGGAGTCAATGGAGTTGTTTAAGTGTGAAAACAATTAAAAAAACTGCTTGGAGTGTTGGGGAAATCGGTACCCCCTCATAGGGAATCGATTCCCTAAGTGTAAAATTCAAATATTTCGACTGTTAACAAGGGGGAATCGGTACCCCCTTGGGGGGGGAATCGGTTCCCTCTGGATAATCTAGAATTTTGGCTTATTTTTTGTTCGAAATACTTTGTGAAAATTGTTTCAAAAATGGTTTAAGTGTAAAACACAATTCTACACTTTAGTAAGGTTTAAAAATGATCTTTGAAAGACTCAGAGTAATATTTTGATATTCGAATAATTATATCAAATATTCTTAGAAAATCTTTTGTAAAATCTTAAAATTCATTTATACTTAGTTTGTTATATCGAAACATCAAAATGTTTTCAACAATCTCCCTCTTTTTGATATAACAAAACATTTAGTAATTTTAAGATTTTCTAATTGAAAATATAACAAGTTTTGAAATTACTCCCCCTTACTATAACACATTCTCCCTCTTATTATACTTCTCCCCTTTTTTTTAAATCAAAAAGACTCTAAAATGTTTTTAAACAAGGTTTTGAAAAAAAAAAATTAGCCAATTGATTTAGAAATTTAAGGCTTTAAGCTGCTAAGATCACAATCAAGAGAAATATTAGCCATTAGTTTCATAATCCAAGATTCATAATCAAATGTGAAATGGTAAAGTTGGTCATATGCAACTAATTGTAAATGATGCAATAATGAATAAAAAAATTCAACCAAACAAAAATATATATAAATATAAGTTCAACCATCCACAAATATATAAGCATTCAAAGTCAAGCAATCCACAAATTCAAGCATTCAAAAACATCCAAAATGTTAAAACAATAAGTTCGGAGTTGTATCCAAGAGAACTAAGGCACAACAATACTCAAGCATCCTTAGGAGGATCGGGAGGAGGAAAATGAGCTCGCATAGCAACCATCTCATGTGTGAGCGCATTAATACATTCATTCATAGTTGCGTTGTTCACACGCATCTCCCAGAGAATTTCCAATTGTTGAGCTCCCATTGTGGATAAATGTGACTCTATGGAAGTAAAGCGTGAATCCATAGATGCATACCGAAAATCAAATGTCTCCATAAAGGATTGAAAATATGGAGGCATTTGATCCTCTGGTCGTGCTTGTTCCTCGTGCTGCTCCGGCTCATCGTCGACTTCGTCAGCTTCCGGAGGTTGCTCACTGGTACGAACCCATTGACTAGTCTCTTCATTGATCTTCCATCCTGATTTAGTTAAAGAGAAGAGGTTGATTTGGTTTTTGAGTGGAAAATAGGCATCAAGACCAACCCTAACCGACTTTTTAAACAGATTACTTAGAATACAACCGTAAACTAGAGATTAACATAGTTTCTTATTGGGAACAAGATTTACGGTTTCAACAAGTTCAGCAAAGATAATCTGTGGTAGCTTGATTTTAAGATTATTTTGGACACAATGTAGCCAAAAGACATCTAAAGCTCGAAGAGTGGAGTAACGGCCTCCAGATGGTCGAAACCACCAAGAGATCATTAGATGAAGAAAATGATCATGGAGATCTAAAACACTCGCACTATCGCTTCGTTTATACTGAGAACCTACCATTTGTTTTTCATTGTCTAACCCGTTATTATCTAATCCTAATGCGATGGCTATGTATTCCGGGTCAAGATGAAAGAATCGTCCTAGAAGATAGGATCGAATTCCTATGGTTGCAGTTTTATCCCCGTTTTTAATGCAAACGGCATCAGAGTAGAAAATACAAATGAGTTGGTGGTAAAATATTGGTTCAAGCTCGAAGAGTTTATCAAATTTCCACTCTTGTAGGGTAGGAAGATGTCAAAAATTGATGTCTAACATGGCTTGAAGAGATGGGATTCGTTCTTCTTGGATTTTTAAGACTCAGAGTATTGAAAATACCTAAAGAAAAGATTTTGTCTACGATCGGGTTCATTGAAGCACGAATTACGAATGGTCATATTTGGATCATCGGGATTAGGATTAGGAATTTGTTGGATAGGTGGAGGATTTGGAGGTAAGTTTGGAGGTTGGTTAGAATGACTAGAGGAGGGCCTAGAACGTTTGTGAGACAGGACGTAAGATAATCGGAATGGAAAAAGTAACCTGCAATTTTAAAACACATGTATGCAATATAATCAATCCCAAAACTCAATTGAGTCCGTAATATTTCAAGGTTCTCTAAACCGAATCCTAATGGGCAAAGTTTTGAAAAATTATGTTTGAAAAACAAGTTTTGAAAATTGATATGTATATAGTTTTTATAGTAACAACATAATTAAATCAAAAACACAAATTTTGAAATTAATTAAATATTTTCATTTTTTTAATTTCAAAAATTCAAAAATTAATTGAAAAAATTATTAGATTTTGATGAAATTAGTTATAAAATCTAGTTTCTAAACACTAAACAATCAATGTCCAATCACTATATCAATCTAGAACTAATTAAAACTAGTCTTATGTTCAAAAATTGATCAAATAGAAGTTTTAGAAAAATACCTTGAAGATTTTCGGATTTGAGTGAGATTGGATGAAGTTTGCACGATTTTAATGATTCTAGCAGGTTTAGGAGATGAAATATGATGAAATTATGACTAGAAATCGTTGTTTTGAAGCAAAGTGGAGATTTGGGAGATGGATAAGAGAGAGTTTTGAGAAAATATGGTATTTTGGCCGTGTAATATCCAAAACCCTTCAGGGGGTATCGATTCCCTCTGCAACAAAATGCTACAAATCTGATTTTAAACACTCAATATGCTAAATTAATTTGCTCTAGTGGTATTGGCAACTCATATATTGAAATATTAATCATGTTCAATCAATCAATTTTATCCTTAAACTACATTTGAACATAAAATTAATTTTCACTAAGAATCATAAACTCCCCCTAACTAATAGCAATGAATGCAATAAAAATTAATATTATTATTATAAGCATTTTTCGTTTATTCTTAAAAGTGCTAAAATTAATTTAAACACTAAGTGAAGATAGGTCAGTTAAACCTAATTCTCTCCTAAGTGTCCAAAATCTTTCTTTATCTAAAGGTTTTGTAAAGATATCCGCTAATTGATGCAAAGTATCAACAAATTCTAGAACTATAACTTCCTTAGCGACATGGTCTCTAATGAAGTGATGTCTAATTTTAATGTGCTTAGTTCTAGAGTGTTGGATGGGATTTTTAGTGAGACAAATAGCATTAGTATTGTCACACTTGATAGGAATGGTACCTACTTAAATTCCTTAATCAAAAAGTTGTTTCATCCATAAAACTTGTGCACAACAACTACCAGTTGAAATGTATTCCACTTCAGTGTTAGATAATGCAACACAATTTTGTTTCTTTGAAAACCAATAAATCAGCATATTTCCAAGGAATTGGCAAGTACCGGAGGTGTTTTTCCTATCTAATTTGTATCCTCCATAATCCGCATCAGAGAAGGCATGCAAGCTAAAGCTAGAGTCTCTAGGATACCAAAGTCCTAAACTAGGAGTGTCCTTAAGGTATCTAAAGATCATCTTAACAGCTAGTAAATGTGATTCCTTAGGGCATGATTAAAATCTAGCACATAATCAAACACTAAACATAATGTTCGGTCTACTTGCGGTTAGATAAAGCAATGAGCCAGTCATGGATCTATATAATTTAACATCCACGCATTTACCTCCTTCATCTATGTCAAGCTTTGTTGATGAGCTCATTGGAGTGTCATGAGGTTTCCCATTTTCCAGTCCAAACTTCTTGAGCATCTCTTTGACGTACTTAGCTTGATTGATGAAGATGCCATCTTTTCTTTACTTGATTTGGAGTCCCAAGAAAAATGAGATCTCCCCCATCATGCTCATCTCGAATTAACTTTGCATTAGCTTAGAAAATTCTTGGCAAAGAACATCATTAGTAGAAACAAATATTATATCATCAACATAAATTTGAACTACTAATAAATCTTTACCTTAATGCTTTAAAAACAATGTAGTGTCAACCTTCCCTTTTGAAAAACCTTTTTCAATTAAAAAGTTTGACAATCTTTCATACCAAGCTCTAGGAGCTTGTTTTAAACCATAAAGTGCTTTTGTCAATTTCAGAACATGATCTGGAAATTTTGAATCTTTAAAACCAGGAGGTTGTTCCACATACACTTCTTCTTTTATAAAACCATTTAAAAATGCACTTTTAACATCCATTTGATATAATTTAAATTCATGAAAACATGCAAATGCTAATAACATTATAATTGCTTCCATCCTAGCTACGGGAGCGTATGTTTCATCATAGTCTATGACCTCTTCTTGAGTGTACCCTTGAGCAATAAGTCTAGCCTTGTTTCTCACTATATTACCACTTTCATCAAGTTTATTCCTAAATACCCATCTAGTACCTATAGTAGATTTATTACTAGGTCTTTCAACTAATGTCCATACTTTACTCCTCTCAAATTGATTTAACTCTTCTTGCATAGCCATAATCCAATGTTCATCATTTAATGCTTCTTTAATATTCTTAGGCTCTATGCATGAGATAAATGCAACATAATTACAAATATTTCTAAGAGAGAATCGAGTTGTTACCCCTTTGGATGGATCACCTATAATCTCACCATCCTTGACATAGTTGTATTCCCTTGGGTAAGAGACTTCCCTTTCTTCAATGGTTGGATTCTCGAGAGGATCTTGAGTTTCTTCATCTTTCATTTATTCCTTTGATGATGGTTCTCCAACGTCATGTCCAACGTCATTTATGTTTATAATGCCTACATCATCATTCACACAAAAATCCTTCCTCGGAAGGGGATTATCATCGAAAACAACATGTATAGACTCTTCTACAACTAAAGTTCTTTTATTAAATACTCGATAAGCTTTAGAATTTAAGGAAAAACCTAGAAAAATTTCTTCATCACTTTTAGCATCAAATTTGCCAAGATTGTCTTTACCGTTGTTTAAAACAAAACATTTACATCCAAAAGGATGAAAATAGGTAATGTTAGGCTTTTTATTTTTAAAAAGTTCATATGGAGTTTTCTTCAAAATAGGCCTAATCATTACTTGATTAATAAAATAACAAGCGGTATTAGTGGCTTCCGCCCAAAAATATTTTGGCAAATTGTTTTCACAAAGCATAGTTCTAGCCATCTCTTCTAAAGTTGATTTTTCCTCTCAACAACTCCATTTTGTTAAGGGGTTCTAGATGCTGAAAAATTATGACTAATACCATTAGAATTACAAAATTCAGTAAATCCAAGATTTTCAAATTCAGTTTCATGATCACTCCTAACACTAGTTATAGAGTAACCTTTTTCGTTTTGGATTACTTTTGAAAACGTGATGAATTTTTCTAATACTTCATCTCTAGTACTTAAGAATATAACCCAAGTATATCTAGAATAATCATCTACCAATACAAATGCATATTGTTTTCCACCCAAGCTAGTAGTCCTAGTTGGCCCAAAAAGATCTATATGGATCAATTGTAATACCCAACTAGTGGATACGTCATTAATGGATTTAAACAAAATTCGCTTTTGTTTTCCTTTAGCACAAGCATCACAGATTTTATCATTATCAAATTTTAGTTTAGGCAGCCCTCGAACCAAATCTCCTTGAATTAACCGTTGCAAAACACTCATACTAGCATGTCCTAGTCTCCTATGACATAACCAACTATCATGCTCATCCTTAGCAACTAGGCATAAATTAGTCATATCTATAGAGTCTAAATGCACCATGTATATGTTTCCTATTCTATGACCAACAAGCATAATCTGATTAGATGCAATGTCAATGACTTTACAACCATTAGTATCAAATATGACATTGAATCCCTTATCGTACAATTGACTAATACTCAATAGATTATGCTTTAATCCATTCACATATAAAATATTTTTAATTTGTATGGAAGAGATATTACCTATTGTACCTATACCTTAAATGAGACCTTTTGAATTATCACCAAAAGTCACTTCTCCTCCATTTTTGGCTTTAAGCTCTATGAACCGGCTTTTGTCTCCAGTCATGTGTCTTGAGCATCCACTATCAAGGTACCACGAATTTGAATTTGTTTCTCGTGCCTTGTAGCAATGCTCCTTTTCCTACAAACATAGATTAATTTTTTATTTTTGGTACCCAAATTCTTTTGGGTACATACTCATTAGTCTCCAAAATTCTAGTCCCCTTTGGTATCCATTTGTGTAGGATATCCTTATCTTTAGTAGTAATGAGTTCTTTAGGAACCCATATACTTCTAACGATTTTTCCATTAGAGGTTCTTCGGGGACCTCTATGATTGTAGTTTTTAAATTTTTTCTAACAAAGTTGGTTTTTGAATTTTCTCCATTTTCAAAACGTTTTGTTCTAACTTTATCAAAAGAAGCTTTAAGATCATCAATTTTCTTTTGATGGTCATCATTGACTTTTGAAAGTAAATTTTTCTTTTCAAACTCTTCTAGTTTAATTTGCAAATTTTTGGTTTTACTTTCAAGATCATTGTTGGTCTTGGATATGAGATTATTTTCAGTTTTCAATTTTAAAATATCAATTTTATATTTTAAAAAAAAAAATTCTCATAATCCGAAGCCAACCCATTATATTCCTCTAATAACTCATCATAAGATAAATCATCTAAATCAAATGAGTTAGAGGTTACCTTAGAATCTTCCCCGAATGCCATTAAGCACAAGTTTGCTACTTCTTGTTCCTCTTCATCGAAACCTTCTTCATCGCTCCATGTAGCTACGTGAGCCTTGTGCTTAATCTTTGATTGACCATTTCTCTTCAATTTTGGGCAATCATATTTGACATGCCCAGTTTTTTGCATTCATAGCAAATGATTGGGTCATTCTCTTTTGGTTCATTTTTGAAGCCTTCATTTCGTTTAAACTTTCTTCCTCGGTTTGGCCTCATCATTTTTCTGAACCGTTTGGCAAATAATGCCATCTCCTCGTCATCGTCATCTTCATCCGAATCACTCTCATCTTTTGTTGATTTGAAAGTAACTCCCACATTCTTCTTCTTCTTGTCTCCTTCTTTGGCTCGTCTATTTTCTCAAGGTCTTCCTCTTCTTTAAGCATCATTTCATACGCGAGGATAGAGCCAATAAGTTCATCGAGGGTCAAGGATTTTAAGTTCTTAGCCTCGATGATCGCTGTCTTCTTTGATTGCCAAGCTTTTGGAAGAGAGTAAACTAACTTCCTTACAAGCTTGTCATTTGGAATGATTTCTCCATATGATTTTAGACTATTGAAAATTGTGGAGAATCTATCCGGCATAGCTTTGACATCTTCATCCGGTTTCATCCTGAAATTTTTATAGCTATGAGTTAGAAGACTAATTTTAGATTCTTTTACCTCGTTTGTGCCTTCATGAGTGACTTGTAGTTTGTCCCATATTTCATTGGCTGTTGTACAAGATGAAACTCTCCCATATTCATCCGGTCCAAGAGCACAAAAGATAATATGGATAGCTTTAGAATTGAGCTGGAACATTCTTGTCTCTCCTTCACTCCACAATCTTGGATGAGTGGAAGGCTTGATGTATCCATCTTCTATAATATTCCATGCTCCCATGTCACTTGCTTGAATGAAATACATCATCCTATTCTTCCAATAAGCATAATTAGCTCCATTGAATAAAGGAGGCTTGTTGACGGGCAATGAATCGAGACCGAAGTCGGAGTTTGAAGCGCCGACAATTTGATGACTTAAATATCGATGTAACTCTTCCCAAATCGACTCAAGAGGCGATTAAACCTTCAAATGAGTGAGGCTCTGATACCAATTGTTGAGTTAATTGATCGACGAATATGGCCAAGAGGGGACGAATTTGCAATTAAAATTTCGGTGGAAGCTTTTGTAGAAAATTAAAAGTAATTGCGCAGCGATTTAGAGTGGTTCGACTTTCTCAACCAAAGTCTATGTCCACTACCTTAGCTATTCACACTAAGGATTTTCCACAAATTCACTAATTTGTCTTTCTTTTGACGACAAAGAGCAACCTTACAAATCCCTCAAGAATTATACCCCAAATTCTTGAGAACACTCTCTCCCAAAGAGAACAATACAAATTTTGCAAACTTACAAGAAAATCCTCACAAGGCAAGATGTTTGCACAATTCTAGAAAAAAGAAAGAACACACAAGAATAATATAATTGAGCACAATAAGAGTTCTTGAAAGAAAAAATGAATATTGAATGAAATAGGCTTGAAAATACTCAAACTTGAGGTTTGATGCTTTCTCTTTGATTCTCTTTTGATTCTTGTTGATTGTTGTTTCTTGTTATTGATCAATGACTTATAAGCTTGTTTAAATACTCCTTCAATTGATTCTGAATGTTGGGGATGATTAGTGGAGTCAATGGAGCCGTTTAAGTGTGAAAACAATTAATAAAACTGCTTGGAGCTTAGGGGGAATCGATACCCCCTCATAGGGAATCGATTCCCTAAGTGTAAAATTCAAATATCTCGACTGTTAACAAGGGGGAATCGGTACCCCTTGGGGGGGGAATCGGTTCCCTCTGAGCAATCTGCTATTTCTCGGAGCCAAACCATTCAGGGGGAATCGGTTCCCTTTGGACAATTTAGAATTTTTGCTTATTTCTGGTTCGAAATACTTTGTGAAAATTGTTTCAAAAATGGTTTAAGTATGACTAACTTGTGCCTAGTTGCTAAGGATGAGCATGATAGTTGGTTATGGCATAGGAGACTAGGACATACTAGCATGAGTGTTTTACAACGAATAATTCAAGGAGATTTAGTAAGAGGGTTGCCAAAGCTAAAATTTGATAATGATAAAATATGTGATGCATATACTTAAAAATAGAACCCAAGTATATCTAGAATAATCATCTATTTTTAAGTACTAAAGATGAAGCATTAGAAAAGTTCATCACGTTTTCAAAAGTAATATAAAACGAAAAAAGTTACTCCATAACTAGTGTTAGGAGTGATCATGATACTGATTTTGAAAATCTTGGATTTACTGATTTTGTAATTCTAATGGTATTAGCCATAATTTTTCAGCACCAAGAACCCCTCAACAAAATGGAGTTTTTGAGAGGAAAATCGAACTTTAGAAGAAATGGTTGGAACCATGCTTTGTAAAAACAATTTGCCAAAATATTTTTGGGCTGAAGCCACAAATATCACTTGTTATGTTATTAATTGAGTAATGATTAGGCCAATTTTGAAGAAAACTCTATATGAACTTTTCAAAAATAAAAAGCCTAATATTAGTTATTTTCATCTTTTTCGATGTAAATGTTTTGTTTTAAACAACGGTAAAGAAAACCTTCGCAAATTTGATGCTAAAAGTGATGAAGGATTTTTTTTGGGTTATTCCTTAAATTCAAAAGCTTATCGGGTATTTAATAAAAGAAATTTAGTTGTAGAAGAGTCTATACATGTTGTTTTCGATGATAATCCCCTTTCGAGGAAGGATTCTTGTGTGAATGATGATGTAGGTATTGTAAACACAAATGACATTAGACATGAATTTGAAGAACCATCATCAAAGGAAGAAGTGAAAGATGAGGAAACTCATGATGTTCTCGAGAATCCAACCATTGAAGAAAGGGAAGTCTCATACCCAAGATAATACAACTATGTCAAGGATAGTGAGATAATAGGTGATCCATCTAAATGGGCAACAACTCGATCTTCTCTTAGAAATATATATGTAATTATGTTGCATTTATCTCATACATAGAGCCTAAGAATATTAAATAAGCATTAAATGATGAACATTGGATTATGGCTATGCAAGAAGAGTTAAATCAATTTGAGAAAAGTAAAGTATGGACATTAGTTGAAAGGCCTAGTAATAAAACTACTGCATGTACTAGATGGGTATTATGAAAGTGGTAATATATTGAGAAACAAGACTAGACTTGTTGCTCAAGGCTATACTCAAGAAGAAGGTATAGATTTTGATGAGACATACGCTCCTGTAGCTAGGATGGAAGCAATTAGAATGTTATTAGCATTTGCATGTTGCAATGAATTTAAACTATATCAAATGGATGTTAAAAGTGCATTTTTAAATTGTTTTATAAAAGAAGAAGTGTATGTGGAACAATATCCAGGTTTTGAAGATTCAAAATTTCCAGATCATGTTTTTAAATTAACAAAAGCGCTTTATGGTTTAAAACAAGCTCCTAGAGCTTGGTATGAAATATTGTCAAATTTTTTAATCGAAAAAGGTTTTTCAAAAGGGAAGGTTGACACTACATTATTTTCAAAGAGAAAACGTAAAGATTTATTAGTAGTTCAAATTTATGTTGATGATATAATATTTGGTTTTACTAATGATGATCTTTGCCAAGAATTTTCTAAGCTAATGCAGAGTGAATTCAAGATGAGCATGATGGGGGAGCTCTCATTTTTCTTGGGACTCCAAATCAATCAAAGAAAAGATGGCATATTCATCAATCAAGCAAAATATGTCAAGGATATACTCAAGAAATTTGGATTGGAAAATGGGAAACCTCATGCCACTTCAATGAGCTCTTCTATAAAGCTTGACAAAGATGAAGGAGGTAAATGTGTGGATATTAAATTGTATAGGTCAATGATTGGCTCTTTGCTTTATCTAACCGCAAGTAGACCATACATTATGTTTAGTGTTTGCTTATGTGCTAGATTTCAATTATGCCTTAAGGAATCACATATACTAGCTGTTAAGAGAATCTTTAGATACCTTAAGAACACTCCTAGTTTAGGACTTTAGTATCCTATAGACTCTAGCTTTAGCTAGCATGCCTTCTCTGATGCGGATTATGGAGGATGTAAAATAGATAGGAAAACACCTCCGGTACTTTCTAATTCCTAGGAAATATGTTGATTTTGTGCTTTTTAAAGAAACAAAATTGTGTTGCATTATCTACCACTGAAGCGGAACACATTTCAACGGGTAGTTGTTGTGCACAAGTTTTATGAATGAAACAACAACTTTTAGATTATAGAATTAAAGTAGGTACCATTCCTATCAAGTGTGACAATATTAGTGCTATTTGTCTCACTAAAAATCCCATCCAACACTCTAGAACTAAGCACATTGAAATTAGACATCATTTCATTAAAGATCATGTCACAAAATGAGATATAGTTCTAGAATATGTTGATACTTTGCACCAATTAGCGGATATTTTTACAAAACCTTTAAATAAAGAAAGATTTTGGAAACTTATGAGAGAATTAGGTTTAACTGACCTATCTTCACTTAGTGTTTAAAATAATTTTTAGCACTTTTAATTTAATATTGAAAAATGCTTATAAAAATAACATTTTTGATTGCATTCTTTGCTAATGGTTAGGGGGAGTTTATGATTCTTAATGAAAATTAATTATATGTTCAAATAATGTTTAAGGATAGATTTAATTGATTAAACATTATTAATTTCCGATCTATGAGTTGCCAATACCACTAGAGTTGATTAATTTAGCATTTTGAATGTTTAAAAACGGATTTTAACATTTTTGTGCTAAATGCATCGATACACAAGACAGCGTACCGATGCATCCCTTGAATGTGCATCGATACACCATGAAGGCGTACTGATGCATTCCTTGAATGTGCATCGATGCACTCTGCTGTGCATCGATACACCCATCGGGTTTTAGGCTTAAATCCCTAAAAATCTCTTATTTTCTCAAAACCCAAAATATAACACTCTTGCCGCCGTTCCATTCTCTCTCAACCTCAAATCTCTATTTGCTCAAAACCTTCGATTTTTAATCGGAATTCAATAATTCTTCAACTTATAAACATGTTGGAATCATCAAACTCATGTTGGAATCATCAAACTCTCACAAAATCTGAATTTTTCAAGGTAATATTTCAAAAACCCTTGTTTTATTGATTTTTGAACTTGGGACTAGTTTTGATTAGTTCTAAGTTGAACTAAGTATCGGGCATTGATTGTTTAATGTTTAGAAACTAGTTTTTACAATAAATTTTATCAAAAACATACAATTTTTCAATTTTTTTTTGAATTTTTGAAAAAAAAAATCAAAAATCATTGATTTAATTTTAAAATTTGATATTTTTTATTTAATTATGTTGTTTTGAAAATTACATATTATTATTGAAACATTTGTTTTTCAAAACTTTGCCCATTAGGATTCGGTTTAGAGAACCTTGAATATTATGGACTCTTATTGAGTTTTGGGGTTGATTATATTGCATACATGTGTTTCAAATTTGCAGGTTACTTTATCTATTCCGATTTCTTGAGCCATGTCTAAACGCCCTAGGACATCCTCTAGTCGTTCGAGTCAAAACCGACCTCCTATTCCTCCACCCAATCCAAATCCAAACACGAATGACCCGAATATGACTATTCTAAACTCATGTTTCAATCAGCATGGTCATAGACAAGATCTATACCATAGGTACCATACTTGTTTTGAGTCATACAAAATCCGGGAAGAGTGTATTCCCTCACTTCAAGCTATGGTCTATATAAATTTTCCAACCCTTACATCCTGGAAATTTGATAAACTTTTTCACCTCAAACTGATTGTCTATCATCAATTAGTCCGCATCTTCTATTCTAATGTGGCATGTGTCCAAAACGAGCATCGAACTGCAACCATAGGAATTCGATCCTATCTTCTGGGTCAATTCATTTATATTGACTCTGACACTATCGTAGACACCTTTGGACTAGACAATGAAGGTTTAGATAACGAGAAAGAAATTGTGGCTACACCCTATCAAGCTAAGGGTAGTGTAAGTACCTTAAGAACTCATCACGAGCGATTCTTTCACTTGATGATCTCTTGGTGGTTTAGACCATCCGGAGGTATGTACTCCTCTCTTAGGGTCATAGATTTATGATGGATACATTGTATCCAATATAACAAGAAAATAAATTTGCCACATATTATTTTTGGTGAGCTAGTAGATACCGTAAACGTTATCCCATCCAAAAATGTAGAAATTTTAGTTTACGATTATCTCCTCGGTAATCTGTTTACCAAACTCGGGCTTAGGGTCACGCTTGATATTCCCATCCCTCTCCAGAACCAAATAAATCTCATATCTTTAAAGAAATCAGGATGGAAGAATGAAGGGGACCAATGAGTTCGATCCACAGAGTAAACACCGGGAGCTAGTTCTTCACGAGCTCCACCTTATCCGGCACCGGCAGCGGACAATGATCGAAAGCTTCAACAACTTATGCAAGATATTGACGATGAAGTACCGAGGATGAGCCAACACAGCAAGAGGATCAAATGCCTCCATATTTTCGATCGTTTTTGGAGTCATTTGATCTAAGGTTTATATCCATAGAGTCTCATTTAACCGCTATGGGGGCTCAACAATTGGAATTTCAACGAAAGATGAACGAATGCTTAGATGCACTCACACTCGAGATACGAGAACATTATCCTCCTCCTCCCGATCCTCCTATGGATGATTAGACCTTGCCTTGCTTTAGTTTTCTTGGATCGAACTTAGGACTCATTGTTAAAACATTTTGAATGTTTTTGGATTGTTTTATTTTGGATGTTTGAATTTGTTATGGATGTTGGATGTTTAACTTGAATACTTATATATTTGGTTTGGTTGAATTTTTAATTTGACCTTAATGTTTATTAGTTTTTGCATCATTTACATATTAGTTGCAATATGACCAATTTACCATTACACATTGTTTATGAATATTGATTTATGAAACTAATGGCTAACCTTTCTCTTGATTGTGATCTTAGTAGCTTAAGCTATATTTATTTAAAATCAATTGGCTAAATTTTCAAAGTCTTGTTTTGAACAAAAAAAATTTTAAAGTCTTTTTGATTTAACAAAAATGGGGAGAATATAGTAAGGGGGAGTAATTTTCAAAATTGGTTTCAAAAATGATTTTTCAAAGAAAATCATAAAATTACTCAAATGTTTTGTTAAATCAAAAAGGGTAGATTGTTGAAAACATTTTGATGTTTCGATATAACAAATTAAGTGTTATTGAATTTTAAGATTTTATAATCATTTTTAGAGTATATTTGATTCAATTATTCGAATATCATAATATTACTCCACGTTTTTCAAAGATCAATTTCAATCCTTACTAAAGTGTAAAATTGTGTTTTAAACTTAAAATTTTTTGAAACAATTTTTACAAAGTATTTCGAGGTAAAAATTAATTTTTCAAAGGATTTACCGATGCACTAATTGATGTATCGATGCACACCCTATTTTGAATGCATTTTGTGTACCGATGCACAAGCCATGCATTGATGCACTCTTAAATATTTTGAAACATCGAATGCATTTTGTGTACCGATGCACAGACCATGCATCGATGCACTCCGGCTATTTTGAAACATCGAATGTAATTAGTGTATTGATGCATCCGTAGTGTACCGATGCACTAAGTCTTACGACGGTCGAAATAATTAAATTTTTCACATAGTGTACCGATGCACCCTGATAGTGCACCGATGCACACATGCTCCCAACTATTTTATTAAATGATAATTATACAATAACGGATCTATTGACTTCACCAATGATCCCCCAACGTTTAGAAGTGATTCAAGGTGTATTTAAACAAACTTAGGAGCCATTAATCAACAACAATTAAGAAGAGATAACCAAAGAGAAAGCATCAAACCTCAAGTTTGAGCATTTTCAAGCATATTTCATTCAATATTCATTTTTGCTTTCAAGAACACTTATTGTGCTCAATTGTATTATTCTTGAGTGTTCTTTCTTTGTTCTAGAATTGTGCAAACATCTTGCCTTGTGAGGTTTTCTGTAAGTTTGCGAAATTTGTATTGTTTTCTTTGAGAGAGTGTGTTCTCAAGAATTTGGGATATAATTCTTGAGGGATTTGTAAGATTACTCTTTGTCCTCAAAAGAAAGACAAATTAGTGAATTTGTGAAAAATCCTTGGTGTGGATAGCTAAGGTAGTGGACGTAGACTTTGGTTGAGAAAGTCGAACCACTCTGTGCAATTATTTTCTATTTTCTGCAAAAGCTTCCACCAAACTTTTTATTGCCAATTCACCCCCTCTTGGCCATTTCATCGATTGATTAACTCAACAAGACCTCTTTCACTGCAGCTATTAGTTGATACATGCATCATAAGGCTCACATTATAGGAAGAAGTAATAACTCTTCCAAATGATCCACTCGTCTAAGCATTGGAAAAGAAGATCAGAACAGAATCAGACTTGCGAAAACTTTTTGAATGGGATTATGATCTTATTTAGTTAATATGTCTCTGTAGATACGACCGTATGTCTCTTATCTTTCCAACGGTTCTTGAATCGTATCAATCCAATATCGGGAACTCAATATATGGCCATTTTACTGAAGGCGGTGCATGCAGTAAATCCTATACGGGATTTTGTAAATATTACGAATTTTCAATATTTATATTGATTATTTGTGATATAATTTAATATAGGATGATGAATTATCTTTTAGGATCAAATTTATTATTTTATTAGGAATTAAGGTTGGGTTAAAACAATAGTTTTAGTTATTATTAGTTTATTAGGAATTAGAGTTAAGACATGATTAGTTTATTATTATTTTATTGTTTAGTTATTTAGGACCTTTAGAACTCAGCTCCTATATAAAGGAGGCTTCATTCAACTTTGTGAACAAGATTTCTTTGATTAATAATACAACGAGAGTTCGTTTTTGCAAGTGTTGTTTGCCTTGTGCCTTCGAAGCTTCTTCTCCTTGAGTTCTTTCAAGTTCTTGCGAGGGAGATTAATCTTCACACTCCAATTTGCCTTTTCATCGCGACTAGGAGGGCTCGATAGGACATTATCCATCGATTTTCCACATATCCATCCACGCCATCGATCATCTTTACCGTTCACCTTCATAAGGGAGATCTTTTAATTTCTTGGTTATCTTATTTTATTTGCAATTCCTTTATCTTTTCTTTATCTTGTTTTAATCTTGTTTCTTACCTTGTTTCCAGCACCTAAAAGAAACTCTAAGAACCCTACTTGATGCCGCCACCTTCCCCTATTCATTCCCCATTGTTCTTCATCGAGTTTAGAGCTTTCTAGGTTTGATTCTTTAACAAGAGCAATGTTCATTAACCCGCCAATGCTTCTCTATCAATTGGTATCAGATTTGGGCCGACTCTTGGAAAGAAGCAAGCAATCTTGTTTATTCTTGCACACAAAACCGTCAAGGTATCCCAACGGAGCTAGTTCACAAAAGATTCATCATTTCAGGTTCTTGTTATTTAATTTTAATTTAGATTCAAATCATTCTTGTTAGTTTGATATTTTTCAAAAAAAAGAAGAAAAGGCTGGAAAAAAAAAGAAAAATCAAAAAGCCAAAAAAGTCACAAAAATTGAAAAATTGAAAACGAAGGAATATAGGGTTGATATTCTCTAGATCTCATATTCATCCTAATATTAATATCCAGTCCAAATTTCACCCCAATCGGAGTTCATTAGAGACTTCAAATACATCATTCAAGCTTCATCGGCAGATTCGATCTAGAATATTGTCGAATTTCTTGAAAATTATACAGGAGGAATTTCGTGGTTAAAATTTCCATATTACGAATTCATATATTCAAGATCATTCACACAAAAAATCAGAATTTTTTAAGATCAAGAACACCTTCAAACAAAGCGATCACGAAAAATAGATTGTTTGAGGAATCACCGTTCAACAGAGTCTACTGGATACTACTGAAGGTATTTGGTTCTGAAATTTTACAGGTGGTTTCTTGACGCATCGAAAGACATTAAAGAATTTTTCCAAAATTATTGGACACCGGTAACCCCTCAAAAACTTTTCTCAAGTTGATCCAACGTTTTCTAGGTTTTCTAGTTTGGTTCTTTTTTTTCTTTGACTCTTAGTGCTTTAGGTTCTTTTGTTTTTCTTTTTTATTGTTCTTTTGCATTATCTAACACATTATCTTTCTTGTGTTAGTAGGATTAAAGAGTTTGCATACTTCTTCCTTCCTTGCATTCTCGTTCTCTTGGAGTCTAACCCTTGTTTGGCCTCTTAGAACTTTTAGGTTTTCTTATCGCCTTTGCTAGTAATCAAACTCCGATACGAACTGTGGAAGACTACTTGGTAAAGTGAGTTTTAAAGAGTACAAGATCGGCTTACTTGCCTCTCGTTGTGTTACTTTCTTCGAGTGACTTGTGAGGTTTCTTGTTTCGTTGAATTTTCTTTCTTTTATTTTTATTCTACTTTAAAATTTTCTTTTGAGTGTTATGATTTCAGGATGGGCGACAATAACAACAAGACACTTACGGCTATCTTAGCCGCACTTGCCCGACTCACGACTCAAGTTGAAAGATTTGATGAAATGGTGAGAGAAAGACAATAACCACAATTGGATCTACCAAACCAGAATCTAAGACCAAACAATACTGAACTTTTGGTACCCGGGTAAGAACAACCACGTATCCAAGCACTCGAACTCTTTGCAAAACCAAAGTTCACGATCCCGTCTTTCAAAGGAGACAATGATCCAGACAGGTACATCGAATGGGAAGGAAAAGTTGATCTCATGTTCGCATACCATGGCTGCCCCCAAGCTAAACAAGTTCACCTCATCACCATACAATTCGAAGGATATGCTCGAACTTGGTGGATGCAAACAAGGAAAAAGATCCAGAACTTCCAAATTCCAACAATCACTTCTTGGACCGACCTCAAACAAACCATGAGGAAGTGATTCCTACCGGCACATTATACATGAGAAGTTAAACTACGACTACACCGACTTCGACAAGGTAGAAGTTCAGTTGAAGACTACTACAAGGAGATGATGTCCTTACTCAATAGGGCTCACATAACCGAAAAAGAAGAGTTCATCGTGTCAAGATTCGTCGTCGGCTTAAACTCAAACATCACTGATCTTCTTGATCTCCAGGGGTAAGAAAACCTTAAAGATACACTAAAGAAAGCAATGACGATCGAAGCACAAATCCAAAGGAGATCTCGATTCAGTGAACATTACCAAGGTACTTCATCCTCTTACCAAGGTAATCCTTTAAATCATTCTTCTTCTTCTACTCCATCTTCTCTGAAAAAGCCAAGAGATGAAAAACCTGACAAGGAAAAAGAACGACCAGATGACACACTTCCAGTCCCTAAAGATCAAATGATAATATGTGAGGAGGTAGGAAAAGAAAAAAAGAAAAAGTTGAGAAAGAGGCAAAAGCAAAAGAGATCACTAGTTACAAAAGCCAAAAGAATAATGACCCATGGGAGGTGAGTGAACCATAATGTGAGAAGAAAAGGGTGACTCAAAATCTATGTGTGAGCATAAAAGAATTGAGAGAGAACCTTTTTTACAAACAGCCTTGCATTGTTCACTTTAGGGAATCAATTGTTTCGATTTCTAACATTAACAAGGATTTGCCTAGTGTGTTTTCATCTCTTTTACAGGATTTTCGAGAAGTGTTAGGTGATCTACCTAACGAGCTACCACTGAAAAGAGGAAAACAACACCAAACCAATCTAATTCAAGGTTTCATCATACCTCGTCAAACATACAATCTCGAAGAAACCAAAGAGTTGGACTTGTTACAAAAAGGCTACATCCAGGAAAGCCTAAGTTGTGATGCCATCTTAACGACGAAACATGACTTGAACAACTCCACATGATTTATAGTTCATGCACAGGGAATCTATGTAAATGATGAGAAGTAAAAGCAACACGAGACTGGCTCACACCATCTTCGATCACCAAGAGTTGTCGAATAGTGCTAGGTGACCCTCCTGACGAGTTACCACCTGAAAGTCCTAATCACTATGCCATATCAATGAAGAGTCGCAATTTACGAGAGTCTAAAGATTCGAGAACGAATCCTTTTGAGTAGTGGGGGAATGATACATGCACCAGAGTCCATAATACATGCTTCTTTGGACTAATGTTTCTACTCGAACCTATTACAAGAACAAAGTCTCGAAGATTCAAAGCACATCTATTCGGTAAGTATAATGTGAATGAATCATTAAACGATTCTAATGTTGCTCCCTTTAATGTTTCAGATTCAAGGTCGAATCTTTTTTAAGAAAGGGAGGATGATACATGCATCACAAGGCTCACGTTAAAGGAAGAAGTAATAACTCTTCCAAATGATCCACTCGTCCAAGCATTGGAAAAGAAGATCAGAACAGAAGTAGATTTGAGACGACTTTTTGAATGGTATCCTAATATTATTTAGTTAAGATGTCTTATGGAGATATGATCGTCTGTCTCTTATATTTCCAACGGTTCTTGAATCGCATCAATCCAATATCGGGAACTCAAGATATGGCCATTTTACTGAAGGCGGTGCATGCAGGAAATCCTATACGGGATTAATACGGGATTTTGTAAATATTACGAATTTTCAATATTTATATTGATTATTTGTGATATAATTTAATATAGGATGATGAATTATCTTTTAGGATTAGATTTATTATTTTATTAGGAATTAAGGTTGGGTTAAAACAATAGTTTTAGTTATTATTAGTTTATTAGGAATTAGAGTTAAGACATGATTAGTTTATTATTATTTTATTCTTTAGTTATTTAGGACCTTTAGAACTCAGCCCCTATATAAAGGAGGCTTCATTCAACTTTGTAAACAAGATTTATTTGATTAATAATACAACGAGAGTTCATTTTTGCAAGTGTTGATTGCCTTGTGCCTTCGAAGCTTCTTCTCCTTGAGTTCTTTCAAGTTCTTGTGAGGGAGATTAATCTTTACACTCCAATTTGCCTTTTCATCGCGACTAGGAGGATTGGTTAGAGCCATATTATCGTGTTTGCCTTTTTATTACGACTAGGAGGGCTTGATAGGACATTATCCATCGATTTTCCACATATCCATCCACGCCATCAATCATCTTTACTGTTCACCTTCATAAGGGAGATCTTTTGATTTCTTGGTTATCTTATTTTATTTGCAATTCCTTTATCTTTTCTTTATCTAGTTTTAATCTTGTTTCTTACCTTGTTTCTAGCACCTAAAAGAAACTCTAAGAACCCTACTTGCTGCTGCTACCTTCCCCTATTCATTCCCCATTGTTCTTCATCGAGTCTAGAGCTTTCTAGGTTTGATTCTTCAACAAGTGCAACGTTCATTAACCCGTCACCGCTTCCCTATCATTAGTGCCAACTGTAAATGATGGGCAAAACAATGCACTAAGCAAAAGGACAGTCATTGCTAACTAATGGTTGCAACCCATTCCACTTTCCCCGTATGTTACATACATCATCATAACTTTAACCTCGAATATCCTTTATATCAAAGTAATAACGAGAAAAAAATAATAAAATATCTCTTTTTTCAAAGTCACTACTAAAGTGTTAGGAACATGAATAATTTTAAAAAATCATTTCTTCACTAGGAAAAAATTATTAATATACCATAAAATAATAGTCATTTGTTGTTTTCTTGATACATCCCATCATTCATCAATAATAACACATAAAAAATTTCACCAATTTCTTCATGATTTGATCCCTTTATATTCTCTATCAGAATATGTAAAATCTCTTTTTGTATCTTAGGCCAAGTGTAAGAAGCATTTTATGGAGCATTTTTCTAATACAACTTGTTCAATATCTTTATTATAAAAGGCTATTTGTTTCAAAAGTTTAAGAAAATTTCCTCGGTTAGATAAATATTCACTCTCGTCATGACCTCTCATTGGTAGCCCATGTAAAGCTATCCAACATAACGCATCTATAGAGGTTTAAAGTCTAAGTCTATTATTAGCAATTTGTAATGGTGTTTGCCTATACAATACTTGTGATAAGTGTACAGACTGGTTAAAAAATACTCCAATTCTTGCTCGACAATTTTATAAGGTGAATTAGGTTTTGAACCTACATGCATCTTAAAATAAAAACTTTTTCCATTTACTTTCTTCTAATTTTTTAACACGTTCATAGTGAAAGCTTAGTGTGATAGATGACTATATGACTTGTTAAAAAGAAAGAAAATAAAACAAAAGGCAGTATCATTTTTAGGAGAATATTCTAACCATAAACAAAAACTTTTGTATCAGGAAGCTTGAAATCATCGAGGGTGAGAAACATGTACAAAGTTTTTGAATTTAGATAGTACTAGTTGATATGGACCCTCGACAATATAAGCTCTCTGAATTGCATTTCTTTCATGTTCAAAAGGATTTTCCCATATTTACTTGCACTTATCAGGATCTTACTCCAAGTAATTAGAGTTGGTATTTCATTCATGATATTTACCTATCTTTAGAGGTGAAGCATCAACATGTGTACTTGTTGAAGTTTCATTTTCTCTTAAAAAGCTCAATAATTGTTGGATTTTTTATGGTAAACTGCATTTATATAAAATTAGTTCACGAACAAAAAAAATCAAATTTATAAATCATTGTTCAATTTATAAATCATCGTTCAACTTCAGAATTAAATTTAGAAATCATCCTGCAGGACACGAGTTTTGCATAGATTCCTGACATGGCTGTGACGGATTTGACTTGGCACAGTGATCTCGCTTTGTGCACAACACGGGGTTCATTGAACCTCGCGAGATTTTTGCTTATTTAATTTCCTTTTATTATACCAAACCTAAATGAAACCTTTTTCTTCCTTCATAAATGATATATCCCTTCTCCAAAATCTTGTAGTTTATTCCAAAAACTTTTAGTTTATAAAAAAATCATCCTCTTCTAATGGCATCTTCGGACGTCATCTGAGCTTTTGCAAAATTGTAATGACTTCAAAAATGTAATGTCTAGCGTGTTCGTATATGTTCATGCAAAAAGGCATTATCTCTTGGTGACATCTAGATTTTTACTTGTCCTTCTCAAGAAACTTCTCGTTCTATCAGTCAGGGGGCAAGCGAACACCTTTTAGAAACAAACTCTAAAGTGTTGGTATCTAAGTTTTTTCTTTGCACTTTGAACCAGCGATACGAAGAACACAAGTCTAAGACAAAGATTATTATAAAAGACATACTTTCGGTGGCAACATATATATCTCCTCGTGCCAAGGTAGTCCAACTTGTGCATGTTGGGGTTTTTTTCAATTAATATTGTTTGGGGTATTATAAAAGGCTTAAAGCCATTTTTAATGTGATTTGTGCCCCAATTTTTAATTTCTTGTATGTGTCAATAACAGTTTCAATGGACATATAAATTGCAATACTACACCTCTAAGCTCATAAATTACACAAATGGTTCAATTAACTTCCCATAAATACTCAACAATCATGTCTATCAAGGCATGTTACCTTGTTCTTCATGCACCAGCCAAGCTTTGGAACCATTTTGAACGTGTGCCGATATTAGACTCAAATGAAAGATAAGTTCAAATACTACGCAACTAATCTTATAAATTACGAAAAAATTTAAATTTATGACCCGGGAAAATACCTCGAACATGGATATGAACGGAAGAATCGTGGGTTGGAAATGCAAAGACGTCGCATTTTACAAACCGCGAGGTCGTTTCTGTACGTTGGAATTTATTCGAATCAAATGTCGTGATTTTTCAACGTACCTCATGTCATGTTCAAAGCGAGGTCCATTCTGACACGTTGGATATTATTCCAATTAAAAGTCGCATCTTTTCAACGGACTCGCGTCCTGTATAACGCAAAGTCCATCGATACCTCGATTCGAAACGTGTGCGAGGATTAATATAAATAGGGGCCCATTTTGGAAGGTTTTTAGACATATATAAAAAATGGCAAAACAAATATGTTGTAATATTGTGGAGTTATTCCCGATAGAAGTATTATCAACATTATTGTGCATGTGGTGTTTAATTCTATCGTCGATTTTCTCAATACGTGGTTGACTTGTAAGACTTTTCATGAAGCCTCTAAGCACAATTACATTTTTGAAAACGTTTCAATGAAGAATTTTCATATCATTCCATGGACTTGAACTGAGAAAAGTTTTCAAGAAAGGTGCAAAGCTTGTAATAATCACGAAGCGTTATACCGAGAAGGCATGTATGATTATTTTAGTGGAAGAATTCGTAGTCTGGTATGCATTGTTTGAAGAAAAAAACTGATAAAGGTAATATCAACATCATATATGTCTATGGCCTTATTCTAATTTGTTCCAAGGTGAATTAAGAGATGAAGGACTTTGAATTGTGAAAGCTCTCGATTGCTCCAATGCTAAGAAAATAAATTTAGAAGTTTTTCGTACAGAGATCAATTCGTTTGTCCGCTTAATATCGTGGAATCATCACAACATTGTCTTTCTGGAAATAATCGAAAAATGTAATTGTGATGAAAATTGTCCGTGTTATTCATACGACCAAGTTTGGAAACCATATAACAACCTATGTACTTGTTATGATTCTTGTTTTTGGAATCATGAAGCAATTTTATTTCATAACATGTTACATTAGCCTTTTTTGTTTTTTTATTATATACTTCACACAAAAAATAATGATTAATTTAAATTCATAAAGAAATTTAATTTTTTTATAATGCCACTGGACCTCGTGTTACGCAAACCAGAGGTCACTTCATCAGACGTGACTCGTCGATGCTTTAAATTCTCAGAGTGTCGAGACGTTTCAAAATCTTGATGACCTCTAGGATTGGATGTTTAGATGCGGGTGCAACATACTCTCCCCACAAATGTTTGGTGCATCTTTCTTCTAATGCACAGGTTTTATCCGTAGAAGTGGAGGGGCATCTCTTTCTAGCTTCTTGAAGACAGGAAAATATTATCCTTAGTGCCCCCAACTGGCTTTGTCTTTATGAATCATAGTTTTGAATATTTATAAGGCAATGTCATGCTGGAAATCATCAAACATCAGGTAGAAAACATGTTTCTCTGGCCTAAAAGTCTGACAGTAGAAATTCTGGATCCAGCAAAGCAAGCTTCAAGATGAGCTCATGTTTTATTCTATGTTTTGTTTGTCATTTTTATACTTTCACCTTTTCGGTCTAGGCTTATAGATCCATTTGAACATGCAGAGCAATTAACCGACCTGTAGGAATTCTCCATGTGGAAGTTACAAGGGCATTACTGCAACTAAAAAGGAAACATATTTTGTGTGCATCAGACCCTTGTGTGAAAATAAAGCTAACAAAGAGTAAACTTCCATCTAAACAAACCACCGTGAAGATGAAGAACTTGAACCCTGAATGGAATGAGGAGTTCAACAGTTAAAGATCCTCAAACTCAGGTCTTAAAACTTCAGGTTATTGACTGGGAGCAAGTAAGTTTTCATAGTATTTTTTATTGATCCCAAGTTTTTGTTTTGCATATTTCATAGACTCCAAAATACAAAAATGGCTAACAAAGATGATTCTTTATTTTTCACTTTTTTGTTGTTGTTGATCTCCCGGTTTTAAAGCTTCGTTTTGATAAAACTGGACCGACACGCGTCGCACCATAGTCACATGGATCGCGATACGCTCCGGTACGGGAACATGGAACGGGATCGCAATTCGCTATGTCCCTAAAATTTGGTACGAGGGGGTAGACTTATTTTGGATCGCTCCGGTACGGTGTACCATATAAATTGGTACGATGTACCTATTTCTTAGATAGAGATCAATTATAGAAGAAATTTAGAAATGCATGTTTTGTTTGCCTTATTTTATTTAATTTAGATTTGAGGTTTATCAACTAAACTGCTCAATTTAAAAATATTGAATTTTAGAGGGATCAAAAAGTAAAAGGATTAATCTCTAAATTTGAGTAGAATAGAGGATCTAAAATCAAAATTAGACCAAAACTAATGAAATATATTTTATATTCCATTTTCAATTTTCAATCTCTTATTTTGATGTTTCTCTCCTTCTCTAAATCCCTTCATTTATCTTTTCTGGTTTCTTCTCTCCATAATCGAAAATACGTGAGATCTTTCACACTCAAGGTGGCCAATGCGACAACCAAATCGGAGCCAAGTTTTGGGAGGTTGTTTGTGCCGAGCACGGTATAGATCCAACCGGTCGTTACCAAGGAGACCAAGATCTTCAACTCGAGAGAATCAATGTCAACTACAACGATGATGGGCTCTTCCAGCTCCGGTGAGACCACGATGACAACACCTAAGGTAAGGCTCTTCAACTCATTGTTTTTTTTTTCTGGTTTCCCCGAATAGTTTCCCCTCTCCCTCTTCTTTTCCTCTGATTTTTTCTCTCTCAAACCCCCAATCCCTTTATTTTTCTGATTGCATCTCCTCTTATCCCTACTGCAAAACTACGATGTACCGAATCGCGATTTTGAAACGATCTGAACGCGTTCGTACCGCGTGTTGGATCGCAACGTTCAGTACGTAGATCGTGGGCTATTGAGCGATTTATGTAACTATGCGTCGCACACTTAGTTTTGGTGGGTGAATTTCACAACAGGAATTTTCTACATACACAATGACTCAAACTCAAGACCTTACTTAAACGATATCAAGTTGCTTACTACTTCAACCAATCCCTATTGGTATCGTTTATTTTCACTTTGATTGTGTCATTCTAATTCCCAAGATAGTGTCAAATACGGATTTCTTCCAACTAAACTATTAATATTAGTCTATCAAATCAAAGAAAAATTGGGAGGCACAATCATATATGATTGAACGGACAATAACAAATAAAATTGGATGGAACAATCACCTAATCTAAACATTGAAATTCATAAACGTTACAAGATCAATTACAACACTTTTCTTGTATCTCTTTGGAACGTCTTATAATGTTCCAACAATTAAAATGCTACTCTCAAAGAAAAAGTAACCAAACTAAAAAAAATCAATCAAAACTTTGAATTATTTTTTTAACTTTAACAATTTTAATTTAACTTTGAGAAAATTCCATAGCCTTGCATGTTATACGGATTATGTTTCATGTTGTACTTTATAAGCACTACTCATTGCATCTTTAATGGCTTGAATGAAATCTTTTTTAACCTCAGGGTTCATAGTTTTTGATCCCCCGGGATAAAGTGCCTCTTTCTGAGCTTTGTAATCTGCCATTTTTCTTCCATCATCTTTAGGGTCTTTGTGATTATATTAGTGAAAAATTCGTCTTCCTGTTATGGCGACAATGCTAAAACGTAATGGTCGCCCATGTCTTTCACAAGCCCCTTCTCGGAGGCTTCTTGAAGACCTTCCGAAATAAACTTCGTCGTGTCGTTAGGAGGTTGTATTGCTTCCTCTTCTCCATCTTTGGTAGCATCTTTTGTGTTTCCCTCCGTAAATTGGATTGAGAAAACCAAAATCAATGAGAAACCAACAAAATCAGTTCTTGCCATCAATGGTGGATATTTGACTCGAGTCCGGCAGATTTCGAAAAATTTCGTAAACGATGCGTAAGAATGAAAATGAGAAGAAATTTGAAGAGTTTAAATTAACACACTTTTAGCAAATTTAAGGACTTGTTTATTGGTTTGGTATCTAATGACCATACATGAATAAGACAGATAGCTCAACATTTTTCAAGCTTTCAGTTTTCTAGAATAACTATTTTTTTTATAAAAAAGCATAAGCTTTGTACTTATTTTAGACATTTACACTATAAAACTTTTTAAAATTTTATAATGCTTGATAAAAAATTAACAATTTTCTATTAAATTGATAAAGTGATAGATATGTCATTTACATAGAAAGAAATTGAAGCAAAATTAGTATACATAAATAAATAAAATAAATGTGTGACATAGAAATTATATGCAATGTGATTAGGGACGTGAAATTAGGTAATTGTTCAGGTTTCAAGTCGAATCATGTCAGGTCAAGTTAAATCAAATACGTATTATGTTAGATCAATTTAATGGCTCGATTCAGATCAGATCAGGTCTTGGTCAAATCAGTCCATGTCATTTTCAAATTGATTTAAAATCATATTCAATTCAGGTTAGAGTTTGGTTAATTTCAATTCGGATCGATATCAGTTCAGGTTTGTACTAATTAAATATTAAGTTAATTCAGGCTCATTTGAACTTTAAGTCGGATCATTGACATATAAAATTCAGGTCAAATCTTATCGAGTACGGATGGACTTTAGGTTGGTTCATTTTGGGTTAATTGTTATCTCCCTTTCATGAACGTCAAATTGTAATTTGTAATTGTATAGGGTTTTGAGTAAATTTAAAAAAAAATTGACTAATTTAATATAAAAATTATACTTTTAAGGAATAAATGGAACAGACATAAAATTATAAACTGGGATTTCAACAAATTAAAGAACACAAGTGGATCAATTGAAACAATTGTAAAATATAGAACTAAAATTAATATTAAATTGAATTAAATTGCATTCATTTTAAAAGTTTATAAACAAAAGTTTAACGTCGTAATCAATATTTTTATTTAGAAAATATTATAAAGATATATTGATGCATGAATGTAGGTATGTTAAGAATGCATGCATGTATGCATGTATGTATGATGCATGTATTGTAATCCCGTAGACCCAGTCTATATGTTACGACCAGATCTAGCCTATTACAATAAAAATTTACAAAAATAATTTCTACACTTTAAAAATCACAACTTTTTTTAAAACGTGGTTAAATGTTAAAACCCAAATCGAGTAATAAAAAACATGAGATATCGCAAGTTAAATAAAATACCAGTAAATAGTTTAAATATAATCCAAACGTCAGAAGAGATATAAAATTCGTCATAAAAACTAGTATATCAAAATATAGACACATGTCGCCAAAAGATAAACAATTCGGAAGATTGAAACATTAAAACAAAATTTATGCAAGGAATGTGTCAATCCTTCAAGTGCCAGGTTTAGGATTCCTATCCAAAATATCTGAAAGGGGAAAAGTGCAATATAAAACATGTTGATACATTTCAAATAAGATTTCAAAAATCATAAAGTAAATATGATAGTATATTTTTATTTAAACACAAATAACTACCCTCTACCCGTACACCAAATGAAATTCCCCAGTACAGGCATCCATAAGGACTTACCCTAGACCCTTAAAATCTAGGAGTTCAATATGAATGATCAGAACAAAAATCTAGACACCTACCCAGACAGTACCCCAATAAAACAATTTCAGATAGCACGAGTAATATCAGAAGATTATAAATCAAACATTTTACAGTAACAATAATCCAGAGATCATGTATCAAACAATCAGAAATTTCAAATCATTAAAATTAGAACTTAGAAAAATCAACAAACATAAACATGCTTTCAAAATTGGTTAAAACATATAAATATATTACACAAGGAACACATCTCGCGAAACGGGTTGATTTGAGAGATCTACTGAACATCGGTCTCACGACGATCAAAAGCAGTACATGATCATAAATCAGATCAGAATAAGCTCACTATCAGAATAATGTACTAAACAGGGTATTTAACAGAATTACCGAGCTATACGAGTAATTACGGCTCACGCGACCTGACGGATCGAGAGGAGCTAGGTCGAACAGTCATACGGTCAGGCGAATCACGAGTACCTACCATAATTAAAATCATAAATTAGTCATCGTCATTCCTTTTTATTTCCTTAGCCAAATTAATTAAAATAACTATGCAAGCTTAGTTTCAAGGGTCAATTCGAAAGCTTTCTAGTTAAAATTTGACGAAACAAACTTCAGATTTGAATTCGGGATGTCCAAAAATATAAAATATAACTTTTTTAGAAAGCTAACTTTTTAGGCAAAATTAACAGTCAACGTGGTCAAAGTCAAAGGATCCGTCAACAGTCAAGTCTAAGCCAATTGATTGACTCAGTTTAGTCTGATTTGACTTAGCGTGAGTTGATTGGAAATGATGCCCACACGTGGCGGTGGCGTGTGTCGGCACATGCGATGGTGATGCGGGCGGGGGAGAACGGTCGATTAAACTGAATACATCTAAAAAACCAATCCAACTCATATTAAACCAATCATCCAACCAAACGTCAATGAAAAAATTAAAATAACAGAACCGAAAGCTTACCTAACTACCACCGGGATAACGATGACGGGGAAAGCAACATAAGTTAGGTTTTGTTCGGACTAGCTCAATGACTGCAATGGCGGTAACGGTGCAACGGACGGATGCCATAATCAGCCAAAAATTAAGAGAAACAATGGTGATGGTTTAGTTCTCCATTGAACATTCGAACGGTGTTTCACGGCTAACGACAAGCCTAATCGGAGCAAGGGTGGTCGGGCTTTGCTCGCGACTAAATGGTGAAGATGGGCGAGTTGTGGCGAACGGACATCAGAATCGTTGCAAAATCGAAGAAAAATCTACAACATCGATTTTGGTTCCAGCAACGATCGAGGGTAATTTACGGTGTTTGGCAAATGATCACGGCAAGGGGATGGTCGGGTTTTGGTCGCAGTTGAACGACGAGCACACTATGATGGTGGTGCACACCACGGACAACAAAAACGGTCGGTTCGGGGAGAGAAGGCAACGATGACAATGGTGGTAAAATAATTAAGGGGAAAATTTAGGGATTTAAAATCTCATTCTAGAAAACTTAAAGACCATTGAGGCTTAGTCCTATCAGCTATAGTAACCTAGTCCATATAGTTAGGCTAAGGGGAAGGTTCAAGCCTTATGAGCCACACAAATTAAGTTTTCAAAAAAATTTAACATTTTAAGGCAAAACTTAATGGTTAATTTCTGCTTCAGGTCCTTGATTCGAGTGGAATCTTCCAAAATGGATCCTTAGTTCTCAAATTCTCACAATTTAGTCCCACAAAAGAAATAATTAAAAGTATTAATATTAGCCCATAATTTCTACGAAATGACATGTACTATGTAAAACATGGACTACAAATGTTTATGTGCTTCGATGTTGAGGTGTTCCTATTATCTATAGAATGGACTACAATCATAAATTAAATTAAGTAGTTTTTCTATTCAATCCATAATTAACATATTGTGTGATAAAATTTTACATCTATATTCTAATAAAAACTAGAGTATGTGAGCATATAATATTTTATTTCTAAGAAAATCACTAAACCTTAAAATCAACTTAAACATTACAATTGAATCTCGAGTATTACATCAATCACCAAAGTGACTCGAAAAGTAATTTACGGTCTTAAAATGCATTAGAAGGATTAACTATCATAAAATTGTAGAATTTATTTAAAATACATAAATTTTATGGCAAATAGGTATTTGAGGCCCTTTTACTTTTCAAACAAAATATGGTCTTCAAATTATTTTTGTACTCAATGTGACCCTCAAACTTAGAAAACAAACTCAATGTGGTCATTTAATCAACGATTTCCGTAGTTGATCGTTTGTGGTATTGACATGATGGTCTACAGTACTGACGTGGTGGTACATGTTGGCTGATGATGTGATTGATAACAGATATGCTAAATTGATTTTTGTTGTTAAGTTCAAGGGCTAAATTGATTCTTCTAAAAAGTTTAAGAACTCATTTTATTTTTCTAGAAATTTAAAATATTTAAATTTTAAAATATAAAAATGTTCAAAAAATTAAATATCAAAAATAAAAATTAAATTAATAAAAATTTAAAATTATATTATTTTTACCTTGAATTTAATCTAACTTTTACTTATATAAACACGAACTCATTCATCCTATACAAGCTTATTTTAAGTAGAGAGAAAATAACCTCAGTGACCAAAAATCCCATATAATATACGATTTTAACCAACTTTTTCCGGATTTGCCAAAATGACCAACAAAATCGCAATGCGATCGCTAATTCGCAACGCGATCTCCATTATCACAAATTCGCGTTGCATTTTCGCAATGCGATAGTTGAAAATCGCGTTGCGATGGTCTACAGTATCGTTGCAATTTTCCCAATTCGCAATGCGAATAAGTAAATCGCAACGCGAATTGGGAAATTCGCAATGCGAATAAGTAAATCGCAACGCGAATTGGGAAAATCGCAATGCGATACTGACTATCGCAATGCGATAATAAAAAATCGCAACGAGATACTTACTTTCGCAACGCGATACTGACTTTCGCAACGCGATTTACATAGCGTTGGGCAATGGACAAGCTAAACTTTATCCTGCATGGTGGGAGGTCGATAAGGTTAGTGTTTATTTTAGATTGAGTTTAAAGGTATTCATAAATAAGTGCGCAAATGAATGAATTATTACTTATGATTGCAGGTGTTTATCCCTGTTTTGGAACGTAACCATTGGCTTCTCGTCGAGCTTCAGATCCCATCCCTTAAGGCAATAGTATATGACAGCATGATAAATTACATATCATTGGCTGATTTAAGAGATATTATTAAGGGATGGAGCTCTTATTTGGCTAAATACTTGGATGCGATAAATTATTGGACTCGTTCTGGAAACAAGAAGCCAAAGAAGCTCAATATTACAGTTAGCAGAGACGAGACCGCACCACAACAAACGAAAGGACCCAAAGGGGATTGTGGTCCTCTCGTATGCTTGGCGTTGGACCGTTTGATCACAGGAAGTATAAAGTATCTACCTCCCACCGATATAGATAGAGTTGCAGTAGGCTTGTGGTTTCGACATTATATGGCTAGATCGATATATACGAGACGTTGCCTACCTGCATCCGCGTTATAAAAATGTCCATAAACAGTTGGTATGTTTATAGGCTTGTGGTTTGAAAATATTTGGTTAAGTACCTAGAATTCAATAATTTGCTGTTTGTAGGTTTTAGATGTGTATAAAGTGTTGTTTGAGCAAATGTTTGGTTTATGCAGGTTAATCTCAGAAGTGAGCTGCGTGAAAATAATGTATGGCTGCAAAAGTTGATTCAATAGTAGAAGTGTTATTTTCTCTAATAATTATTGCTTATTTTTTTATTGTTTAATTGATTTGTAAAAGGTGATTTGTAAAAGTTGATTTGTTTAATTGATGTTAACATAATTCTTATTTGTGCTTGTTTAATTGATTGAAATGTAATGGTTGATTTTGTTGATTTCAATCTGCATTATGTTGAAGGCAAAAAGTACTATCGCAATGCGAAATGAAAATCGCAACGAGAGAATCGCAACGCGAAAATGAAAATCGCAACGCGAAATTAAATTCGCGTTGCGATTTTCATTTCGCATTGCGATTTTCATTTCGCATTGCGATTTTCATTTCGCATTGCGATTTTCATTTCGCATTGCGATTCCCTCGTTGCGATTTTCATTTCGCATTGCGAAATTAGCGTTGCGATTTTCATTTCGCATTGCGATTCTCTCGTTGCGATTTTCATTTCGCATTGCGATAGTAATTTCCGCATTGCGATGGACATTAAGATGATTGCCTATTAAGTGATAACAACTGGAACAGATCATAGCAATTTTCAAACTCAAGTTACTAATACATGCCTAACTGAAAATGTTAAAAGTTCACACATAAAATCTACATAATACAACGTTTGCATTTAAAAATCACCTAAGTTAACAATCCCAAAAGGTGAAGCCAGTTGTGATTGGGATTTTTAAGATGATTGCGATTTGATTGCCTTTTCTTGACACCATATGAGCTTTGGATTTTGATGATGATCCATATTTTGGTAGAGGAAAGATGATTGTGATGGCACTGGTGATCCACATGTCAACCTTGTATGACCACTTTCCTTGCACCGACTACATGTCGATCTCTTCTTCTCTTCACCCTTAGACGGTATACGATCGTGACTTTTTGGTCGGCCAGGTAGCCTTCTGTCCATGGTTGGTGGCAAAACTGTTTGTAAGTCATCTGGTATGTCCCACTCAGAAGGATGTGAAATAGGGTAGACAATCTCGGCATAAGTCTGTCGATATACTTCTGTAGTGTAACAATCCATAGCGTATGTGCTTGAATCATCTTGGTTTAGATGAAGAGCAACTTTTATAACATGGCCACATGGATAACCAGATGTTTGCCATTTCATACAACTACACGTCCTTGCATTTAGATCGACAAGCCCATTTAAGTTATTATCCAGTACTTCAAACAAAGTGTTTGAACATGGTTCAACTCTCCATGACGTTGACTTCACAACACGTTTCGTTATCTTTTTTCAGTCCATGGTGTAACACGATGTTCCAATGTTCCTGTAAATTTAAATAAATAATACTTAGTAAAATATGATAAGTTACGAATTCAAAGAAATAATACCTGCATGGTTTCTTTTCTTGTAGTACCACTGTTGAATAGAGGCTCGAAAAAACTCCATTAACATAGTAATGGATAATTTCCGGGAATGACGACTTAGAGCATTAATTGATTCTGCACTATTAGACGTCATGAAACCATATCTTGCTCCAAGTTGATGTACTCTTGACCATATTTCAAACCCGACATCTTCTAGTGTTTGAGCACACTGAGGCAAACACGTCTTAAACAGTTTATATGCTTATTAAAATCCACTTCCCGATAAGCCTTTACAGCCTTCCAGTATGTCCATTTGTGCTTTTTATACCAGCAGACCTTGATTTTAGATTTCTATACAAATGAACACCACAAAGTCCATGAAAAGCATCTGGGAAACACCTTCTAACAGCGTTGTCAATTGAGTTTGCCCTATCGGATATGATTGTCAGATTGCTAATAGGACCTATGCAATCCCTAAGATGCCCCATAAACCATGTCCATGAATCAGAGGTTTCAGATTTGCCAACCCCGTAAGCTATTGGCAATATCCCATTGTTAGCATCCATGGCTACTGCTAATAAGTTTACTCCAAGGTATCGACCTTTCAAATGTGCTCCGTCAACTATAATAACTGGCGCATGCAAGTAATAAACGAACGAATCTACAAAATATACACAAGAAATATAATCATTTAATTTTAAATGCATGTAACTAACAGAAATGAGTCAACAGAATTATATTGATTTACTAACCGCAGCACCAATGGCGATAAACAGCAACTCAAAGCGTCCATCTCTATCTGTTTTGATATGAGTTACCGACCCAAGATTTTTCAGCTTTAAATTGTGACAATAAGCCGGCAGTTTGGGCAACGATGCTTCTGGCGACCCCCTCAACAATTCCAAGGCATAACATTTGGCTCTCCAAGCTTGAGAATATGATATACTAATCTTGAACCGAGCATTCATGTCAGTCATAATTTCATGTCCCCGATATACCCTGCCATTCAAAACATTAACTCAGCCATAAAACCACCCAACACCTTTTTGTTTGCCTGTCTATGGTGAGGAAAAACTTGGGTTCTTGAACATGTATGTTTATCAATAAAGGTCCTAACTTGAAACATTGCGCATTCTTTTATCCTCTTTGCAATCATACGCCACGTACAGTTTTTGTCAATCGTACACCTTGTTTCGAAACGATCTTTGCTTGATTTGTTAACTTTTAGTTGATAGCCATCTTCCACACATTTCGTATACAAAGCTATCTTCAAGTCTTCCTTTGTATCAAAACAATCATCTTTCTTGATACGAATAACTTTTGTGTAACAATCAACTGCTTTCTTTGCCAACTCTTCTTCCGGTAACTGAAGTAATTCTGGCATATTCCAGTTATACTCCCGTGGCATTTTTTTTCTTCGGGGACTTTTTCTTCTTCTTTTCTTCTTCAGGATTATATGAATTACATAATGGATGTTCAACATGTTCATTCACAGTCGTAACTTCCTCCTCATTATCATCACAACATCTTCCTCGGCAACGGGTGTTTCATCATCAAAATTCGGGTATTGACCAATATCAAAATCATTACACGCAGGGTATGTTTCTTCTTCTGAAACATCATCAAAATCCGTGTATTGACCAATATCAAAGTCCGGGTATTGACTAAGATCAAATTTCGAATACTGACTAGTACTCACAATTTTTTCTCTTGGCTCATCATCGTCTAATTGGTCAATACGAAAACCGGAATTTGGTGCTGAAAGTTGATTTGGATTTGGATTAGAGAAAGGCTGTGGGTTTTTTGACCAATTAGTTGACTACTACCCGCTATTGACCCAACAATACTACTTCTAGGTTCAACAACATACAATGTAACATCATCACTTGAAACATTAATGTAAGCAATGAATCGTTCAACATCTTCATTGTCGGTTAACAAATAAACTTTACCATTTCTCTGATAAGATAGCCTAAATCCACTTAGGGGCTCTAAATTCAATTTCTTTGAAACACTTAACATTAGGGTTTCATAAGTTAACTTCTTTAATGACAGTTTTAGTTGAAGATTCATGGGTAAAGGCATATATTGTAAAACACCATGAACATTCTCCCATGACCCTCCAAAACACAAATCTATCCAAACATGATCAACATTAGATGATTTCATGGTTGTAACTAAACAAACGAGATGCGAAACTAAGACCTGTTGCCGGATGGGGAAGGATGTCGTTGGATATTGGAACGAATGTCGCCGGAGAGAGTGATAGATGGAGATGGCATGAGTTGCGATTTAGGGATTTAGGTTATGAATTGTTGCTGCTGCGTATATACACTCAAATTTGGCTTGCGAAACTAAAACCTGTTGCGAACTTTGAAACTCGCATTGCGATTCTGTATTATCTCGTTGCGAAAGTCAGAATCGCGTTGCGAAAGGCAATCATTTGACCATCGCAATGCGAAATGCAAATCGCAACGATAGAATCGCAATGCGAAATGAAAAAGGCAACGAGGATTACATGCATAAACTTTTAACAATTATTATTGAATTCTAGGTACTTAACCAACATTTTCAAACCAAAAGGAGTATATGTGTTAACAAAACTTGCATTATGTGTATTTTATGTGTGCACTTTTAACATTTCAGTTAGGCATGTATTAGTAACTTGAGTTTGAACATTGCTATGATCTGTTCAGTTGTCATCACTTATTAGACATTCATTTGACTATCGCAACGCGAAAATGGCTATCGCAACGCGAAAATGGTTATCGCAACGAGAAAATCGCAATGCGAAATGAAAATCGCATTGCGATTTTCTCGTTGCGATTTTCATTTCGCATTGCGATTTTCATTTCGCATTGCGATTTTCATTTCGCATTGCGATTTTCTCGTTGCGATAGCCATTTCGCGTTGCGATAGTCTGTTTTGCCTTCAACATAAAGCAGATTGAAAATCAACAAATCAACTATTACATTTCAACACAAATTATGTATACATCAATTAAACAAATCAAGATTTACAAATCATCTTTTATAAATCAATTAAACAATCAAAAAATAATAATAATTCTTATTTCTTCATCAATTATTGAATCAATGAATCAACAACTTTGTGACCCCGTACATCCATTTCACGCAGCTCACTTAAGGATTAACCTGCAGAAACCAAACATTTGCTCAAACAAGACTTCCTACACATCTAAAACCTACAAACAGCAAATTATTGAATTCTAGGTACTTAACCAAACATTTTCAAACCAAAAGGAGTATATATGTTAACAAAACTTGCATTTGACTTACCAATTAACAATGGACACTTTCATAACGCGGATGCAGGTAGGCAGCGTCTCGAATATATTGCTCTAGCCATATAATGTCGAAACCACAATCCTACTGCAGCTCTATCTCTATCGGTGGGAGGTAAAAACTCTGTGCTTCCCGTCATCAAACGCGCCAAGCAAAGGCATACCAGAGGACCACAATCCCCTCTGGCTCCCGGCGATTGCTGTGGCGCGGTCTCGTCTCTGACAACTGTGACATTGAACTTCTTTGGCTTCTTGTGTCCAGAATGACTCCAATACTTAATCCCATCCAAGAATTTAGCCAAATGAGAGCTCCATCCCTTGAAAATATCTCTCAAATCAGACAGTGATATGTAATTGATCATGCTGTCATACACTATTATCTTCAGGGATGGGAGCTGAAGTTGGACGAGAAGCCAGTGACGACGTTCCAAAACAGGGATAAACACCTGCGATCATAAGTAATAATTCATTTATTTGCGCACTTATTTATTAACACCTTTAAAAAATTTAAAAAATTAACACTAACCTTATCGACCTCCCACCATGCAGGATAAAGTTTAGCTTGTCCATTGCCCAACAAAAATGATTCATCTCGTTGATTCTTCAAGTGAACTGCGTGAAAAGTCGTCGGCATTATTGTATATAGCGAATTTTTTTTATTTTTCCTAAGCTTCCTTATTATTAGTAGACGTGACACCCACGCATCGATATGCTGTTTTACAAAAAAATACATATATTAGTGAATTACATTAATTTTTAAACAAATTAATCAAATCATATATAAGACAAATATAGTCTTACCTCCCCATCCAAATAGCCACTGTCTTCAACCCCTAATAGCACACCCCACCAAGACCGATCAAGCAACAAAAACATTTCATCGTTGAGTTTGCTGATGTCAGTGTAACACCCTTGGCTCCGCTCATGTAGATAAAAATCAACTGCGGTCTTAGCCCAAAGGGTATTATCCACAATTGTTTCCGGTAGTTGTCTCCTCTCCACTTCAGATACCGAAAGGGTACTAGCCGGTAACTCATACGAGAGCCAACTCTCATCCATCATGTCCGGAACCGGTGGGGGTTTCTCAATACTTCGATATATTACCCCATGTGAATCGGGCTCTGGAATGGTGGGAGGGACCTCTTCAACGATGACAGTGGCCTCTTGAACGGTGGGGGGAATCTTGAGGGAGAAAAGGGGCCTCTTGAACGATTGGAGGGACTCTTGAGGGATGACCGGTGAGTCGGGCTTCTTCTTGCGGAGTCTTCGCACCATTGGGGTGAACGGAGACGTAATAGCACGTCCACGCCGTCTGATGCGTGAACTCCGTCGTGCAAGGAAAACCCGACGTAAAGCATCCACCTTATCGGGCCGCTAAAAAAAATTAATACATAAATCAGTAAATAAACAGACATGATATTAAACAAAGACAAATATGTTTCAAACTAGCATTGTATTCCCCAAATCATTATTCTATCATAGTTCACAAAATGCTCAGATAACATTCCAGAAGTAAGCACTTATATAAACATTTAAAAGGACAACATATATAAACATTCCAGAAGAAGAATAGTTTACTTTCGCAACATGAAACTTAAAATCGCAACGCAAAATGACTATCGCAACGCGGAAATGGCTATCGCAATGCGAAATGAAAATCGCAACGACAAGAGCGCAACGCGAAATGAAATCGCAACGACAAAATCGCAACGCGAAACACAAATTGCATTGCGATTTTCATTTCGCGTTGCGATTTTGTCGTTGCGATTTCATTTCGCGTTGCGCTCTTGTCGTTGCGATTTTTATTTTGCATTGCGATAGCCATTTCCGCGTTGCGATAGTCATTTTCGTGTTGCGAAAGTAAACTATTCTTCTTCTGCAAATTGAAACTTGAATGGATTGCATTACTTCAACCAAAAGACAAAAACAAATACTAACAAAAACAGATTGGCAGCAACCGAATGAATTACGAGTATGAAAAATCTTAAACTTACCTCGTTGCGTAGAGTATGAACCTCATTCTGCAACGATGTTACCATCTCACGTAGAGCGGCTACCTCACCGCGTAATGTAGACACCTCAACACGCCATGCACCATCGTCTTTACATAAAGTACCGACCTCCTCACGCAAGGCATTGACCTCATCACGTAACTCCCCTAACTCATCCCGTTGAGGTGGAGGTAGAGAACAGGGAGATAAACGTCGTGGCATCTTTGCCGGTCGCCTATCTTGCGGTGATGGTGGAGAAGAGGCTCGATGATGTGACAGAATAGGTGATGGCTGTCGTTGTGGAGGTGTATAGCCGGGTCGATCAGATGATGGCTCTAGTGAGGTGATAGCTCTGGATGAGGTGATGGCTCCCGAAGTGGAGGCTGCTCATCAACCGTTCCATCAAAAAAACGCTTACTAGCTTGCCACCAATCAGTGGCAAGCTCAGCTTCCGTGGGTGTCAGCCTCTGTAGAGGAGTGTTGGCCTCCTAACAATATAAAAGCTCAAACAAAGTTAAATGTGTACTAGTAATAACTTGTTTATAAACATATGTAGTATTTATGTTAACTTACATTATTTATTGTCGTATACCGTAGTAAATCATCCATTGCAAGGTTCGTTTCATCTTCCAGGAAATAGCCCTGGGAATATTATTTGAAGTTTTTATTGCATATTCTTCATGGCGGGAAAGGCCTCAAATATCCAAATCTACAAACAATATAATAACAAACATTAGTAATTGTTAAATAATTACTTATAATTTTGGAAACATTATATAAAATTCTTACCTTAAAGGCCCAAATAAAGCCTGTCAAAGTGTATTTGGAACCATCGCCATGCAAACTTTTTCGATCATCCAAGGCAGACGATAACTTATTCCATGTAGCTTTCCATAAATACGAGCCCCACGGAAACAGGTTCCACGCATTTAGGTCTTCTACCAATTTGATTAGATCATTTGGAATAGGTTGTCTGGCCTCTCTGCCTAAAAAGCCGGCATGCAAAAGAATTAGAAGGCATACTCGGACAACGTCGACGTCATCCATCCGAGTAAAACCATCTTTATTATTCAAAAATCTTGTCAGGTCTTCTACGTGTAGACTCGGCCTCTCCAGCTCAGGAAAAACCCGGATAGCCATGATGGGCGGGTAATGTGTCTAGTGTACCGACCTACATCATCGTGTCCGAAGCGTAGACCGGTGATTAAGCAAAACTCCTCCCGCCCAAACACGTATACGCCGGTGGAAAATCAAACCATATCTCTTCATCACGACGTTGTATAGTCTCTGGTAGATCTCTAGTCATGGTTTGAAGAAACAGGTGTGTCAACATCGCATCTCCACCGGGATGTTGTACTTTCAGCCATGGCCCGAAGCATGTATCCTCAAACATTTTTCTTTGTGCAGGTGAAAGCTTCGACGCAATTGTTTTGGCCAGGCTGACTTTATTTCTCAAGGTCAATTGAGCCGAATAAAAGTTCTACAAAACAAAACATACTAAATTAGATATACCAAAAACTACACTGTGAAGATATACCAAAAACAATAATAAACATAAATAGTAGTAGTTTATTCTTCAAACTTAAATATGCAACACTGTGAATTTCGTATTTGTCTTTGTTTTTTGGTTGAAGTAATGCAATTCATTCAAGTTTCAATTTGCAGAAGAAGAATAGTTTCTGAAAATGAAAATAGCAACACGAAAATGACTATCGCAACGAGAGAATCGCAACGCGAAACTAAAATCGCGTTGCGATTTGCATTTCGCGTTGCGATTCTTGGTTGATTTAATAAGCAATCTAAGTGAAATGGTTAATCTATTATTGAAATTACCAGTAAACTTATCATCAATTTCAATATGAAAAAACCTAATAATAATGCAAAAATTTCAAAAAAGAAAAAAAAAAAAACTAACCATCGTTGGTTGATTTGGTTGATTTTCCATTTCTGATTGTGATGGTGGCTCTGAGAGATTTAGATAGACGGATTTCGCCGGAGATGGGGACGGATTTCGTCGGAGATGGGTGAGAGATGGAGATGGGACTGAGTTGTGATTTTAGGTTTTAGGTTATGAGTTGCGATTACGGGATATACTGTGGACAGTTCAGTGTTCCAATATATTTATATTCATGTTTGGAATTTAAAAATAAAATACTTGGCCAGGATACTAATGGCGCTTTGAAAATCGCATTGCGATTATGTATTATCGCGTTGCGAAAGTCAGTATCGCGTTGCGAAAGTAAGTATCTCGTTGCGATTTTTTATTATCGCATTGCGATAGTTAGTATCGCATTGCGATTTTCCCAATTCGCGTTGCGATTTACTTATTCGCATTGCGAATTGGGAAAATCGCAACGATACTGTAGACCATCGCAACGCGATTTTCAACTATCGCATTGCGAAAATGCAACGCGAATTTGCGATAATGGAGATCGCGTTGCGAATTAGCGATCGCATTGCGATTTTGTTGGTCATTTTGGCAAATCCGAAAAAAGTTGGTTAAAATCGTATATTATATGGGATTTTTGGTCACTGAGGTTATTTTCGCTTTTAAGTATTTACCTCTAATTATCTTAAACTTCAAATGTCTTTCTAATTCGATTTCACTAAAATTTTATAAAATTGAATCCAATGAATATTACAAAATTTCATAAAAAAATAAAATTTAAAAGTTATGGAATTAAATTTTATGCATAAATTATTATGAAGATATATACTTAAAAAAAATAAAAAAATAGTAATACAATTAAGAAGAGTATTTTAATGAATATAACATGATAGAGAAAAGTAAATTCACCTCAACTTGATCTAAAGTAATAATAGAAAAATTATCGTACCTTGCCAATTTCTGTTAGATTATAAAGTCAAAGTTGATATGGACTAGACTGGTAAATTTATTTGTCTTAATTGCATGCTATGTTTAAATGACATAAATTTAAGATTGGTAAATTTGTTTTGGGTTTTGAGCATGTTTCGTTGGTTGATGTGAAAAAGACGTATTTATCATGTGCATGTAAATAGACCTTAATATAATTTTGTACGAATAATTTTGCAATTGATACGCTATGGTTTGTGTTAAATTATGATGTTTGATGTATAAGCATTGGTTGCAAGCATGCTTGAATGACAAACTCCATGTTATTTTGGTGGTTAATGTGACGCTTGTATTACACGTACATTAATAATATAAAATTTTTATATAAGGTGGGCATAAATAGTATTTTAAAATAAACACAATCAATAAAAAAATAATTAATAAAAAAAATTTTGAGTTTAAATAATATTTCTGAATGGGCATAAATAATATTTTAGAATGAGCATAAATTTTCGTATAAGTCATTTAAGTTGAAGATTTAATTTTATAACTCAAACTTTATTTAAGGTTTTTTTTTTTTTGAGTTGTTCGAGTTCCTATTTAAATTTAAATATAAATATTATAATATTATGATATTATTTGATTCCAATTCAAATAATTTTTTATAACTATATACAATATATACATATATTTATTCATATTTTTTACATGTGATATACATATATCATACAGAGTTGAGACTCGACTCAAACTTAAAAATCAATCCAATAATTACTAAAAATATTGAGTTATTATTCAAGTTATATTTTATAACTCAACTCGAATATGATTTTTTTTCAAATCGAATTGAGTTTATAAAATTACAAATCGAGCTTTTTAGCGTCGAATTGATTCAAATAAATCAAATTTTTGAATAAGTTTTACTCACAGGGGTAGGGTGGCGTGTAGAAGGCTGAGCAGTTTGCTCCATTTTTATGTTGTTTTTTGTTACTCTAATAATATCTTGTATTTTTTTCCAATTTTATCTTTATTTTTTATTTTTTTATAATTTTTATAAGAAATAATGTTATATAATGGGGCCGAGTCCAAATGGAAAATCCAATTTCAGATGAGTGACCAAATTCAAAGCCCAAATTAATATCCGAACAAAATTCAATCAAAGCCCGATCAGTCAACTTTTATGAGTTTTAAAATATATTGGGTGAAGTACAAAAATGGTCCCCCAACTATATGATACTATTTTTTGATTCCTTCAACTATTAAAAGTTACAAAATGATTATTTGAATATAAGTTGTTGCTCTGTTGAGTACCTCAACAATTAAAAGTTACAAAGTGGTCACTCGAGCATTCATATGTTACAAACTCGGCCTTTATGTTAAAAAATAACAGTATTCTAAGCAGGATGTTAACCTGCTGACTTGGATATGATAAAACCTGATCCTATAACTGTTATTGTTGTATAGTTGTTTGAGATTTTAGGATTGGATTTTAACATATAA